>NW_004443978.1:2134738-2148680 GCF_000243295.1 Trichechus manatus latirostris | reverse complement strand
TAACTTATATATCATGTAGTTTTATATACATATGTATTTATATAGACATACAATATATAATAAGAGAATTTTTGAAACATAAGAGCTTATTGCACAAAGAGATGAATCTAGCTGAATTCTATGGCCTTACTGAAACTATGTTAATTTAAGAGCAGGAACAAATTTAAAACACTTATAATTGCTAATCAGTGGTGAAAATAAATACACCCACGCGTCTGCCAGTTTGTTGTACTGTGGGGGCTTGTGGGTTGCTGTGATGCTGGAAGCTATGCCAATGGTATTCAAATACCAGCAGGGCCATCCATGGTGGACAGGTTTCAACAGAGCTTCCAGACTGAGACAGACTAGGAAGAAGGTCCCGATGGTCTGTTTCTGAAAAGAATTAGCCAGTGAAAACCTTATGAATAGCAGTGAAAGATTGTCTGATATAGTGCCGGAAGATGAGCCCCTCAGGTTGGAAGGCCTGAAAATACAACTGGGGAAGAGCTGCCTCTTCAAAGTAGAATTGACCTTAATGATGTGGATACAGTCAAGCTTCCGGGAGCTTCATTTGCGGATGTGGTGCAACTCAAAATGAGAAGAAACAGCTACAAACATCCATTAATAATAGGAACATGGAATGTACGTAGTATGGATTTAGGAAAATTGGAAAATATCAAAAATGAAATGGAATGCATAAAGATCAATATCTTAGGCATTAGTGAGCTGAAATGGACTGGTATTGGTCATTTTGAATTGGATAATCATGTGGTCTACTATGCTGGGAACAATAACTTGAAGAGGAATGGTGTTGCATTCATGGTCAAAAAGAACACTTCAAGATCCGTCATGAAGTTCAACACTGTCAGTGATAGGATAATATCCATACGCTTACAAAGAAGACCAGTTAATATGACTATTATTCAAATTTACCCACAAACCACTAAGGCCAAAGATGAAGAAATTCAAGATTTTTACCAACTTCTGCAGTCTGAAATTGATCAAACATACAATCCACATGCGCTGATAATTACTGGTGATTAGAACTTGAAATTTGGAAACAAAGAAGAAGGATCAGTAGTTGGAAAACATGGCCTTGGTGATAGAAATGATCCCGAAGGTCGTATGATTGAATTTTGCAAGACCAACGAGTTCTTCTTTGCAAATATCTTTTTTCACCAACATATATGGCAACTGTACACATGGACCTTGCCAGATGGAATATACAGGAATCAAATCGACTGCATCTGTGGAAAGAGATGATGGAAAAGCTCAAAGTCATCAGTCAGAACAAGGCCAGGGATCAGATCATCAATTACTCCTATGCAAGTCCAAATTGAAACAGAAGAAAACTAGAACTAGTCCACGAGAGACAAAGTACAAACTTGAGTATATCCCACCTGAATTTAGAGACCATCTCAAGAATAGACTTGACGCGTTGAACACTAATGACCAAAGACCAGACGAGTTGTGGAATGACATCAAGGACATTATACATGAAGAAATCAAGAGGTCATTAAAAGGACAGGAAAGAAAGAAAAGACCTAAAAGGATGTCAGAAGAGACTCTGAAACTTGCTCTTGAACGTCAAGTAGCTAAAGCAAAAGGTAAAAATGATCAAATGAAAGAGCTGAACAGAAGATTTCAAAAGGTGGCTTGAGAAGACAAAGTAAAGTATTATGATGACATGTGCAAAGAACTGGAGATAGAAAACCAAATGGGAAGAACACTGTCGGCATTTCTCAAGCTGAAAGAACTGAAGAAAAAATTCAAGCCTCGAGTTGCAATATTGAAGGGTTTTACAGGGAAAATAATAAACAACATCAGTCATCAAAAGAAGATGGAAGAAATATAGAGTCATTATACCAAAAAGAATTGGTCAACATTCAACATTTTTTGGAGGTAGCATATGATCAGGAACCAATGATACTGAAGGACAAACTCTATGATGAGCTGAAGGCAATGGAGAAAAACAAGGCTCCAGGAATTGACAGAATACCAGCTGAGATGTTTCAACGAAAAAATGCAGTGCTGGAAGTGCTCACTATTTTATGCCAAGAAATTTAGAAGACAGTTACCTGGCCAACAGACTGGAAGAGATCCATATTTATGCCTATTCCAACCAAATGCAGAAATTATGGAACAATGGTTCATTAATATCACTTGCAAGTAAAATGTTGCTGAAGATCATTCAAAAGCAGATGCAGCAGTCAATCGACAGGGAACTGCCAGAAATTCAAGCAGGATTCAGAAGATGACATGGAAAGAGGAATATCGTTGCTGATGTGAGATGAGTCCTGGATGAAAGCAAACAAGACCGGAAAGATGTTTACCTGTGTTTTATTGACTATGAAAATGTATTCAACTGTGTGGACCGTAACAAATTACAGATAACAGTGAGAAGAAGGAGAATTCCAGAATACTTAAGTGTGTTCATGAGGAACCTGTACATTGATCAAGAGGCAGTTGTTCAACCAGAACAAGGGGATACTGCATGGTTTAAAGTCAGGAAAGGTGTGCGTTAGGGTTGTATCCTTTCACCATCCCTATTCAATCTGTAGTCTGAGCTAATACTCTGAGAAGCTGGACTATATGAAGAAGAACGGGGCATCAGGATTGGAGGAAGACTCATTAACAACCTGCTTTATGCAGATGACACAAGCATGCTTGCTGAAAGTGAAGAGGACTTGAAGCACTTGCTGACAAACATCAAAGACCGCAGCCTTCAGTATGGATTACACCTCAACATAAAACAAAAATCCTCACAACTGGACCAAAAAACAACATCATGATAAATGCAGAAAAGATTGAAGTTATCAAGGATTTCATTTTACTTGGATCCACAATCAACACCCAAGGAAGCAGTAGTCAAGAAATCAAAAGGTGCATTGCAATGGGCAAAGTTAGAAAGCAAAGGTGTCACCTTGAGGACTAAGGTGTGCCAGACCCAAGCCATGGTGTTTTCAATCACCTCATATGCATGTGAAAGCTGGACAAAGAATAAGGAAGACCTAAGAAGAACTGAAGGCTTTGAATTGTTGTGTTGGTGAAGAATATTGAATATACCATGGACTGCCAAAACAACAAACAAATCTGTCTTGGAATAAGTACAAGCAGAATGCTTCTTAGAAGCAAGGATGGCCAGACTACGTCTCACGTACTTTGGACATGTTATCAGAAGGCCTCAGTCCCTGGAGAAGGACATTATGCTTGGTAAAATAGAGGGTCAGCGAAAAAGAGGAGGACCCTCAACGAGATGGACTAACCTAGTGGCTGCAACAATGGGCTCAAGCATAGGAACTATTGTGAGGATGGCGTAGGACCAGGCAGTGTTTCGTTCTCTTGTGCATGGGGTTGCTATGAGTCAGAACCGACTCAACAGCACCTAACAGCAACAACACTGAAAGTAATAAAGACATTGTATTCATAAAACAAGAACAGGCTGAGATTTAAAAAAGCATGCAGAGAATAAGAAAGAGGATGGAAAAATTAAAAATCTGATTGCTGGTAATATACACATACAGATGATATAGAGATAATAGATATAGATATTGTTAGGTGCTGTCGAGTTGGTTCCAACTCACAGGGACCTTATGTACAACAGAACTAAACATTGCCCAGTCCTGCACTATCCTCACAATCATTGCTATGTTTGAGGCCATTGTTGAAGTCATTGTGTCAAGCCATTTCATTGAGGATCTTTTTTCACTGACCCCTCTACTTTACCAAGCATGATGTCCTTCTCCAGGGACTGATCCCTCCTGATAACATGTCCAAAGTACATGAGAATAAGTCTTGTCATCCTCATTTCTAAGGAGCACTCTGGCTGTACTTCTTCCAAGACAGACTTGTTCATTCTTCTGTCAGTCCATGGTATAGTCCATATTCTTCTCCAACACCATAATTCAAAGGCATCAACTCTTCTTTGGTCTTCCTTATTCATTGTCCAGCTTTCACACGCATATGAGGCAACTGAAAATATCAGAGCTTAGGTCAGATGCACCTTAGTCCTCAAAGTCACATCTTTGCTTTTCAATATTTTAAAGAGGTCTTTTGCAGCAGATTTGCCCAAAGCAATATGTTGTTTGATTTCCTGACTACTGTTTCCATGGGCATTGATTGTGGCTCCAAGTGAAATGAAATCCTTGACAACTTCAATCTTTTCTCGATTTATCATGATGTTGCTTATTAGTACAGTTGTTTGATCTTCATCAGTAAGTGCTTCAAGTCCTCTTCACTTTCAGCAAGCAAGGTTGTGTCACCTGCATATCGCAGATGGCTAATGAGTCGTCCTCCAAATCTGATGCCACATTCTTCTTCATGTAGTCCAGTTTCTCAGCTTATTTGCTCAGCATATGGATTGAATTCGTATGGTGAAAGGATACAACCCTGACACACACTTTCCTGATTTTAAACCTTGCAGAATCCCCTTGTTCTATTCGAACTACTGTCTCTTGGTCTATGTACAGGTTCCTCATGAGCACAATTAAGTGCTCTGGAATTCCCATTCTGTGCAATGTTATCCATAATTTCTTATGATCCACACAGTCGAATGCCTTTACAAAGTCAATAAAATACAAGTAAACATTTTTCTAGTCTTCTCTGCTTTCAGCCAAGATCCATCTATCCATCAGCAATGATATCCACCCCTCATTCCATGTCCTCTTCTTAATCCGGCTGTAATTTCTGACAGTTCCCTGTTGATGTACTGTTTTTGAGCAAAATTTTACTTGTGTGTGATATTAATGATATTGTTCCATAACTTCTGCGTTCTGTTGGATCACCTTTCTTTGGAATGGGCACAAATAGGGATCTCTTCCAGTCCGTTGGCCAGGTAGCTGTCTTCCAAATTTCTTGGCATAGACCAGTGAGCACTTCCAGTATTGAATCCATTTGTTGAAACATCTCAGGTGATATTCTGTCAATTCCTGGAGGCTTGTTTTTCGTCAATACTTTCAGGACAGCTTGAATTTCTTCTTTCAGTACCATGGGTTCTTGATCATATGCTATTTCCTGAAATGATTGAATATCAACCAGTTCTTTTTGGTACAGTAGCTCTGTGTATTCCTTCCATCTTGTTTTGACACTTCCTGCATTGTTCAATATTTAGCCCACAAAATCCTTCAAAATTGCAAGTTGAGGCTTCAATTTTTCTTCAGTTCTTTCAACTTGAAAAATGTCATGCATGTTCTTCCCTTTTGGTTTTCTAACTCCAGGTCTTTGCACATTTCATTACAATACTTTGCTTTGTCTTCTGGATTTGTCCTTTGAAATCTTCTGTTCAGCTCTTTTAGTTCATCATTTCTTTCTTTCGCTTTCAAGAGCAAGTTTCAGAGTCTCTTCTGACATCCATTTTGGTCTTTTCTTTTTTTTCATATCTTTTTAATGGCCTTTTCTTCCTTCATGTCCTTGATGTCATTCCATAACTCTTCTGGTCTTGGCTATTAGTGTTCAATGCATCAAATCTATTCTTGAGATGGTCCCTAAATTCAGGTAGGATATATTCAAGGTCGTTCTTTGGCTCTCTTGGACTTGTTTTAATTTTCTTCAGCTTCAACTTAAACTTGCATAAGAGCAATTGATGGTCTGTTCCACAGTTGGCCCCTGGCCTTGTTCTGACCAAAGATGTTGAACTTTTCCATCATCTCTTCCCATAGATATAGTCGATTTTCTTTTTCTTGTGTATTCCATCTGGTGAGATCCATGTATATAGTAGCTATTTATGTTGTTGAAAAAAGGTATTTGCAATAAACAAGTCTTTGGTCTTGCAAAATTCTATCATGTGATCTCTGGCATTGTTTCTATCACCAAGGCCATATTTTCCAAATACAGATCCTTCTTCTTTGTTTCTAACTTATGCATTCCAATCACCAATAATTATCAATGCATCTTGATTGCATGTTTGATCAATTTCAGACTGCAGAAGTTGGTAACAATCTTCAATTTCTTCTTCTTTGGCATTAGTGTTTGGTGTTTAAATTTGTATAATAACTGGTCTTTCTTATAGTCTTATTGATATTATCCTGTCACAAATTGCGTTGTACTTCATGATAGATCTTGAAATGTTCTTTTTGACATTTTTTAAACGTTTTGTCTTAGTCTGGAAGCTCCGCTGAAACCTGTCCACTACGAGTGATCTTGCTAGTATTTGCAATACTGGTGACGTAGCCTCCAGCATCACAGCAACATGCAACTCACTACAGTATGACTAACTGACAGACATGTGGTGGTAGATATAGATATATAGGTGTAGGTATAGGTATAGATCTTGTTGTGTCAAGTCAATTTCGACTCATAGTGGCCCTATAGGGCAGAGTAGAACCACCCTATAGGGTTTTCAGGGAGTAGTTGGTGAATTAGAACTGCTGATCTTTTGGTTAGCAGCTGAGCTCTTAACCACTGTGCCTGACACCAGGGCTCCAGGTATGGGTATGAGTGAGTATGGGTAAGGGTAAGGGTATGGGTATGGGTATGGGTATGGGTATGGGTAAGGGTATTGGTATGGATATAGATATAATATAGATATAGACATATACATAGGTATAGATATATATGTATATTTACACACAAACATGTACACACATATACACAAAATAGCAGAATGAACAATAATAAGTATCAAGTCACACAAATAATCTGAAGCATTTTCTAGAAAGATAAGCAAAAAGGCAAAAAATAATGCTTCCCGTTGTCAATAGAGGGACTAATTCAGAGCACAGACCTCTCCCCTTATATATAATCAGCTTCTAAAAGAGTCAGTGTTATTCCTTATCTCCAGGCCCTTTGGCTGACTTTTCCTGTTTTTGGATTTGTGGAAAGCAAATGTAACAATTCTGACCACTTGCTCCTAAACCATTCAGTAGAATCACAGTTTATATGATGCTGAGATACAGGGTGGCCCCCATGTCTGGAAACACAGATGAACTCATCATACATGGATTACTGATATTTTATTACAAATACAATAAAGTAACGCTATCCACATTCTTAGTAATCATACCCAGGAAGTGTGAGCAGAGTACAAACTGTAGAGAGAAACCAGATGCAGAGCACCCCTTCACAGAAGAAAAGTCCTCAGCTGAGATGGATATTCCAGGCTCCTAATAAGAAGACGGTGGTTTTGTGGTAGAAGTGTCACCTTCCAATCAGGGGACCCAGGTTCTATTCT
This sequence comes from Trichechus manatus latirostris, assembly GCF_000243295.1. Classification (NCBI taxonomy): domain Eukaryota; kingdom Metazoa; phylum Chordata; class Mammalia; order Sirenia; family Trichechidae; genus Trichechus; species Trichechus manatus. Next base: position 2,141,533 of record NW_004443978.1, on the reverse strand, counting down.
TAGCCAATATACCTCATGTGCAGCCACCACCTGTCTGGTGGAGGCTTGCAAGTTGCTATGATGCTGAACAGGTTTCAGCAGAGCTTCTGGACTAAGACAGACTAGAAATAAAGGCCTGGAGATCTCCTTCCAAAAGTCAGCCAATGAAAACCCCATGGATCACAACAGTCCAATCCCCAACTCATCATGCGTATGGTACAGGACCAGGCAGCATTTCATTGAGTTGTGCATGGGTTTGCCATGAGTCAGGGCTGACTCTACTGCAGCTAACAGATAAGAGGACTACAAAATCTAAGGCAATAATAACTTCAGTTAAATCACTTAAAGGAGAAGCGCTTTCTTGGAGTGCCCCACCCCTACCTTGGAATTCCCTGAGGAGCAGGATGATTTGTCTGCCGGTGCTCAATGTGGGAAGACTCCACCCTTCCAGACAAAACTCATTTCTCTACGGTCCCCCTTCCCTTCGTTATCTTTATTCCTTTTTTAAAAAATAAATTGGGAGTAAGGTGAATGCGTATTCTCTTACAGAAAGCATTTAACTCTGTCTTTTTTCCTTGGGACAAAAGAACCTTAGGGCAAAACCGTTCAATGGAAAGAAAATGATTAACAGCCTTAATTAGTGTTCTCGGAATTCTAACTTCAATATTTACCTACTTACAAACTTCAGTGGAATCAACTGACCAAGTACTGGAGCTAATAAAGGAATTGAATACACTCAACTTATATAAAAATCAACTCTTCTTCTATTCAGTAGCAATGATCAAAGAGAAAATGTAACAAAAAAAGAGAGAGAGATCATATTCAAAAGAGTCACAACATGATAAATTACCCAGGAATAAACAAATTAGTAAGTGCATATACTATAGGTTTAAAAAATTCACATTCACACATACCAACACATACATTTACAGAATGATACAAAAACAGGAGTAGATGCAGGGATATGCCTTGTTGCTACAAGGGACATCCTGGTACTATAAAAATGTAAATACTCTCAAATTAATCAGTAAATTTAAACAATCTCTATCAGAATTATATGATGATACTTAATGAATCTTGGCAAGGTGTCTACAGAGTTAACATGGACAAAAACATTTTTTAAAAATATAGCACTTTTAAATTAGCATTAATGAGATACTTGCCCTATCAGATATGAAAACAGACACAGAGTTAAACAATCAATATGAGTGGGAGAGAAGAGACCTCAGGAAAAGACCCACACTGTTGCTGTTAGCTGCCATCCAGTTGGCTCCAACTCACAGTGACTGCAAGCACCTTCTTCATGATTGTTGGTATGCTTAAGTCCATTGCTGTGGCCATTGTGTCTTTTGAGTGCCTTTCAACCTAGGGGACTCATCTCCTAGCATCTCTTAGCACTATATAGGACAATATTTTGTTGTGATCCATAGGGTTTTCATAAGCTAATTTTGAGAAGTAGATCACCAGGCCTTTCTTCCTAGTTTGTCTTAGTTTGGAAGTTCCACTGAAACTTGTCTATCATGAATAACTCTACTGGTGTTTGAAATACCAGTGGCATCACTTCCAGCTCTATGTGTGATACACACATGTTATTTTGAAAGAGCAGGGAAAGAATAGATTGGTCAATACATTATATTGGATAAATTTCACTTCACTTTGTATAGGCAGAATCATAGCCCCAAAGATGTCCACATCCTAATCCCCAGAATGTTTCCTTACACAGCAAAGGGACTTTGCAGATGTGATTAAGGTTATAGACCTTGAGATGGGGACATTGCTGTGATTATCCAAGTAGGCCCAAACTAATCACATGAGTCCATAAAGGTAGAGAAGCTTTCTTGGCTGTAGTCAGTGCTAGAGAGTTTGAAAAAGGGCTGGAGAGAGGTAATTTGTTATAGCAGTGATAGATAAGTAATGCAACTTTGAAGAATAAAAAGTAAGATTCCTACTTCACATTATATGCCAAAATAAAATCCACATTAATTAATGAGCCAAATGTACCAAACACCACTTGGTTAACTCATTGCTGTCAAGTCAATTCCAACTTCCTGGTGACCTTATTCGATACAGGGTTACTTGTCTGTAATCTTTATGGAAGCAGTCTTCCAGGTCTTTCTTCCATGGAGCCACTGAGTGGGTTTGAACCACCAGATTTTAAGTCAACAGCCAATGTAAGTCACTTGTGCCACACACACACGCACTCATGCATTTGTGAGATATATGTGTGTGGAAGGAAGAGAAAGGAGACTTTAGTAGAATGAATATATAAATGTGAAGTGGAGAAGGTTCTCTAAATAAGACATGAAACTCAGAAGCAATAAAAGAAAATACTGATAAATTTGACTTTAAGAAAATAAAAATGTCCTGAAGGACAAAAAATACCAACAAAATTAAAAACAAAAACAGACTGAGGGATCAAGACAGCGTGGTATTAGTGAAAGAAATGACAAATAGATCAAGGAAGAGAGCCCAGAAGCAGACCCACACAAATATAGTCAACTGATCTTTGACAAAGGAACAGACAATTCAATGGAGGAAAGATAGACTTTTCAACAAGTGGTACCACAACAACTGGACATCCACATAAAAAAGAATCTTGACAGACCTTAAATCTTTCACAAAAATTAACACAAAATGGTTCATAGGTTTACATGTAAAATGAAAAACTGTAACTTTTCTACAAGATAAAATAGTGGGAAATCTAAGTAACCTTGGGTATGGTATCGAGTTTTTAGATACAACACCAAAAGTGCAATCCACAAAAAAAAAAAAAAAAAATGAGATTGGATTTCATTAAAATTCTAAACTTCTGCTCTGAGAAAGACACTGTTAAGAAAACGAAAAGATAAGCCGCAGATTAGGAGAAAATATTTGTAAAACACATCTCTGATAAAGGACTTTGATCCAAGATATACCAAAAAAAAAAGTTGCCATCGAGTCAATTCTGACACATAGTGACCCTACAGAAGAACTCTTAAAACTCAACAGTAAAAAGACAAGAAATCCAATTACAAAATGGGCAAAAGATCTGAACAGAAACTTCACCTAAGAAGAAATACAGATTGCAAACAAGCATACTAAAAGATGCTCAAGTTTTAACATGTCAATATTTATCATTGCCATCAAGTTGATTCCAACTCATGGTGGCTTGGCTACTAACTGAAGGTTTGTGTTTCGAATCTACACAGTGATGCTATGGAAGAAAGACATGGCAATCTGCTTCTATAAAAATTACCATCCTGAAAACCCTCTTGAACTCAGTTCTACTCTGTAACACATGTAATATATCATCCCTTGTTAATTACCAACGAGTTAATTCTTACTCATGGTGACCTCATGTGTGCAAAGTAGAACTGTGCTCCATAGGGTTTTCAAAGCTTGCTGCTCTGCCACCCAGGGACTCTGAACATGTCATTAAGGAGTGAAAATTAAAATAACAATGATATACTACCATACACCTATTAGGATGGCTAAAATTCAAAACGCTGACAGCACCAAATGCTGACAGGAATGTGGAGCAGCAAGAACTCTCATTCATTACCAGTTGAAATACAAAATGGTACAGCCTCTGTGGGAGACAGTCTGGCAATTTCTTGCAAAGCTAAACAGTAGCTTACCATACAATCCAGCAATTGTGTTCCTAGTTATTTACTCAAGTGAGTCGAAAACTTATGTCCATACAAAAACCTGAACACAGTTTTTATATCAGCTTTATTTACAATTGCCAAAAATCCAAAGTAATCAAGATGTCCTTCAATAAGTGAATGGTTAAACAACTGTGGTATATACATACAATTTTGATAAAAAGAAATGAGTTACCAAGCCAAGAAAAGACATAGAAGAACCTTAAATGCGTATTTAAAGAAGCCAGTTTGAAAAGGCTACATATTATATGATTCCAAATGTATGTCATTCTGGAAAACGTAAAACTGTAGAGACAGTAAAAAAGATCAGTGGTTATCAGAGGCTCAGGGGTAGGGGAGGAGGGATGAATAGGTGAAGCACAAGGCACTTTTCGGGCAGTGAAACTATTCTGTAAGATACTGCGATGATGGATACATGATATTATGTATTTGTCAAAACCTGTAAGACTATACAACACAAAGAGTGAACTCTCATGTAATAACTGTGGACTTTAGTTAATAAAAATGCATCAGTATTGGCTTATCAATTTTAGCAAATGTACCACACTAATGAAAGATATTAATCATAGGGGAAACTGTGGGGAGAGCAGTAGGAGTATTTGGAGTATCTGTACCTTCTGCAAAATTTTTCTTTTAACGTAAAACTACTCTAAAAAATAAAGTATATTAAAAAAAACAGACTGAGGAGAATATCTGTAACATATGTAATTGGCAAAGTGATAGTATCTTTAGCATATAAACTATGTACTACAATGGGCAAGAAAAACGCAATAAAAAATTATACTGCATAAGAACAGGTAAACCCCAGAATAAGCAAATCAAATGGCTGGGATATGGCATGAGATTTAGGAAATGAAAACGAAGCTAACAATACTTCACCCATTAAATTGGCAAACCTTTCAAATATTAACAACAGTCATGAAATTTTACTTTTTTTCCCATGGTGTGTAAATATATGAAATACATAAAAATAAAATAAAACTTTTTCATATCTGGCTTTGCCGTGGTCGAGTCAGCCCTAAATCTTTTCTTTTTTCTTCCTCTTCTGTTACACAAGTAACACATACAAGGGTCAGAGCAGCAATCCGATGCTGGGAAAGGGAAAATCCTAGAGACCCTAAGTACCAGGCGCATAATTCTGCCCGCTCCTGAAGCTGTGTAAATCGCCCACCTCAACACACAGGGAGAGCCTCGAGAGGGGAACTCTGTTTAAATTCTCACCAAGGCCTTCCTACCCTTGGCCCTATCACTACAGAATTGTCCCAGTGCTGGTGGTTACACCTGTGTTGTTGTTGGGTACCGTCAAGTCAATTCAGACTCATAGCGACCCCATGCGGCAGAGTAGAACTGCCCCCTGGTGTTTTTCTAGCTGTAATCATTCTGGAAGCAAATTGACAAGTCTTTCTCCAGCAGGGCTGCTGGGTGGTTTTGAACCACCAACCTTTCGGTTAACAGCCAAGCACTTAACCATTGTGCCACCAGGGCTCCTGGTAACTCTTTGTGTTTACCCTTTTTCCTCCCCTCAGGACGGTTTGAGGGGGTTTTATGTGTGGGAGAAAATAAAACTTAAGGTTTATTCAATTTGAGACATTGGTTATGAGAGTCTCTGCCCAGGAGCACAGAGTTTGAGTCTAGTAAAATGACTCCAGATAAAGCAGGGGAGCCTGGCCTCTACCATTTTACCCAAAAAGAGAGAAATTAGAATCCTGGAGCATTCCTTTTACCAGTATAACTCACTACAGCATTTGGAGGGTGGTTGGGTTCTAGCTAAGCATGCAAGGGAAGAAAGATATACACACGGGACGTCACTGCAACTCGGTTTATAATTAGAAATCAGAAATTGGAAATATGGATGAATAAATTCTTATTCCATCCATCCTGTTAAATACTAAGTCTTTCGTGTGTGTGCACATGAGCACACGGGCACGCATGCGTGCGTGCTTTGTGTGAGCACCATGCAGAGACTGATGGAGACATTTTAAACCACACTGGAGTGAAAAATTTGAAGGGCTTAAGCCAGATGCCAGGGCCGTAGTTCCCTATACATGCCTACAAGCTTTCCTTCCTTAGCACAAAAGAACTCCTCAAGCAATGCAATTGTTTTAGCAAGTACGTGAGAGGAGGGCAGACATCAAATTTCATCCTAAAATAAAGAGTAAAGCATAATGTTTTTAGGGGTAGACACTGTTAAGTATACTTTTAACTTCATCTAAATCCTTTTTTTTTTAAATTTTTTTATTGTGCATTAGATGTCAAACTTTTTTTTTCTTTTCTTTTTTTTAATTGTACTGCAGATGAAGGCTTACAGAACTAATAGTTTCTCATGAAACAGTAGTACACATATTGTTTTATGACATTGGTTAACAACCCCACAACATGTCAACCCTCTCCGTTCTTGACCTTTTTTTCTTTTTGGTGAAAATATACATAGCAAAGATACACCATTTCAAAAATTTCCACATGAACAGTTTAGTGACATCAATTACTCTCTTCCAATTGTGCTGCTATTCTTGCCTTAGATGAAGCCTTACAGAACAAAATAGTTTCTCATTTAACAATTAGTACACCCGTTGCCCTATGACAATGGTAAACAACCTCACAACATATAAACACTATCCTTACTCAACCTTGGGTTCCCTATCACCAGCTTCCTTGTCCCCTTCTGCCTTCTGGCCCTTGTCCCTGGACTGCTGTACCTCATTAATCCCATTTGGTTTTATGGGGCTGTCCACTCCCAGGCTGAACGGTGAACCTCAGAGACGACTTCACCACTGAGCTAAAAGGGTGTCTGGGGGCCATACTCTCAGGGTTTCTCCAGTCTCCTTTAGGCCAGTCTTTTTTTTTGTGAGTTAGAAATTTGTTCTACATCCTTCTCCAGCTCTGTCCAGAACTCTCTGTTGTGATCCCAGTCAGAGCAGTCAGTGGTGGTGCCAGGCACCATCCAGCTGTACTGGACTCAGTCTGGTGGATGCCTTGGTAGCTGTGGACCATTAGTCCTTCAGACTAATCTTTTCCTTGTATCCTGTTCTCTTCATTCTCCTTTGCTCCCAAAAGGATGAGACTAGCAGAGCATCTTAGATGGCTGCTCACAGGCTTTTAAGACCCCAGACACTACTCACCAAGGTAGAACGTAGAACATTTTCTTTCTAAACAGTGTTATGCCAATTGTCTT
>NW_004443978.1:2093299-2133955 GCF_000243295.1 Trichechus manatus latirostris | reverse complement strand
TTTTGTCTGTTTTTTGCTTCAGCTCTTGGAGAATTCTGATTATTAGAGATTTGAATTCCCTATCAGGTAGTTCTAGTGCCTTTTCTTCCACTGGAAAGTCATCTGGTGTTTTATTTTGGACACCTACTGGAACCATCCTGCCCTGTTTTTGTTAACGTTTTGATATTGTCTGCTGTCTTTGGGGCATTCAGTAGTTATTTTTCTCGTTTATTGATTGTATATTTGTTTGTTTCATCCCTTTTTTTTTTAATTTGGCTATGTTTGAGCAGGCGGGCTTTTTGTTCTTTGTTGTTTACTCGTCTGTGAGCACAATACTTTTTACCTCCTTCTCCAATTGGCATGGTCAGTCACTCAGATATGGTATGGCAGGGCAGGTTAGCTGAAAATGAGTTTCTGGGATGGGTTGTTTGTGGCACTTACTACAGCCACCAGGGCAGGTTGGTAATCAGTGCAGGGCAGGTTCCAGTAGGTCATGCTGGTTCTGCTTGGTGGTGTGATGTTAAGTGCACGATACAGGTAGGCAAGATGTAGTGGGGAGATTGTTATGTGTGGAGCTAAGATGGATATGGCAGAGAGGAGAGAGGAACAGGAGCCAAAAACATACAAACAAACAAAAAAAGAATGCTAGGGGAGGTGCAGTTGGAGTGGAGAGATGAGAGACTATGAAATGTAGAAAAACAAAAATGGGAAGAGGAAGATAAAAAAGAAAAGAATGAATAAATAAAAATTGCAAAGGTTAAATAACAGCAAAGTTCCCAGGGATCCCACCGGTGCAGCTATGAGGTCTGAAGTAGTTGTTCTCAGGTGTTGCTGTACAGCCTGGGTAGAAGGCATAGAGGTATACAACGCCAGATATTCAGGGAACAGAAAGAGAAGGAAGATATAGAGACACGAGAAACTGAGTAATGAAGAAAGACAAAAAGAGAAAAGAAAACCAAACAGGTTTAAAAAAGAAAAAGAACAAGAAAAGCCCCCAAAAAAACAGAAAAAAAAGAAACAAAGAAACAACAAAAAAAGAAATGCCCTCAGGGATCCTTCTGCACATCTGTGCAAGCTGAGGGGGTAGTTTCCAAGCCACACAGCACCGCCTGGCCAGATCGGGCTCCCAGCTCAAGAAAAGGAAAAGTAGACAAACGATTCAAAACAAACAAATGAACAAAAGCCCCGGGATCCCACCAGCACGGCAGCCCAGACAGGGAAACAGTTCCACACTCGAACGGAGCTCCACAGCTCCTCAGGAAGAAGCAAAGGTGGCACACGGAGCCAGGTATTTGAGCGAAAGGAGGGGGAGGTGGTGAGAGGTAAGAAAGAAATCAAAAGAAGCAGAAAAAAGCAACACCAGCAGTCAACAAATGGCACTCAGAGAGCTGGCCCGTTTGGGTGGGTGGAATCCAAACAGCTGGTGCTTCCCAGACAAGAGATTGTGGTTGCGCAAAGCAGAGGCGGCCGAGTCAGGGTGAAGAAGTGTGGGGGTTGGGAAAGTGTATATCTCAAATTACCAGTTGTTTTGTCTCACACTGGAAGCTCCGTGAAGCTGCTTTCTCATACGCCCTGTTTGCTGGTCTCCCACGGGAGTCCAAGATGGCAGATCCACGCTGCGTTAGCTGATAGGGGACCTCTGCATGAATCTCTCTCCTCACTCTCCGTTCTCTGTCAGTTCTGTCACTCCATTTGGTGCTTGGCTGAGTTCTTTATCTCTTCATTTGATGTTTTAGGGTTTTAGGATTGTTGTTTTCTCTGTTCGGCTTAGTTTTTTGGATCTTTGCTCTGGAGGGATGGTGTGGTGCTTCTGCCTAAAGCGCCATTTTGCCAGAAGTCCTATCTAAATCTTTTTATGTAAGTGCTTATCTACATATAATAAGGTGAATTCCCATACATTTTAAATTTCATGCATTTTTCATTAAAAGGAAGATCCAGACTCCATTATCTCTGAAGGGCAGTTTTAGTTAAGGCATATCTTATCAGGTAGGATGTGTTTGGTTGAAAGAAACAGGACGTACAATTTAAAGTGGTGTAAGTGATACAAATATGATTCATCTCAGTGGGACACTGAGCATATTCTATCACTTCCTAGGGAAATGCACTCATTCTCCAAACTGAGTGAGAAACGTGAACTAGTGACCCTAATACTCCACAGCATATTTTCTCTTTTTCAAAATGGGCGACTGAGTGCTTGCCATAACTGACGTCATGATGAACCTGTAAGTTTTTTTTCTTTTTACTTTGCCTTCTCCTTTTCGCATACCTTTGTTAATGACTTTGTTTGCTCTGTCCGGCTACCTGTGGTTTATGACCCCCTCCCCCACAGGAAGATTAGACCCCAGATGTCAGATAAGGAAATGTCCAGCAGGTATCTCTTTAATATGATGAAGAGCCTCTTGTAATTACTTTACAGTGTATAACAACACGTCTAACCTTTGTAAAACTCATATATAAGCTTTGATGTAAAAATGCCTTTTCTGACTCCATAGAAACAGCCTGCATTGCTGTTAGACCCCTGTTGGTGTACACTTCCTAAATTAAAACTTTCTCACTCTTTCTGACTTGGAGTATGTTTCATTGGCTTGACTGCTCCAGGGCACAGACCCTATTTGGGTAACAAAGTTTTGATGCCCAACATGGAGCTCAAATTACTCAGGCCCTGGTTCCATCTCCCTAAGGACTGAGCCCCTGGGAAGGACCCAGGAAGAGAGAAGTTGCACCCCTCTTCAAGTTGTGGAGGTCTCTCAACCTGTGCTGGCCAAGAAGTCTGGCGACGGGGCAGGACTCCACAGCAGCGAGCTCTCAACAGAGGGAGAAAGTTTCCATTTGGCCATGGCAGGTAACTGGGCATTGGGTGGTAAATCCTCTGTAAAAGCCACAGGGGTGTTGGGTCTCACAGATTCCCTCCAGGAACAGGTTACTAGGTCCCGACAGTTTGGACAAGAGACTGGTGAGGTTGCTCATTGCAAGTGGGTACCCAGGGAAGTAAGGTTCTGGCCAAGAGTCCACTAGGAACTGGACTTATTTAGGAAGGGATCCCCTAACTAAGAGACTTCTTAAAGGTTTATGTAGTCAGGTGTGGCCTCAATACCAGCTCCCCGATGAGGTTAAGTGACCTTTAAAATGGTTTTAGAGATTTTGGTACCATTATGAAGCTTGATCTGTTTTGTGCTTGAACTAACAAGTGGGATGAAAAGCTGTATGTAGAATGTTTTATGACTTTATGGCATGAAAAAATGATAAAGCCTGTTTTAGCCCCTCTTGTGCAGGCAAACGATGATGACGGGATAGGAGATGAAGAACCAGAGGATATTCTTCTCATTCCTCCACCTGGAAAAACCCCCTCGACACCCATTCTTGACTCCCTCCCCAGTGGTATCAGAAGATGAGGACAGAAAGGTGTTAAAGTAGGGGTGGAGGAGGTGGGACAGATATGGTCTCCCTACCCCATACTAGGAGTGGGGTACAATTCACCCCAGTCCCCCTCAGGAGGGCTATACCCACTCCAGGTTGTGCCAGTCCCTGCTACAGATGATGTGGGTCCATAATCCCTTCCTGGTATCCCATGTGTACAATTGGAAGTGAAACTTTCCAGATCATTCAGAGCTGCATGCCATGACTGAACACATTTAAGGTCTTTACCAACAGAGATCAGGTAAAAGAGGCAGAAGGAAAAAAAGAATAAGACCAGGACATGAAGAAACAGGCTAATCTACTGGCCGCTGCTCTAGGATCGTCAGGAAGAAGGCGAGGAGATCAAGGTAAGGCCGGGCCCTGACTAGAGAAAACCCAATGTGCATTTTGCAGAGAAGAGGGATACTGGAAAAATGAGTGCCCCAAAAGAAAGAATGGAAAAGGGCCAGGCAAGATTGAAAGGGGGGAGAAGCTTTTTCAAGGAATTATGAAAGAGCAGGAGGAGGACTCTGAATGATGGAGACAGGGGGAGACAATTTGTTATTTACCTCCTACGGACCCCCTGGTAAAAGTTATGGTGAGAGAACAGCCAGTAGTCTTTTTGGTTAGTACCAGATCAGCCTTCTCAGTACTCACCCGGAAGCCTAAAGGGATTGCCTCCACCAGCAGCACTCAAGTTGTAGGGGTGACTGGAAAAAGGTGACTTAATCCTTTTTGCAGCCAATGGACTGCGAAATAAGGGAATTCAAACTATCCCACCAGTTTTAACACATACCTGAATGTCTAGTCTCCCTTTTTTAGGGTGGGATTTCCTAAGTAAAGTGCATGCTAAAATCTCTTTTGATAAAAAGTCCTGTCTCTAACAGTACCACCAGCAAACACCTGGAAAGTACAAGCAGCTCTCTTAGCCCTCACCCAACAGGTGCTATCCCCTGCATCCATCTAACCTACAGTTTAAAGAGTGGTTGATGCTGTGGCCCCGTGGGTTTGGGCCAGTGGCCCGCTAGGACGAGCTTGGACTGTCCTCCCTGTGGTCGTGGAGCAGTTATCCAATGTCATGCCTCCTCAGATTAAAACAATATCCACCAAGAGTTGAGGCTTGTCTGGGACTGCAGGGACTAATCACAGGACACCGGGAGTGGGGACTGTTGCAAGAGTGCCATCCCCATTCAACACCCCTGTTCTGCCTGTAAAGAAGATTCCAACCCATGAGTACCGTTTTGCAGGCTGTTGACAAAGTTGTGAGCACCCTACCCTCGGTAGTCCTGAATCCGTGCACCCTACTATTGGCTCTTCCACCTTCCTGTACTTATTTTACTGTTTTGGATTTAAAAGATGCTTTCTTTTGTGTCCCACTGGCTGCTGAGAGCCAGTTGATCTTTGCTTCAGAATGAGAAGGTGACAAAAGAAACAGCTCTGTTGGACTGTGCTACCCTGAGGGTTTAAGAACTCCCTCACTTTTTTTCAAACAACGTTTGCCCAAGATCTAGAGGGTTTGCCTCCCCTCAACTGAGGAGTGGTCTTTCAGTATGTGGACAGACCTCCTGATGAGAAGTGAGTCTAAGGAAGACTCAGTCACAAATACTGTGACTGTCTTAAATTTTTTGGCCTAAGCTGGATACTGTCTCTTTAAGAAAGTTACAAGCTAACCTCACAGGGGTAAAATACCTAGGTTTCTTCCATCTGTGGCCTAGCTTATAAGGCTACTCAGGGGACAGAGAGAGAGCCTTTCAAATGGACTCCTGAGTGTTAACAAGCCTTTTGTGATTTAAAGTCCCAGTTGATGAGAGCCCCAGCCCTAGGGCTGCCAGATTATCAAAAACACTTTGAATTATATAGATGAAAGAAGATGAGTAGCTGTTGGTGTATTAACCCAGTTGCTGGGACTGTGGAGATGACTTGTTGCCTATTTTTCTAAAGAAAAATCTGGACACTTTCTCAAAAGACTGGCCAGCCTGCCTCTGAGCGGTTGCCACAGCTAATATTATCATAAAGGAGGCTAACAAATTAACAAATTTACTTTGGGACATGATACTATTGCTTTTGTCCCTCACGCTGTGACTGTAGTATTGGAACAAAAAAGGACATTATCCGGAGATGTATGGGCCCAAGACTTCTGGCCCTCAAGAAACAGGACCCTTCCCAGGTAAAACATGGCAAATTGACTTTTGTGAAGTGTTCAAAACTAAACATCGGATGAGATATTTACTGTGTGTGTAGATTCTTTTTCAGGATGAGTAGAAACTTTTCCCTGTGGGACTGAGACGGCTAGAGAGCAGTACAATAGGTTTCAACTGACCTAAGAAGAAAGTGGAAACCCCAGACAGCATGGAGACCTCAATATAGTGGAAAGGTTGAAAGAATGAATCAGACCATAAAATGTCATCTTAGTAGACTGTGCTGAAAGAACAGGCTGTCCTGGACAGGTGACCTGACACTGGCCCTCCTCCTAGTCCGTATTGCACCCCAGGGAAAACTTAAAATCAATTCCTTTTGAAATACTTTATGGAGACCATATCGTCTCAACCAACTCTCCCTGCAACCCTCTACCCAGCCCCCTTATGTAATGATGGCTAAATGTTTGCTTTCTCTAATCAAAATTTTTTCCCAGTTACATAGGGCGGTGTGGATCCAGCAAGAGATCCCCCTTGAGGTAGCCTCACACTTTTTCCAGCCCGGCTATCAGGTGCGCCTTTGAAAATGGAAGAACCTCCAGTTACAGCCTAAGTGAACTAGACCCTTCATGGTTCTACTCAGCGCTCACACAGCGGTGAAGCTTCCAGGAGTCAAATCGTGGATCCATCATTCCCACATCAAGCCCTGCCAGGCCTACATTGACAAAGGGTGGAAAGCCAAACCCATTGATGGCCTGAAGTTAAGTTCTAGGGTTAAAAAGTAAAAATGTTTTTAGTGCTAGCTTGTATGGGATTACTATTAGGTACCAGAGAGATTTCCACCCGGGGAATCCTTGTACCCAAAATAAACACCTCCCCTGACCCCTTGTTGAAAGATGAAAATTTTTAGATCTTTATTGTTAGAGAAGTGTTAAACATTACTGATTTCTGTCGGGATGGGGGGGTTGCATGCCAATTTGGCCCTCAAGTCCTGTTTCATTGGGATTTGTACTCCCCTTGAGGCATTGAGAAATTTCACCATTTTTAAACACACAGTTACAATACTCTGATATTTATAGTTGGGGGCCTGTTATATGATTCATGAAGGGTTTGATTTTTCTTGGCTGACCTCCTGGCTGCCAGATCTTACCTGGCTAAAAATCTTATTCATTAGTAGAATTGGTTTGGTTGTTATATGCCTATTAATCTGTTGCTGTCTCCAATTGATGCCTATATGTGAGATGGCATTCTCTGTCCAGAGTCATACTGTCCAACAGATGGCTCAAACCCGTCACAGACAAAAGGTCCAATCCTTTTGCTTCAAACTTTCTGATCTAAGAGAATAGGTTGAAACTTGGGATGGGTGTATATGGCCACCCAAGCTTCAAAAGGGAGGAATATGTGACCCTAATACTCCCCAGCATATTTTCTCTTTTTCAAAATGGGTGACCGAGAGCTTGACGTAACTAAGTTGTGATTAACCTATTTTTTTTTTCTTTTTTCTTTGCCATCTCCTTTTCACATACCTTTGTTAATGACTTTGTTTAGCTCTGTCTGGCCACCTGTGGTTTATGACCCCCTCCCCCACAGGAAGATCACTCTTTCTGACTTGGAGTATGTTTCATTAGCTTGACGGCTCCAGGGCACAGACCCTGTTTGGGTAACAAACTGGTGCATGGAGCTTCAGGTGTGAATTGAAGCTCTGTCCTCTGCTAAACATGTGTCATTGGACAACTGATTTAATTCTCTCAATCTTCATTTCCTCATTATAAAATGGAGATAAGACTCTCTATTTTGTGGGGTTGCTATGAGGACTCAGTTAGGTAAAGTATGTCAACTTCTGATGGGGCCCAACAGTTGGCAAGTGTCTGTTGCTTCCTTTTTCCTAGAGTCCATCTCTGGGGTTGGCAAACTCCAGATGAGTCAAATCCAACCTGCCAACTGTTTTTACAAATACTATTGTATTGGACAACTCATTTGTTTATGCATTGTATGTGGCTGCTTTTGCATTACATCACCAGAGTTGACTACTTGTGAAAGAGATCTTCTGACCCACAAAGCCTAAAAGATTTACTATCTGGACTTAAAGAAAAAGTCTGCCAAACCTTGAGCCATCTAATGGTTTTGCCATCTCTAAGCCTGCATTCTGTGTAATTATCACAAAACAGATAGGTGAGGAAATATTTTTACTAGTTACAGGTGTACCATATTTTTACACAAATAACGCATGTGCAACATGTAAAAAATTGACATAGCGGTGTTTATGAAAATACCTCATGGAGAGGAGAGCACAGCTGACAAACATAGAAGGTGTGCGCTATGTGCATAAAATATGGTATATTTATGAATAAAAGCCTTCCTTATACTTCCGTAAAGTATACTTTTAACTTCATCTAAATATTTTTCTATCCCTGCTTATTTATATATGATAATAAGCTGAGTTCCTATACCTTGTAAATTTCATGTATCTTTCATTAGAATCCAGACCCCATATTTTCCAAAAGGTAGTTTTAGTTATGGCATATCTTATCAAATAGGACAAGTTTTGCTGAAACAAACAGGATGTACAATTTAAAGTGGTTTAAGTGGCACAAACATGATTCATCTCAGTAGGACATCAAGCATTGCCAGCGATTGCTCAGGTTGTTCAGGAATAAGAGGTGCCATTAATGATCCCAGTTTCCTCTGGGACCCTTGTGTTCTGCATCTCAGGATTTTGGATTTTCATCTAAATACCTTTTTTGCTTCATGGTCAGCTCCAGACCACCATGTCCAAAGGCAGGAAGAAAGGCTGGGGGTGGGATGAGGGGAGTGGCAGCAAGAAGAGGCTTTTCTCCCTGCCTCTCTCTTGTCCTGAAGGAGGAATTATATTTTCCCAGAAATTCTGCAGCTGAACTTCACCTTCCCTCTCATTGGCCAGACTGAGTCACAGCCAAGGATGCTGAGAAATAAATGTCTGCATTTTATTTTGTGTTTTCAGCTTTCTATTGATGAGAAAAAGAGAAGGTGTTTAGGAATGTCTGTGAGAGAGCAACAACCACTCACTGCCACACAGTGACTGGCATGTCTCCACTTCACCATCAAGGTCAATGGGGTCAGGGATCTTGGCCCTCCTCTGCCCTTGATCCTTGCTGTCTGCTCCTGCTGTGTTGCCTGCAAGGACAACTCAGTTCAAGGAGCACCTTCAGTGGCAGTTTTCCATCAGATAGTTACAGTTGTTATGTTATGTTGCTATTAGGTGCTGTCAAGTTGATTCCGACTCATAGTGATCCTATGTACTACACAAGGAAAAAATGCCCTGTCCTGTGCCATCCTCACAATCGTTGCTATATTTGAGCTCATTATTGCAGCCACTGACTCAGTCCATCTCATTGAGGGTCTTCCTCTTTTGTGCTGACCCTCTACTTAAGCATGATGTCCTTCTCCAGGGACTAGTCACTCCTAATAACATATCCAAAGTACGTGAGACAAAGTCTTGCCATCCTTGCTTCTTTTTCTTGTTTTGTTTTGTTTTAATTTTATTGTGTTTTAGGTGAAAGTTTACATCACAGATTAGTTGCTCATTCAAAAATTTATACATGAATTGTTTTGTGACATTGATTGCAACCTCCACAATTTCTCACCACAATCCCTCTTTCCTTTTTCACCCTGGGTTCTCTGTGTACATTCATCCAGTTTTCCTGTCCCTTCCTGCTTTCTCATCTTTGCTTTTGGGCAGGTGTTACCCATTTGGTCTCATATACTTGACTGAAGTAAGAAGCACGTTCCTCACATGTGTTATTGTCTGTTTTATAGGCCTGTCTAATCTTTGGCTGAAAGATGGACTTCAAGAGTGGCTTCAGTTGAGTTAGCAGGATGTCTAGAAACCATAGTCTCAGAGTTCCTCCAGTCTTTGTCAGACTAGTAAGTCTGGTCATTTTGTGAATTTGGTTTTGTTCTACATTTTTATCTTGCTCCGTCTGGGATCCTACACTGTGATCTCTGTCAGAGTGATCAGTGGTGGTAGCTGGGCACCATCTAGTTCTTCCTGACTCAGGCTGCTGGAGGCTCTGGTTCATGTGGTCCATTAGTCCTTTGGACTAATATTTTCCTTGTGTCTTTTGTTTTCTTTATTCTCCTTTGCTCTGAACATGATAGGACCAATAGATTTATCTCAGATGGCTGCTCACCAGTTTTTAAGACCCTAGATGCTATTCACCAAAGTAGGATGTAGAACATTTTCTTTATGAACTATGTTAATGCCAGTTGACCTAAATGTTCCCCAAGACCATGGTCCCCGGCCTTCAGCCTCAGTAACTCAATCCCTCAGGATGTTTGGGATGTGTCTAGGAAGCTTCTATGACTTTGCCTTGGTCAAGTTGTGCTGACTTCCCCTATATTGTGTGTTGTCTTTCCCTTAAACAACATTGACACTTGCCTACTATCTAGTTAGGTGATTTCCCCTCCTCACCCATCCCTTCCCTCATAATCATCAAATATTTTTTCTTTCTGTGTGTAAACCTTTTCCTGGGTTTTTACAATAGTGGTCTCATGGAATATTTGTTCTTTTGTGATTCCCTTATTTCACTCAGCATAATGCCTTCCAGATTCATTCATGTTGTGAGATGTTTCAAGGATTCATCATTGTTCTTTATCATTGCATAATACTCCATTGTGTGTATGTACCATAGTTTTTTATTCATTCATCTGTTGATGGGCACTTAAGTTGTTTCCATCTTTTTGCTATTGTGAATAATGCTGCAATGAATATGGGTGTGTATATGTCTATTCATGTAACGGCTCATATTTCTCTAGGATATATTCCTAGGAGTGGGATTGTTGGATCATATGGTACTTCTATTTCTCGATTTTTAAGGAGGTACCATATCGTTTTCCATAGTGGTTGTAACATTTCACATTCCCACTAGCAGTGCATAGAAGCTCCAGTCTCCCAGCAGCTTCTGCAGTGTTTCTTTTTTTTTTTTTTATTAGTGCCAGTAATGTTGAGGTGAGATGGTATCTCATTGTAGTAGGCATTTCCCTAATGCGTAATGATTGTGAACATTTCCTCATGTGTCCCTTAGCTTCCTGAATGTATTCTTTGGTGAAGTGTCTGTTCATATCCTTTGCCCATTTTTTAATTGAATTATTTGTCTTTTTTGTTATTGAGGTATTGACGTACTCTGTAGATTTTAGATATTAGGCCCTTGCTGGATATGTCATAGCAAAACATTTTTTTCCCAGTCTGTAGGATCTCTTTTTACTCTTTTGGTGAAGTCTTCTGATGAGCATAAGTGTTTAATTTTTAGGATCTCCCAGTTATCTAGTTTATCTTCTGTTGTTTGTGCATTGATACTTATGGTTTATATTCTCTTTATGCCATGTATTAAGGACCCTGTTGTTGTCCTTATTTTTCATCCATGATCTTTGCCTTTCGAACCCTGGTGGTGCAATGGTTAAGAGCTTGGTTGTATTTAGGTTTCTGATCCATTTTGAGTTAGTTTTTGTGTATGGTGTGAGTTATATTTCCTGTTTCATTTTTTAAATAGACATTTGGTTTTGCCAGCACCATTTGTTAAAAAGACTGTCTTTTCCCCATTTAGTAGACTTTGGCCCTTTGTCAAAGATCAGTCGACCATAGGTGGATGGATTTACATCTGGGTTCTAGACTCTGTTCCATTGATCTATGTGTATGTTGTTGTACAAGCACCAGGTTATTTTGACTACTGAGGCTGTATAGTAGTTTCTGAAATCAGGTAGTGTGAGGCCTTCTACTTTTTTCCTTTTCTTCAATAATGCTTTGCTTATTCGAGGCTTCTTTCCTATCCATATAAAGTCAATGATTATTTTTTTCCATCTCGTTAAAGAATGTTGTTGGTATTTGAATCAGGATCACATTATATCTGTAGATTGCCTTGGGTAGAATTGACATTTTTACAATGTTGAGTCTTCCTATCCATAAGCATGGTATGTTGTTCCATTTATGTAGGTCTTTTTGGTTTCTCTCAATAGTGTTTTGTAGATTTCTTTGTCTAGGTCTTTTACGGTCCAGGTTAGATTTATTCCTAAGTATTTTATCTTTTTAGAGGCTATTATAAATGGTATTGTTTTCCTGATTTTCTTTTTGAAGTCTCTTTGATGGTGTGTAGGAATCCAACTGATTTTTTTATGTTGATCTTGTATCCTGCCACTCTGCTGAATCTTGCTATTAGTTCCAGGAGTTTTCTTGTGGAATCTTTGGGGTTCTGTATGTATAGGATCATATCATTTGTGAATAGAGATAGTTTTGCTTCTTCATTTCCGATTTGGATGCCCTTTATATCTTTTTCTTGCCTTATTGCTCTAGGTAAGACTTCCAGCAAAATGTTAAATAGGAATGGTGATAAAGGGCATCCTTGTTTTGTTCCCATTCTCAGGTGGAATGCTTTCAGGCTCTCTCCATTGAGAATGATGTTGGCTGTTGGTTATGTATAGATTCCCTTTATTATGTTGAGGAATTTCCCTTCTATTCCTATTTTATTGAGTTTTTATCAGGAATGGGTGTTAAACTTTATCAGATGCTTTTTGTTCATCTATTGAAATGATCATGTGATTCTTTTATTCTATTTATGTGGTGGATTATGTTGATTGATTGTCTAATGTTGAACCATCCTTACATACCTGGTATGAATACCGCCTGGTGGTGTATCATTTTTTAATATGATGCTGAATTCTATTGGGTAGAATTTTGTTGAGAATGTTTTGCATCTATATTCATGAGAGATAGCGGTCTGTAATTTTCTTTTTTGTGGTGTCTTTGCCTGGCTTTGGTCTCAGGGTTATGCTGGTTCATAGAATGAATTCTGGAATATTCCTTCCTTTCCTATGATCTGAAATAGTTTGAGTAGTCTTGGTGTCAGGTCTTCTCTGACTATTTGGTAGAATTCTCCAGTGAAGTCATTGGGTCCAGGGCTATTTTTTGTTGAGAGTTTTTTAAAATTACCTCTTCAATCTTTTCTCTTGCTATGGGTCCATTTAGATTTTCTATCTCAGTTTGTGTTAGTTTCGGTAGGTAGTAAGTTTCTAGAAATTTGTCCATTTCCTCCAGGTTCTCAAATTTAATGAATACAGCTTTTCGTAGTATTCTTTTATGATACTTTTTATTTCAGTTGGGTCTGTTGTAATGTCCCCCTTCTCAATTCTTATCTGGGTTATTTGCTTTCTCTTCTGTTTTTCTTTTGTCAGTTTGGCCAGTGATTTGTCAGTTTTGTTGATCTTTTCAAAGAACCAACTTTTGGACTTGCATTTTTACTGTTTTTTTTTTTTTTCCTGCTCTCTATTTCATTTATTTCTGCTCTAATCTTTATTATTTTCTTTCTTCTGGTTGCTGTGGGCTTCTTCTGCTGTTATGTATTTGTTCAGGTTGTAGGGCTAAAGTTTTAATTTTGGCCTGTTCTTCTTTTTTGATGTGTGTGTTTGTTGCTATAAATTGACCACACAGCACTGCCTTTGCTGTATCCCAAAGGATTTGTTATGATGCGTTTCATTCTCATTTGATTCTAGGAATTTGTTAATTCCCTCTTTGATTTCTTCTATTATCCACTTGTTTTTAAGCAAGGTGTTATTCAGTTTCCAGGTATTTATATTTTTTTTCCTTGCTCTTCCTATTATTGATTTCTACTTTTGTGGTGTTGAAATCAGAGAGAATGCTTTGAATTAATTTGATGTTTTGGATTTTACCGAGGGTTGCTTTATGGTCTAAAAAGTGGTCTATTCTGGAGAATGTTCCCTGAGCATTGTAAAAGAATGTATGCTTTGCTGCTGTTGGGTGGAATGTACTATATATGTCTATGAAGTCAAGTTGTTTGATTTTGGCCTTTAGATCTTCTCTGTCTTTGTTGAGCTTCTTTCTTGATATTCCGTCCTTTACAGAGAGTGGTGTGTTGAAGTCTCCTACTATTATTGCTAAACTGAGTATTTCTCTTTTCAGTGCTGTTAGAGTTTGTTTTATGTATTTAGGAGCCCTGATATTGGATACATAGATAAATATTTAGGCTATATCTTCTTGGTGAATTGTCCCTTTAATCATTATATAATGTCCTTCCTTGTCTTTTATGCTTGATTTTGCCTTAAAGTCTATTTTATCTGAAATTAATATCACCACTCTTGCTCTTTTTTGGTTACTATTTGCTTGGTATATTTTTCCATCCTTTGATTTTTAATATATTTATGTCTTTGTGACTAGGTGTGTCTCTTGTAGACAGCATATTGATGGGTCATTCTTTTTTTATCCATTCTGCTATTCTTTGTCTCTTTACAGGTGCATTTAAGCCATTTACAATCAGTTTGATTATAGATAAGTATGAGTTTATTGTTATCATATTGTTGTGTTTTTTGGGGGGGAAGGGATGCTGACATTTTATTTGTTCCCTCTACTTTCCTGTGCTGAGTCCTTTTGTTTGTGGGTGTTCTTTTCTTTCCTTTCGTTATTATAGGTTTTGTGTTTACTGAGACTTTATGTTTTTCTTATTTTTTATTCTGATGGATAGTTCTGTTAGCTTTCTTCATAGTTACCGTGAAATTTACTCTTATCTCCCTAAGTTTGAATCAATCTTTTATTACTTGATATCATCTTGACTTCCTTTCCATTTGAAAGTTCTTTACCTACATTGTTTATTCCCTCTTTCATTGTTTTGATGTTGTAGTCATTTACAGATAGATGTCTCTGTTTCCCTGTTTTAAGTCTTTTAGCTTTGTTTTATTATTGAGAGTTCTTCCTCTAGGTTGGTGTCTGGCTGACACTGTCCTGTGTTTCACACTCCAGTTGTTGTCTGATGTTTTAGTTATCTAACTGCAGGACTCTCTTTAATATTTCTTGTAAGTTTCGTTTGGTTTTTACAAATTCCCTTAATTTCTGTTAATCTGGAAATGTCTTAATTTCACCATTGTATTTGAAAGAGATTTTTGGAAGATATATTATTCTTGGTTGGCAGTTTTTTTTTTTTTTTCTTTCAAGGTTTTATAGATGTCATCATCCCATTGCCTTCTTGCTTGCACATTTTCTGCTGAATAATCAGAGCTTAGTCTTGTTTCCCCTTTGTAAATGATTTTTTTTTTTTTTTCTCTAGCTGGTCTGTGGATTCTTTCTTTGTCTTTGGTTTTGGCAAGTGTGATTATGATATGCTTTGGCGACTTTACTTTGGGGGTCTACCCTACATGGGGTTAGTTGAGCTTCTTGGATAGTCAACTTTCCATCTCTCATGATATATGGGATGTTTTCTGCCAGCAAATCTTCAACAATCTTCTCTATGTTTTCCATTTTCTCCCCCTTTTCTGGAACTCCTATCATGGACAAATTTTTGCTCTTGATTGTGTCCCAAATAATTCTTAGGTTTTCTTCATTTTTTTCTTTTATTTTTCCTCATACAAAGTGGTGTTCATGGATTTGTCTTCAGTCTTGCTGATTTTGTCTTCCATTGTTTCAAATTTGCTGCTGAAACCTTCTATTGAATTATCCATTTCTAGAATTTTGTTGTTTATCTTTTGGATTTCTAGTTTCTGTTTTTGTATGATTTCTGATTATTTATTTTGATATTTTGTTCTTGTATTATTTTCCTGAATTATTCTATTGCTTTGTCTGTGTTTTCCTTCATTTTGGCTATGTTTTTATTGGTTTTGTCTGTGTTTTCATGATTTTGTCTATTTTTCCTTGACTTTGTCTGTGTGTTCATTGATCTCTCTTTTAATCTCTTCAAGAAACCATGTAGTGCACTGGTTAAAGCTATTGATTGCTAACCTAAAGGTCAGCAGTATGAAAGCAACAACAGCTCTGTGGGAGAAAGATGGGGCAGTCTACTTCTGTAGAGATTTACAGCCCTGGAAACCCTATGGAATTGCTATGAGTCAGAATTACATGTCAGGTAGTTCCACTACCTTTTCTTCTACTGGAAGTTCATCTGATTCTTTATTTTGGTCACTTGCTGGAGCCAAATTGTCTTGCTTTTTTACATGTTTTGATATTGGTCTGCTGTCTTCGGTACATTAAGGTATTATTTTCTTTATTTATTGATTGTATGTTCATTTTGTCCTGCTTCTTTGTTTTGCTTCGATATGTCAGGGCTGGCAGGCCAGACGTACTTTGCTGCTTACTCATCTGTGGGTATGATAGCTCTCACCACCTTGTTTGGGTGAACAGGGCAGCAGTAGGCAGGGCGAGCCCACTTTACTGTACTCTGGTTTGGTGAAGTTGCTGAGGGCAGACCGGGTGGGCACTGTCTGCCTCCTGATGTTGGTTCAGTGGTGTGGAAGCTTTCACAGCCCCTCACCAGATAGGTGGGGGTGTCAGACAGGGAGTGATGCAGGCTCGCTGCCCACTGTTTAGCAACTAGTTGAGTGGTGAGAGGGGAAGAGCAATGTGGGTCCAGTGTGAGGGTGGGCCTGAGAACCAGGGACACTCTAGCCATAGCAGCATGGCAGGGGGTTGTGGAAAGGGAGGGGTGGCTTATGGAACTAGGTGGGGGTGAGAAAGAGAAGAGAAAAAGAAAAATATATGTAGCCAGCGGGTGGTAGCAGAGTGGACCTGGCAGCCATCAGGAAAAGGGGGACATGGTGTACAAGAGCTAAGTGGGAGGTAGAAAGATAAAGAAAACAAATGACAGCTCAGTGGGGGCCAGATAGTGGGCATGGGGTGGACCTGGGGCAGCACACGCCGGTGGGTCAGTGGCACTCTATCCACATCAGTGAGGAAGGGGGAGGAGGCAGCACACAGGGCTAGACAGGAAGGAGAAAGAAAAGTAAGAAAAAAAAAGGTGGTGATGCAGGGACTGGCAAGTGGGGGTCGGGGTGGACCTGGGGGCTGGTGAGAAGGGAGAGGAGGTGACCAATTGGGCCAGGTGGGAGAGAAAAAGAAAAGAAAGAAAAAAAATTGTGGTGTGCAGGGAGCCACAGGTAGGACAGGGTGGACCCAGGTGGGGCAGCAGCAGGCAGATACGCTGCTGACTCTCTAGCCACAGACGCACAGCACGGTCCAGCAGGAAGCGGGGAGATGCCATACAGGGCTAAGTAGTAGGAAGAAAGTAGAGGAAGGTAGAGAAAAAAATAAATTAAATTAAATTAAAAAATCAAAATTAATACAAAACTGGCTGCATGGTGGGGGCTCACAAGTGGGGAGGAAAAGGCCTGAGGGCTAGCCAGAAGGAAGGGGAGGTGACATACGGGGCTAGGTTTGAGAGAGAAAGAAGAGAAAGAAAAAAAAGCAAACAAAAAATGGTGGCATGGTGAGAGCCAGGAGGTGGGGGCAGGGTGGACCCAGGGCAGCAGTGGGCAATAATGCTAGTGGTTCTCTAGCCACATTGGTGCAACGGGATCCAGCAGGAAGGGGGGGTGGCATATACGGCCAGGTGGGGGGGGAGAAAGAAAAAGAAGAAAGAGATGTAAATTAATTAATTAAAAATAAAAAAACTGGCTGTACAGTGAAGGCTGATGAGCAGGGATGGGCAGGCCTGAGGGCCAGTAAGAAAGGAGGGAAAGTGACTTATGGGGCTAGATGAGAAGGAGAAAAGAAAGAAAGAAGACAAATAAAAAAAAAAAATTGGTGGCATGGCAGGAGCCAATAAGTGAGGGCAGGACAGACCTGCAGTGATGGCAGGCCAGTGGCTCTCTAGGTGCAGTGTCATGGTGGAGGTTGGCAGGGAGTGGTGCAGGTGGCTATGAGGCTAAGTGGGAGAAGGAAGAAAGGGAAAAAAAAGAAAAAATAATGGTGCAGCAGGAGCTGGCAGGTGGGGGCTGAGCAGACCTGGGGTGGTGGTGGGCTGGTGGCTCTCCAGCCAAGGCAGCACTGCAGGGTTCAGCAGCAGGAGGGTTAGGTGGCATATGGGGCTATGTGTGAGGGAGAAAGAAAAGAAAATATAGAAAGGAAAAAGGCAAAAATAAAAAATGATGGCTTGGCAGTAGCCAGCAGATATGGGCTGGTGGATGTCTAGCTGTGGTAGTGTGGCAGGATCCAGTGGCAGGGGTGTTAGGTGGCGAAGGGACTAGGTAGGAGGGAGAAAGAAAAGAAAGAAAGAGAGAAGAAAAAAATGATTAAAAAAAAACTAGTGTTACAGTGGGGGCCAGTGAGTAGGGCCAGGGAGGACACAAGGGCCAGAGCCAGTTGGAAGGGAGGGGAAGTGACGTACAGGGCTAGGTGGGAGAGACTTTTAAAAAAAATAAGAGAAAGAAAAAAGCAAAAAAAAAAGAAAAAATGTCATGACAGGAGCAGGCAAGTGCAGGTGGGTAGACCTGAGTCAGTGGCTGATCAGTGTCTCTCTAGTTGCAGTGTTGCAGCATGGCCCAGCAGGAAGGTGGGGAAGGTGATGTACAGGGCTAGATGGGAGGGAGAAAGGAAAGGAAGAAAGGGGAAAAAAATGGCACAGTGAGAGACAGCAGGTGGCTCTCTACACCCAGTGGTGCACGTGGCCCCGTGGGAAGGGTAGAGGTGGTGTATAGGGAAGAAGGGTATCTTAGACTAAGATCTCTAGAGAAGCAAAACAAATAAAGCATATAAATATATACAGAAATATTTGTACCAAGGAAAGGGCTCACCTAGTTGTAGAGACTGGAATGTCCCAAGGCTGTGGGGTCAGGATAGAGGCTTCTCCTGATTCACGTAGCCACAGGGGCTGGAGAACCCAAGATCAGCCAGACAGACAGCAGGGCTCTTGCTCACAGGCTTCGAAGATCAACAAATTCCAAGATCAGCAGGCAAGACCACAGGTAAGCTGCTAGCTCAAGTTCCAAGAACTGGAGGTCAGATGAAAAGGAGCTGGCTGCAAGATCCAGAATGAGCAAAAGCCCACAAGCCTTGAAAGAATAGCCACTTATATTCAATGCAGGCCACATCCCCAAGGAAACTCCCTTTCAACTCATTGGCTACTCACAGCAGATTCCATCATAGAGATGATCACATAATATCAGATCCCATCAAGGAAGTGATCACAGCATCATACGACTATCAAAACACTGAGACTCATGGTCCAGCCAAGTTGACACAAGATCTTAACAATCACAAATTGTGAGGAGTGGCAAAGCGTGTTTCTCTGGTTACCAGGAGCTTTGTATCCTGTTGTGAGCTCTGTGAAATTGCCTTCCCATACTCCCAGGGTTGTTGCTGGCTGTGCTCTAAGATGGCAACTTTGTGCCATGTTAGGTAACAGGAGCCTGCACTTCGAATCTCTCCTCATTTTCTGCTTTTCTTCAGTTTCTTCTTCCGTTCAGTGTTTGATCTAGTTCTTTATCCCTTCGTTTGATGTTTAGGGTTCCAGGATTGACATTTGTATCTGTTTTACTTACTTTTTTGGGTCCCTGCAGCAGAGGAACATCAGGATGTGCATGTCTAGGCTGCCACCTTGGCTCCAACTCCTCTCACTATCCTTGCTTCTAGGGACCATTCTGGCTATTCTTCTTTTAGGATATATTTGCTCATTTTTCTGGCAGTCCATGGTTTATTTAGTATTATTTGCCAATGCTATAATTCAAAAGCATCAGTTCTTCTTCATTCTTCCTTATTGATTGTGCAGCTTTCACATGCATAAATGGCAATTGAAAATATCATGGCTCGGGTCAGGCACATCTTAGTCCTCAAAGTGACATCTTTGCTTTTCAACACTTTAAAGAGGTAGTGTGCAGAAGATTTTCCCAATGCAATACATCATTTGAATTTGTGGCTGCTGCTTCAATGGGCATTGATTGTGGATCCAAGTAAAATGAAATCTTTGACAGTCTTGACTACTGGCAGTTTCCTCTCGATGTACTGCTGCAACTGTTTTTGAATTAACTTCAGCAAAATTTTACTTGCATGTGATATTAATGATATTTTTCAATAATTTCCACATTCTGTTGGATCACCTTTCTTTGGAATGGGCACACATATGGATCTCTTCCAGTTGGTTAGCCAGGTAGCTCTCTTCTAAATTCCTTGGCATAGACGAGTGAGTGCTTCCTGTGTTGCATCCATTTGTTGAAACATATCAATTGGTATTTCGTCAATTCCTGGAGCTTTGATTTTTGCCAGTGCCTTCAGTGCAGCTTGGATTTCTTCCATCAGTACCATTGGTTCTTCATCGTATGCTACCTCCTGAAATGGTTGAACATCTACCAATTATTTTTGGTACAGTGACTCTATGTATCCCTGTTCAAGAGCAAGTTTCAGAGCCTGTTCTGACATCTATTTTGGACTTTTCTTTCTTTCCTGTCTTTTTAATGACCTTTTGCTTTCTTCATGTATGATGTCCTTGATGTCATCCTACAACTCGCCTAGTCTTTGGTCATTAGTATTCAATGCATCAAATCTATTCTTGAGATGGTCTCTAAATTCAGGTGGAATATACTCAAGGTCGTACTTTGGCTCTTGTGAACTTTTTTAATTTTCTTCAGCTTCAACTTGAACTTGCATATGAGCAATGATCACCTGTTTCGCAGTCTGCCTCTGGTCTTGCTCTAACTGATGATATTGAGGTTCTCCGTCATTTCTTTCCACAGATATAGTTGATTTGGTTCCTGAGTATTCCATCCGACGAGGTACATTGGTATAGTTGCCGTTTATATTCGTCAAAAAAGGTATTTGCAATGAATAAGTCCTTGGTATGCAAAATTCTATCATGCAATCTGTGGTGTCATTTCTATTACCAAGGCCATATTTTCCAACTACTCTTCTTTGTTTCCAACTTTCACATTCCAATCACCAGTAATTATCAATGCATCCTCATTGCAAATTTGATCAATTTTAGACTGCAGAAGTTGGTAAAAAAAATCTGCAATTTCTTCATCTTTGGCATTAGTGGTTGGTGTGTAAATTCAAATAATAGTAGTATTAACTGGTCTTCCTCATAGGCGTATGGATATTATCCTATCACTAACAGCATTGTACTTCAGTATAGATCTTGAAATCTTCTTTTTGATAATGAATGCAAAGCCATTCCTTCTCAATTTGTCATTCCAGGCATAGTAGACCATATGATTGTTCGATTCAAACTGGCCAATATCAGTCCATGTCAGCTCACTAATGCCTAGGATATTGATCTTTATGTGTTCCATTTCATGTTTGATGACTGCCAATTTTCCTAGATTCATACTTTGTAAACTCCACATTCTGTTTATTAGTGGGTGTTTACAGCTGTTTCTTTTCATTTTGAGTTATGCCACATCAGCAAATGAAGGTCCTGAAAGCTTGACTTCATCCACAGTTGGCCCTACTTTGAGGAGGCTGCTCTTCTCCAGTCGTATTTTCAGTACCTTCCAACTTGAGGGGCTCATCTTCTGGCACTATATCAGACAATGTTCCACTGCTACTCATAAGTATTTCATGGCCAATTTTTTTTAGAAGTAGATTGCCAGGTCCTTCTTCTTAGTCTGTCTTAATCTGGAAACTCTGCTGAAAACTGTCCACCATGGGTGACCCTGCTGGTATTTGAAATACTACTGGCATAGCTTCCAGCATCACAGCAACACTCTAGCCACCACAGTATCACAAACTGACAAATGAGTGGTGGCAAATGGTCACAGAGGGGTGGACATATTTAAGTCCTTGTAGACAGGGAGCCTATGTGTTGTGTCCTTTCAGTGCATTTTTTCTCTGTAATCCTTGGAAATGACAGACCTCCTCACCAAATGAGAATCCCAAGCCAAGAGTCTCCTCCTGGAGCCTGAGCCCACACAAGCCTCAAGTCTCCTTTATCTCCAAGCCTCTTCAAATGAATGCAGCACAGAGTAAGCTTCCCCTTCCCATTTGAACATCGGCTTCCCTTGAAAGTATGGCTTTTATTGCTTTCAGCCAAAGGCCTGCTGCAAGATTTATAAAGCAACTACGATCAGAGTACAGGGAGTTTCAGAACCTGGAAATGTCTATCATTTCAGAGGGGAGTCATTTCATAAAATGAAACCACAAGGTCACAACACAAGCACTTCACCATGGCAGCTTAGCCAAATCATTCCACATCACTTTCATTCTGAGATTGAAGAAGTCATTGTTAGACCTTCCCTAAGATGCAGACTTGCCTGCACACACGCAGATTTGCAGACCTGAGACAAAACCAAGGCAGTGACTGTGGGGTGTAGCTGTTCCATATAGGTTTAAGAATGTGAGGAGCCCCAGGTGATGTGAGAGAAATTGACCATTTTGTCAACAACAACAAACTAACTACTTAGAACAGAGATTTAAAAGTAAGTAAATAAATCACCAGAGTCTCACCTTCCCAAAAAACCTCAGTTACATATTGATATCCATCCATGCTTTTTGTTTTCTTCCAAGGCATGTGTTTTTCCCTGCATTACATCCATCCACAGTACATATATACCTTGTACCCATGCTTATTGCATTCAGCATGTAAACCAATGTGTTTTTCCATGATATGTAATAAGATGTCAAAGACCAAACTGGAGTCTTTGTTAAAATTAAAACAAAGAGTTTTACTGAAGGAATAAAGCAATCCAGATCAGGCAGCACTTCATGAGGATTCACAAAAGTATTCTGGTGAAAGGAATTTTCACAAAGTTTAAGTATAGGAAATTATAAGGAAAAAATCCTGATTGGTTGACATTTACAAATCGTGCTTTAACAGAATCCATAGACTTATGAGATCTTTAAGCATTGTTTTGTTAATCATAAAGTTTGAGTCAGTTAACTTCTTTCTAATCTATGGATATTTTGGGGACCAGCCTGAGCAAATATTCTTCCTGGGAGCATGCTGTGAGAGGAAGGAAGGGGAGGGGGCCTGCAGGCTTCCTGAAGTATTCTGATTAACTGACTTTTGAGGATAAGCTCAGAATGAGCAGTAAGCAACAAAAATGGAGTACAGCCTACATCTTTGGCAGAAACCTCTCTCTATACCAAGTATCTAGATTACTGGGGCTCCTTCACAACGGTTTTGAATTAAACTACTATTGAGGTTATTTAGTTTTACAGACAGTGTGGAGCCAATTCCCAAATCTCTTCTCTATTAGGAATCCAGGCCATTGATTTGGGACAGCCTGAGAGGAAGAACAGTCATGTGCATGAGCACACAGCTCCTCTATTTGGCCAATTGAGGCCTCCTCTATTTTGAGAGCATGTCTTAAAAAATAAGCACCTGAGATTATCCAATTGGCATTTTTTTGTGTTTCTTTTTATCTTCAAATATCTGCTTATTATGAATAACTAACATTTAGTGAATTTTTGATAAAATGATGTCAGCAGAATATATACAGACAAGATGATTTTTAGCAACCCCAGTTTGGACAGGAAGCAAACAAGAGAGAACTTATTAATAAATACAGAAAGAAAAAAAAATACTGTTTGGGAGACAATAAAGGGAGAGAACAATTCTGAGCCACACCCCAATGGGAATGAAATTTAGAGAAATTTAGATAAAGAGAGCCTCGACAGGTGGTCAAAAAGAAACTGCTATTGCCAGACAACTCCAGGTGTCTATTTTGGATACAGCAGCCTCATCACAGAATTATTGAAGGAGACACATGATCTCAGCCCACGCCACCATCATATCATCTGAACTACAATCAGTTTAAAACAATAATGTCTAGCACTGAACTATAATTTGCCTTATCCAGGGCTATGTACGCAATACACATTTTCTCTATCCCTTAGACAATAGTCTTGTTGTTCTTGTTAGGTGCCATTGAGTCAGTTCTGCCTTATAGCGACCCCATGTACAAAAGAAAGAAACTTTGCCCTGTCCGGCACCATTCTCACAATTGTTGCTGTGTTTGAGCCCATTGTTACAACCACTGTGTCAATCCCTCTCATCAAGGATCTTCCTCTTTTTCATTGATCCTCTACCTTACCAACCATGATGTCCTCCTCCAGGGACTGGTCCTTCCTGATAACATGTCCAAAGTGTGTGAGATGCACTCTCACCATCTTCACTACCAAGGAGTACTCTGGCTGTACTTCTTCCAAGATAGATGTGTTTGTTCTCCTGGCAGTCCATGGTATATTCAATATTCTTCACCAAAGCCATAATACAAAGGCATCGATTATTCTCTGGTCTTCCTTATTCATTATGCAGCTTTCTCATGCATATGAGGCAATTAAAAATATCATACTTGTGTCATGCGCACCTTAGGCTTCAAAGCAACATCTTTGCTTTTCAACACTTTAAAGAGTTCTTTTGCAGCAGATTTGCCCAATGCAATGCATCTTTTGATTTCTTGACTGCTGCTTCCTTGGGTGTTGATTGTGGATCCAAGTAAAATGAAATCCTTCACAACTTCAATCTTTTCCCCATTTTTCATGATGTTTCTTGATAGTGCAGTTGTGAGGATTTTTGTTTTCTTTATGTTGAGGTGTAATCCATTCTGAAGGCTATGGTCTTTGATCTTCATCAGTAAGTGCTTCAAGTCTTCTCTCAACAAACGAGATTGTGTAATCTGTGTATTGCTGGTTGTTCATGAGTCTTCCAACAATCCTGATGCTACATTCTTCTTCATATAGTGCAGTTTCTTGGATTATTTACTCAGCATACAGATTGAATAAGTATGGTGAAACGATATAATCATAACTGTACACCTTTCCTGATTTCAAACCTTGAAGTAGTCATTTGTTCTGTTTGAATGACTGCCTCTTGGTCTATGTATAGTTTCTCCATGAGCAGAATTAAGTGTTTTGAAACTCCCATTCTTTATAATGTTATCCACAATTTGTTAACGACAGATTATGAAATTATGATGTAATTTGTTATGATCCACACAGTCGAATGCCTTTGCATAGTCAATAAACAAGAGGTAAACATTTTTCTGGTATTATCTGCTTTCAGCCAAGATCCTTCTGACATTAGCAATGATATCCCTCATTCCAAGTCCTCTACTGAATCTGCCGTGAATTTCTGGCAGCTCCCTGTCAACGTACTCTTGCAACGGTTTTTTAATTACCTTCAGCAAAACTTTATTTGCATGTGATATTAATGATATTGTTCAATAATAGCTGCATTCTGTTGGATCATCTTTCTTTGGAATGGATGCAAATACGGATCTCTTCCAGTCATTTAGGCAGGTAGTTGTCTACCAAATTTCTTGGCATAGATGAGTGAGCACTTCCAGCACTGCATCCATTTGTTGAAACATCTCAGCTGGAATTCCATCAATTCCTGAAGTTTTGTTTTTTACCAATGCTTTCAGTGCACCTTTGAATTCTTGCTTCAATACCATCAGTTCTTGATCATATGCTTCCTCTTGAAATGGTTAAATGTCGACCAATTCTTTTAGGTTTAGTGACTCGGTATATTCCTTCCATCTTCTTTTGATGCTTTCGTCATCATTCAATATTTTGCCCATAGAATCTTTCAGTATTGCAACTTGAGGCTTGAACTTTTTCTTCAGCTCTTTCAGTTTGAGAAATGCCAAGTATGTTTTTTCCTTTCATTTACTAACTTCAGGTCTTTGTACAATTCATTATAATACTTTACATTGTCTTCCCAAGCAGCCCTTTTAAATCTTCGGCTCAGGTCTTTTACTTTATTTCTTTCTTTCACTTTAGCTACTCAGTGCTCCACAGCAAGTTTTAGAGTTTCTTCAGACATCCATTTTGGTCTTTTCTTTCTTTTATTTTAGTGACCTTTTGTTTTCTTAATGTATTATGTCCTTGATGTCATCCCATAGCTCCTCTGATCTTTGATCATTACTGTTCAATGAGTTAAATCTATTCTTGAGATGGTCTCCAAATTCAGGTGGGATATACTCAGGGTCATACTTTGGTTCTCCTGGACTTGTGTTAATTTTCTTCAGCTTCAACTAGAACCTGCATATGAGCAATGATCGTCTGTTTTGCACTCTGCCTCTGGCCTTGTTCTGACTGATGATGTTGAAATTTTCCATTGTCTCTTTCCACAGATGTAGTCGATTTGATTCCTGTGTTTTCCTTCTGGTGAGGTCTATGTGTGAAGTC
This sequence comes from Trichechus manatus latirostris, assembly GCF_000243295.1. Lineage (NCBI taxonomy): Eukaryota > Metazoa > Chordata > Mammalia > Sirenia > Trichechidae > Trichechus > Trichechus manatus. The sequence goes on along the minus strand of NW_004443978.1, from coordinate 2,108,575 downwards.
ACTCTTTATGTTGTTGAAAAAAGATATTTGCGTTGAATAACTCATTGGTTTTGCAAAATTCTATTGTGTGATCTCCAATTTGTTTCTACCACCAAGACCATATTTTCCAACTACAGATCTCTCTGTTTCCAACTTTTGCATTCTAATCTCCAGTAATTATCAATGCATCTTGATTGAATGTTTGATCTATTTCAGACTGCAAAAATTGGTAAAAATCTTCAATTTCCTCATCTTTGGCATTAATGATTGGTGTGTAAATTTTAATAACTGGTTTTCCTTGTAGACATATGGATATTATCCTATCACTGACAGTGTTTCACTTCAGGATAGATCTTGAGATGTTCTTTTTGACAATGAATATGAAGCCATATCTCTTGTCATTCTAGACATAGTAGACCATATGGTTGTCTGATCAAAATAGGATTGGCAAAGGAAGAAGCAAAAGGATATGGAAGCAATGCTCAGAGTCACTATACCAATAAGAACTGGTTGCCCTTCAACCATTTCAGGAAGTAGCACGTGATCAGGAACTGAACTACTGTAGGAAGAAGTTCAAGCTCCACTGAAGGCATTGATGAAAAACAAGGCTGCAGGAATTGATGGAATACCAACTGAGATGCTTCAACAAACAGATGCAGCGCTAGAAGTGCTTACTCGTCTATGCCAAAAAATTTAGAAGACAGCTACTTGACCAACCCACTGGAAGAGGTCCATATTTATGCTTTTTCCCAACTGAATGTGGAAATTATCAAAAGATATCATTAATATCACACTCAAGTAAAATTTGCTGAAGATCATTCAAAAGTGGCTGCAGCAGTATATCGACAGGGAACTGACAGAAATTCAAGCTGAATTCAGAAGAGGACGTGGAACGAGGGATATCATTGCTTATGTCTGATGGATCCTGGCTGAAAGCAGAGAATATCAGAAAGATATTTACCTGTGTTTTATTGACTATTCAAAGGTATTCGACTGTGTGGATAATAACAAATTATGGATAACATTGCAAAGAATGGGAATTCTGGAACACTTAATGAACGCTCGTGAGGAACTTGTACATAGATCAAGAGGAAGTTGTTCAAACAGAACAAGGGGCTACTGCATAGTTTAAAGTCAGGAAAGGTGTGCATCAGGGTTGTATCTTTTCACCATTCATATTCAATCTGTATGCTGAACAAAAAATCCAAGAAGCTGGATTATATGAAGAAAAACAAAGCATCAGAATTGGAGGAAGAAATTAATGATCTACGATGTTATGCAGATGACACAACCTTGCTTGCTGAAAGTGAAGAGGACTGGAAGTACTTACTGATGAAGATCAAAGACCATAGCCTTCAGTATGGATTATACTTCAACATAAAGGAAACGAAAATCCTCACAATTGGACCAATAAGCAACATCATGATAAATGGGGAAAAGATTGAAGTTGTCAAGGATTTCATTTTACTTGGATCCACAATCAACACCCATGGAAGCAGCAGTCAAGAAATTAAAAGGTGCATTGTATTAGGCAAATCTGCTGCAAAAGACCTCTTTAAAGTGTTGAAAAGCAAAGTTGTCACCTTGAAGACTAAGGTGCACCTGACCAAGCCATGGTGTTTTCAATTGTCTCAGATGCATGTGAAAGTTGAACAATGAATAAGGAAGACCGAAGAATTGACAACTTGGAATTGTGGTGTTGGCAAAGAATATTGAATATACCATGGACTGCCAAAAGAAAAAACAAATCTGTCTTGGAAGTAGTACAACCGGAGTACTCCTTGGAAGCAAGAATTGCAAGACTAGGTCTCACATACTTTGGACAAGTTATCAGGAAGGGATCAGTCCCTAGAGAAGAACATCATGCTTGGTAAAGTAGACGGTCAGCAAAAAAGAGGAAGACCATCTAAAAGATGGATTGACACAGTGGCTGCAACAATGGGCTCAAGCATAACAAAGATTGTGAGGATGGCGCAGGACAGGGCAGTGTTTCGTTCTGTTATACATAGGGTTTCTATGAGTCGAAACCGACTAGATGGCACCTAACAACAACAAGCTGTCAACTCTTCTTCGGTCTTCCTTATTCATTGTCCAACTTTCTCATGCATATGATGCAATTGAAAATACCATGGCTTGGGTCGGGCACACCTTAGTCTTTAAGGTGACATCTTTGCTTTTCAACACTTTAAAGGGGTCTTTTGCAGCATATTTGCCCAATGCAATGCACCTTTTGATTTCTTGACTACTGCTTCCATGGGTGTTGATTGTGGATCCAAGTAAAATGAAATCCTTGACAACTTTGATCTTTTCCCTGTTTATCATGATGTTGCTTACTGGTCCAGTTGTGAGGATTCTTATTTTCTTTATGTTGAGGTGTAATCCATACTGAAGTCTGTGGTCTTTGATCTTCATCAGTAAGTACTTCAAGTCCTCTTCACTTTCAGCAAGCAAGGTTGTGTCATCTGCATATTGCGGGTTGTTAATGAGTCTTCCTCCAATCCTGATGTCGCATTCTTCTTCATATAGTCCAGCTTCTTGGATTATTTGCTCAGCATACAGATTAAATAGGTATTGTGAAAGGATACAACCATGACTCACACCTTTCCTGACTTTAAAACACTCAGTATCCCCTTGTTCTGTTCCAACCACTGCCTCTTAGTCTATGTACAGGTTCCTCATGAGCACAATTAAGTGTTCTGGAATTCCCATTTTTCACAATGTTATCCATAATTTGCTATGGTCCACAGAGTCGAATGCCTTTGCATAGTCAATTAATTACAAGTTCAAGATCTATCCTGAAATACAATGCTATCAGTGATAAGATAATATCAATATGCCTATAAGAAGACCAGTTAACATGACAATTATTAAAGCTTATAGCTATGCCTGAAACTATAACTAACATTTAAAAGTAGATAATGTTGTTTCACATAATTGTATTTAGGTTATCAGGCTCACTGAAGCACTTGAAACTTATTTTTTCAGAAAACAGTAGAAGGTAATGAATATGTCATGTTTTCAAGACTTCAGAGATCTTGTAATTATGGCCCACTGATCTTGTAATTGTCTTAGCAAGATTCCTATTTTCCTATGCTGTATAATGTTTGAGCACAGACTACTGTCTTATAAGATTTATGCATTCTAACGTAATTAGCAACCAATCAAAAATTACTGTGTTCAAAGTTCCTGAGGAAATTATATATAAGTATCCTGAAAATCTTAATTATTTGGAGCACTAATTTACTTGATAATGATGTGATACCCAACTTTAAATTTGTTTATTAAACCTGCAGAGCAATCTGTTAATGGTGTTCTGAGTTGTTGTTGTTGTTTTGACAGTGGGTATCCCTCTGTTTTATAGAGATGGTGACTGAGGGTCAGAGGTGAAGTAACTTATCACACACTCAGAGATGATTCAGCTCATATTTTACCTCCTTCTTAGTTACTTCCAAATCCCACACTCTCTCCCCAATCTGCAAAGTGTGTCTAGAAAAAAGTAGCATAGTAATGTCTTCTAAGGCATCATATTTTTTTTAATAAATAACAATGTGTTTTGTCAGCAATTATTCTTTGCCCAATAAGCCAAGTTACGTGGAATAGATACTATCTCCAGCTCATCTTTCATCTTGTACTATAAATATTGCTATTTATTGCTATATATAATGGGTAAGCTGGGAGAGAGTTTATAATGACTACTCATTATTCAGTGTGCCTTCTGACTATGATATGTAACAGTTATAAATGGGTTTAGTCATTCATCCATCACAAATAGGAATTCAGTATTCCATGTCTGGCACTATCTTCACAAAATTTTAGAAGGTTATTGCCTTTTCATGTCACACATTGCTGTAACTTATCGAGGGCAGGAGTCTAGCCATCTGCTGCTGTTGAACACACCTCCTCAAAACATAGTGGTTAAAATAATGGCACCATGCATTTTGTTCATAAGTCTGCAGTTTGCACAGGCTTGGTAGGTCTCTGTGAGGCTGGGAGAAGGAATCATCTGACAGCTTGCTCACTCACACGTAAGTTGGGCTGAGGATAGGGTAGGAGCACCTACACATGGCTTCCTCACTGAATAGCGGCTGTCCAAGAGGGAGTATCCCAAGTGTTCGGCCAGAAGCTGTGTCACCTTCTATGAACGTGCCTTAGAAGTTTATAGCACCATGTCCCGACAGTCACAGTCCCGACTCAAAGGAAGCAGTGTCAGACCATGTTGTAGGTAGAGCAGGGGATGCAGTGAGTATGGTGCAGCCATATTTGAAAAAGATCATCTTCCCCAGAGTATGGAGCTGAGGCTGCACACCAGCTGTGTTGCTGAAGCTGTCAGAAGAGTTAAACCAGGGAAGAGCTGACATGTAGTTATGGAATTATCCTGGGAGACAAAAATGCCAGTGTCATCTGTAATAGCTGGATAGCTTGTCCAATATGCCTGAAGGGGGTATATGGGTATTGAGGGGCAGTAAGTGTTGCTTCCCGCTTTCTGCCTGGCAGTTCACAGAGCCCAGGTAAAAGACTTGGACACCTGACTCCAGAGGAAGGCCAGGCCATTTGTCATAAGTGCGGTCCCTGACCCTAGCCCCAGAAGACATCTGTAGATGCCTAGCCCCTCTCCACTTAGACTTTGGATAAAATGTTCCATTTACGATTAAGGCCAATTAATGGTTGATTTTTATTTCTTGACTAAGCTAACCAAGAGGGAGAGTGTGGTGTGCTCATAAAGTCTGGAAATAGAGATAAAATTATCATGTACTGTAATATAATAGCAATAAACTACATGTGTGTAGTCACATGTGGTTCCCCACTTCGTGGTCATTCTGTATTATCCTCATTTTTGTTAGCTCCCATTGAGTTAACCCCCATCTCATGGAGACCCCATGCACAATGGAACAAAACACTGCCCCATCCTGCACCATCTTCATGACCAACTGCAGATCGGACTGTTGTGATCCATAGGGTTTTCGTGGGCTGATTTTTGGAAATAAATCACCAAATCTTTCTTCATAGTCCATCTTAGTCTGGAAACTCCACTGAAATCTGTTCAGCATCATAGCAACATGCAAACCCGCACTGACAGATGGGTAGTAGCTGTGCCTGAGGTGTACTTGCTGGGAATCATACCCCAGTCTCCCACATGGAAGGTGAGAATTGTACCACTGAACCACCACTGCCCCCATTATTCTCATAGCAACCCTTAAACAGTGTCCCAGTTTTGTAGATGAAGAAAGTGACACAGGGAATGATTAGTTGTTGGCCAAGGTTATGCAGAGAGCACCAGGGGTCAGCCTCAGTTTTGTTGGGCACTAAACTCTTGGTCTTTCCAAAGGGCAATGCTGAAGAACAGAAAGAACAACACAGAAAGAAAACCTAATGTTTCCACCCATTTAGGAAAGGCTTCCCTGCTGCAAATCTGGGTAGTTGAAGAATTGTTTAAACATCGCTTCCCGCCCCACACCTCCTCAGCAAAGGATTCAGTGAAGGTTTCAATTTCACTCATGCTGTGTGGGGTCACCAGAGATGAACTTGCTATTTCAAGAGAAGTAATAGACTATGAGCCCTAGACATGGTCTCTGGAATCTTATTTTAGTGAACCTACCCATGGCAGTTCCTGTCCCAGGACCATGAAGAACCACTATTCCACTCACCTTTTCCCGCTTAGAATGAAAATTGGGGACAAGGTATTGCCTTGCAATTTCCCAGGTACAATGAGTCGGAATCGACTCCACCTCAACGGGTTTGGTTTTTTTGGTTAATAACCTGGTGGTTCCAACTCACCCAGTGATTCCGTGGAAGAAACACCTGGTGATCTGCTTCCAAAAAGACCAAGCCTAGAGAACCCTATGGGGCAGTTCTACTTTGTCACGTGGGGTCAGGCAGCTATTAGTTGAAAACAGCTTAACAGCACCTAACAACAACAATAACTTGAGGTCATTAAAAGATGCTTTCTATGAAAGTTTGGAGACATGCCAAAGAGCATTCATTTTGAAGCCAAAGACTAAATTCCCATCTGGGAAAATCCCTGCTTTCAGACTCCCAATCACGAGTACTCCAAAAGCTCATTCCTACCCATGAAGGGAGACTGTACAGAAAATAAGTTCTAGAATGGCCTGTTTTCCTGTTGTTTTGGCCTCTCATTGGTAGCTTTCCTCTGCCACCCAGGGGCCTTCTGGTTTGCTTGTTCTGGGTGGGGAGTAGAGCATCTGCTGTCTAATGGGCTCCTTGGTGATTTTGATATACAGCCCCCCCACCCCACCCCCACCCCCACACATACATTTTGGAGTATTTTCCATTCTAGGCCTCCATCTGGAAATAACTAGACTCAGCCCATGCACATGGAGAATTTTCCAGGTGGGCAATGAAAGACAGCACTCACCTTGGAGGTGAGTGAACCATATCCCATAGCAACCAGGTCCCATGACTTACCATGATTTAAAGGTGCCACCAAGGAAACTTGAGACAAGTCCTGGGGTCAAGGAAGAGAAACAAAGAAAATGAGTATCTTATCCAGAAAAGGAAGTAATGATGGCTGATGCTGATTTCTTATACCTTGTTAATAAACAGCGGCATTTATTTTTAGAAATGGAAACATGGTGCATCTATATTACCAATTTGCGAGTTAGTTGAAAGGGAATCACAGAGACATCTGAATTCATACAGAATTGATTAAGCAAACAGTTACTCAGCCAGGTTCTGAGAGATGACACCTGCCCTCAGCAGCCCACGCCTCACTGTAGACACAGGCATGTACGCACATTACACTGAAAGGTGGTGAACACTAATGCTGGTGTGCACAAAGTGCTAGGCAGTATACAGCTCCACTGCCTTCAGAGGGAACTGGAAGACCAGGAAGTCAAGGCTGTGTTTGAGCCCCTGTTTCCTATTCCTCTAACCCAGGATTTTTCATCCCCCATCCTCATTTGACAGCCAATATGGTCCACAACCTGGGATCACTTCTAGGTCTAGGCCATACTCAGCTGTCTAGCAGGGTAGAGGTAGGACTTCCTGGGGCTAGGTGAAGTACAGTCATTGCTAATGATTCCACCCACTCATAAGACTTGATAGACACTCAGTGTGATCAGAAATGTATTGAAATATTGTGTTTTGTTCCGATAGCTGGTAACACCTACTCTTTCCCTATCCCCATCCCAAAAAGGTAGCCAGACTTTTTGCTCCCTGTGTGGGGGGCAGTCAGGAAAGGGGGAGTATTTCTGTTACTAAACTAAAGCAGCAGTTGCCAGGCAGCCAACAATGACCACCCCTTCCTTTACTTTTCTAGAGATCATTGGAGTACATGGAAGAGACTAGACAGGAGCTTTGTCCAAGACTGAAAATGAGACGAAGGTTTATGGGACTCAGATTGGGCATCTGGTCACCAAGGCTGCTTCCAAACCTGACAAAGTGGGCAGTGTTGCTATCAGTAGCCTCTTTATTGATCTTGACTAGAGGTCTACATACTCCAGTGTGATCCTGCCCATGGCCAGCTCAAGATCACTGTCAGCACTGAGAAGGAGAAGCCTGTGGTCCTTGAAGAACCATCTCCATCTTCTATGAGCAAGATCTTGCCAACATCCAACAGTGATGAATGCCCTTTGAGTCCACTGGTGTCTTTCCCACCACTGAGAAGGCAGGGCTCACTGGAGAGGAGGCAGAGCCAAAGGGCCATCATCTCTGCCCCTTCTCCTGATGCCCCACTTTGTGGTGGGAGTGAGCCATGAGAGAATGACAACTCCCTCAGGACCGCCAGAAGTGTTTCCTACACTATGAGCTGCCTGTGCCCCTCCCCCTACCCAGGCAGCTTTAGCTTCAAGGAGAGACTCACAACTATAGCCCACACCCTCCTGCTACCCAGAAGACTGTGTGGCTGACTGAGGCCATCAACTAAATTTTCTTAAAATGACTAACCCCTAGCAATGACAACTGCTGTTTTAACCTGCATTTTCCTTGTGGATTTCCATAGACTGTAGCTTTCAAAGAGCAAATTTCTGTCAAACTAATGGTTGCCTTTTTATTTTGATTTTATTTTATCTGGATCATGCAATTACACCCCTTTCCAAAACAATTTTATCTTGTTTGACCCTGTAGAAAGTCTTCACATTTTGGAAAGTCGACTTTGAAAAAGATAACTCCCCATCACGGCAAAGTGAGCCTAGGTTTCTGCCCACAGGATCTCCAGAGGACAAGATGCCCACTAGTCAGTCTGGGGAGGATCCCATGGCTGACCGTCTATCCCACGTCTCCCATTTTGTGGTGCCCTCTCTCCTTCTCCCAGCTGCCCCTATACCTGTCTCCTGCTTTCTGTTCCATGGGGAAGACACAGAGCTAGTAATTGCCTTTCACTCCAGCTCGTATTTCATTTGTTATCCCGAACCTACCAGTTCAGCTCTTCCCATACAAGTCAACTTTTAACTTACTAGTATATCTCTTGTCTCCAGAAACTTGACTCTCTCTTCCCTAGAAGGTTTAGCTTAGGAGACAACCGTACATGGGGCTGTATTAAAACACTCCTTCCTCCACCAACTGCTAACTAGTTCTCTGGACAAAGATTATGCCACTGACCTACCCACAGGCACATTCCTTGCATAAAGTAAACTCAACAAGAGGTTCAGAGCTTAACATTAGTCCCTAAGTGCTTGGTTAACTCAACCCTACAAAGAGGCTGGATAACCATCAGTCTCTGTGATATAGCATGGCAGGCCTGCAAGCTCCCTGGTCACATCTGAGCCTGCCTGGTTCCCTAGGCATACACCCTGTGCCAAAGCCTGAGATCACTGTAGAAATAGTAAGTCCACATCCACATAAATGGGTCTGAAGGGAGGAAGAAAGATCATCTGGGCCTCCAATTTCCTTCTATTGCCCACGCTGCATTGGGGCTGTTGTAACTTGAGCTGCAATGTGGAGGACTCTGAAGATTTAAGCCACCTGGTGGGAGAATAGAGATGATTACCTGGAGGTGAGGTGGGGTGGGGGGTTGGGGCAGTGAAACAAAGGTTGGAGCCAGAATGTGTCCACAAAGAGCAAGAGAATGGCTTGCAGGAGAAAGTGACTTGTAAGGGTGGGAGGCTCAGAGCCTGACCCAGCATGAACTTCTTCTCTGACAGCTCTGGGAGGCTAGGGCAGCTCACCTTGGCAATCACATGACAACTGTCCAAGGATTCACCCTTCTGTTTTGGCCATTTCCATTTACCAGGTCCTAATTTAAAAACAGAACTATCCTGGAAAGAGCAACACACAGAACCCTCGAGATTCATGTGGACTGGCCTCTCAGCTGCTTTCTCTTGGCCAGAAGGCTAGGACTCAAGCAAGCACCAGGAAGAAAGGGTGAAGCAAGCATAGTCACAGGAGAACACTTTCACCTCCCAGCTGTGACTATACTTTCAAAAGGGGAAATCAAATTCAGAAACCAAGCAAAAGATTTTGAAAATTGAAAAATTCTGCAGTCCCTATGTTTTTTAAAATCTTGTAATCTAGTACATTTCTACCAAAAACCAAACCAAACCACTTGGTGTTGAGTCAGTTCCAACTCATGGAGACCCTCTGTGTGTCAGAGTTGAACTGTACTCCATAGAGTTTTCAAGGCTGTGACTTTTGAAAATAGATTGCCAAGGCTTTCTGTGGCATCTCTGAGTGGATCTGAACCACCAACTTTTTGGCTAATAGCTGAGCACTCAACCATTTACGTCACACAGGGAGGGAGTACATATCTAATGCCTGCTAAGGGGGCTGGATAGGGCCCAGCCTCACCCCTTTCTCCACAGCATACAAACTTAGGCCTTTGGAATTTCTTAACCATCTAGTCTATTTACAGTTTTAGCATCCCTTAATCATCTAGTTTCCCTCTGATTATATTTCTTATTTACCCCCCAACAATGAGGTATCTCTGATAAAAAGTAGCAAGTTTTCACATTTCTTAGATCACAGTATGTTTTTATGTTAATTGGAAAAATGGAGCCTTTTGTTTATTTTAATTGTGGCCTGTGATGCTCTTGATGGGAATTAAATAAACAAAAATATCAGTCGAAATGTTATGAGGCTTATATTCCTCAGAATAAAATGGGGCAGTCCAGCCAGCCAGCTGCTGAAAAATGTCACCACTGAACTCGGATGATATTCCAAGGCCATGTAGCTCCTGCTACAGCAAAAACAACGATGATATTTCTTGCAGAATGTGCTTGATTAATCCTACAAAGAGCATTACTTACAAGCATTCAACACTGTAAACAACATAAAACTAAACTTGTTGCCGTCAAGTCGCTTCCGACTCATAGTGACCCTATAGGACAGAGTAGAGCTTCCCCATAGGGTTTCCCAGGAGTGCCTGGTGGATTTGAACTGCCAACCTTTTGGTTAGCAGCCATAGCTCTTAGCCACTACACCACCAGGGTTTCCAAACAACATAAGTGTCCAAAAATAAGGGACACATTAAATGATACATTCAGATAACACATATCATGTAGCCTTGGAATAAAGTTTGCAAGGAATAGTAACATGGCAAAATTTCGATAATATAATATTATGTTAAAAATAAAACTACAGAATATGAATCCAATTTAATTAAAAAACACAAAGACAAATTCAAAGTTGTTAAATGTGCTTATAGCTGGTAATTAGAGTTATGCGTGAATTTTCTCATTCATAATTTTTCATAACTCCAGAGAAAATTTAAATGAATACACATTACTTTTTATATCAGAAATTGGGCTAACAAATCTTTTTAAGGTCATAGCCCACTCCTCCCTCTCCTCCTCCCTTCTCTACCCTACAGGCTCAGGACTTGGCGCCCACTGTATAATGAGAGGACCAAAGGGCGCTTTGTACAGATTGAGAATCTAGTGTTAAGTTAGCAGAGACCCATGAAATGCAGGGATCTCATTTAATTTCATCAATGGAAGTTGTTTTTAAAAACTTTTTTTTCCATAAAGTGTGTTTGTGTATGTGTGTAACCACAGCAAGAATTCTAAGTTTTGACAATAACATACTTTCTTGGGGGCTACACTAGTTTCCCTAGGGTCTACCAGAAAATAACTAAATTATCTTCTTTACCCCATCACTTATCCAAGGGTATGGTTTCCAAGATTCATGAGGGGATTCTAAGACAAAAGATACGTTTTCTCTCTTAGGTATTAGCATGGCTATCGATGTCCACAGGACACACAGCATGGGAACACATGTTGCCAAGACACCCATACTGAGGCCGAGCCCATTTTGGAGAATACCACACGGCCTCATGTCCTCCATGCCCACTTCAACCTGTCACCTTTCCCTTTGATTAAAGCCAGTCCCTCATTCTCCTAGCAAATGTGGACAAGGCTAGTCTATTGCTACTTTTCCTAATGACTGGTTTTTATTCTAGTCCTTCATTTCCCCACAAGTTCATGCCCAAGAACTTGTATGTTGATATATATACATAGAGAGAGAGAGAGAGAGTTCCCTGGTGGTACAGTGTTTCCGCACTTGGCTGCTAACTGAAAGGTCAGTGATTCAAATTCACCAGTGGTTCCACAGGAGAAAAGACCTGGCAATCTTCTCCTGTAAAGATGACAGCCTAGGAAACCCTACAGGGCAGTTCTACTGTCTCCTATAAGGTTACTATGAGTGAGAAAGAACTTGTTGGCACACAACAATAGATATATGAGAGATGATAGACAGATAGACAGACAGACAGACAGGTAGATGATAGATAGGTAGAAGATAGATAGGTAGATAGATAGATAGATAGATAATGATTGATAAATATGTAAGTATATGGGAGGCCCTGGGTGGTACAAACAGTGAAGTGCTCAACTACTAGCTGAAAGGTTGACCGCAGTTCAAAACCCACCCAGAGGGGCCTAAGAAGAAAAGGCCTGGCAATCTGCTTCTGAAAGACACAGCCTTGAAAACCCTATGGAGCAGTTCTACTCTGCACACATGGAGTCACCGTGAGTAGGAGTTGACTCAATGATAACAACAACAACAATATATGCATTGTTTTATAATTGTATTATAAATTACTTTTTTCCTTTATATTTTAATCTGGGTATTAAATTGATTTGAAATTACATATGCATATAAGTTACGTTATTTATACATTTCATTTCAGAAGATTAAACGTTGTTAGCTGTTTCTTATAAAAGGGGCTGAGAACTGCCCATTCCAGCTGGCTTTCCCTGTTGGAGTGGATAAATCCCCTTTGGTGGACAAGATGGATGACAGCCCGTTTTGGCCTCAGCTCCAAGCCACCTTCTCAGGTTAGCTTTTACCAGCAATAAACTGAAATTAACTCAGCTGCTAACCAAAAGGTCAGCAGTTTGAATCTACCAGCTGCTTCTTGGAAACCCTATGGGGCAGTTCTACTCTGTCCCGTAGGGTGGCTATGAGTCAGAATTGACTCGATGACAACGGGTTGGAGTTTAAACTGAAATGTTGATATTTACCTGACCCCTCTGGGTATTTGTCACATGATCAAAAAGCCAGAAGACTGGGAGTGAGGGGCTATACCCCCAAACCAACACTATGAAACCAGGAATGTCAGACAGGCAGGGGGACCATGGAGGAAGCCTTCCCTGTCAAAAGGAGAAACTGTCGAGGCTTAGTTCACGGCTTCCGTTTACTCACTGCTGTGCCATGGAGGCGTGGAGGCCACGTCTCACTGTTTTTCTTGGCCTGAGCTGTGACTGTGCCTGGCAGTAACTGAGGTTCTCCTTTCCTCCTTCACTGAGTTCCCCTTGCCCCCACCCCTCCCCTACCATAACTCCCTGTCATATTAGGAATCATTACCACGGTCTACAGATGAGAGAAGTTAAACGACTGGCCCCAGGTCACACAGTCTGGGTTGAGTCTGGTCTTCCATGCCTGCAGTGAAATGGTGTTTTCACATCCCTAGTTTACCAGTTCTACCTTCCTCACTATATCTTGGCAAGAGATAAAACCTGAGCAGAAAAGGCCCAAGTATACTCAGCTATCCCTCGGCACAGGGCCAGCCAGCCCTACTGACTTGTTCAGCACTCTGAGAGTCTAGTGTTCGGAGCAGCCCTCTCCTGCAGCACTGCCAGTGTTGTCTCCCAGTTCTTCCTTACACCTCACCTACAGCTATAACTCTTCTGATAGAGGCACATGGGCCTAGCCCTGAGCTGCATTCAGTGGACTGTCTTGCTCTCTTTGTTGGCTCCTTTTAGGCTGAACGCCCCACTCAGATTCCCCTGCCCACACTGCCCGTTCCTGCATCTTTCCCATGTGGGCCTCCTTCTTCTGCAAGTCCTCTAATTTAGCAATGTCCCTTTCATATGGAATAGTCAGGCTTGTTCTATTAAATGTATTCTCATTTGGGGGCTTTTCAGGTCCTTCTGAATCTTGCAAGTTTGTAGAGAAAATCAGCAGGGCATTCTTGATTCCCGATGCCCCAAATCTGTTTTTATTTCTAAACATGATAAGTATGACTTCATGGCAATAGTTGATAAAAATGGTGGAATGGATGGACTAGGGACCAAGTCTTGTGACATGATGCCAAAGACCTCCTTTCCAGCACCTTGGTCATTCACCACTGCCCCCCACAGTCCACCCGGGCATGTACTACACTGCACTCATCTGTGCTTCTTTTCATGCCCGCACTCCGTAATTTCTTCTTTGTCTGCTCAGTCAACTCCTATGCCAAGCCTCTCTCTGACTTCTCTTGAGAAGAATCCAATGCATAACCCACTTCCCAAGGGCAAGCCTAGGAGGGAGGAATTGCTTGTATGTAGGCCACAGCTCTGGCTGCACCCAGGAGACACCTTTATTTCTGATAGAGGCCATGTTTCACTCCCCCTTCACTTGTCCTCTGGCCTCACCTGCACCAAATTTGTCCCTGTCTGGGCCACCAGAGACTGCCATGAAGTAGCACACAATGTACCCCGGTCACTTGGATGGTGACTGTCACTGGTCACATGGACGGAAGAGGGACCGTGCAGCATAGAGTCCGGTAGGCAGGAAATGGCTCCACCTTGCTCGATCCAATGATCTGCTTTCTGCATTAGGCTAGTCAAAACCAGTGATGCTTCCCCACTAAGAGCCCTCTGTCCTTGTTTGTTATGATAGCACACCCTTAGTCTACCTCCCCAAGGCCACCCCACTTCCACCTCCTTTACTCCACTCTGACCCACTGTCCTTGCAGTTACATGTTCATATGTTCTAGAACTTGGTCCCAAGTTCTTCCTATCTCTATCTCCATTCTAAGCCTAGGTGGTGTCATCTAGCTATGGTTGTATATATGACCTAAATGCTGATGATTCCCATTACTCCTGTAATTGAAACTCCAGGTCTGAATTTAGCCTGAGTTCTCATATGTGCATCAGCCTCCCTCACACCACCACCTGGATGCGTGACCATTATCTAGACTCCCCCACACCTCCACCTGATACATGAACATCATTTCAGACTCCCCAGCAACTCCACCTGGATGATGACTGCCATCCCACATTCCCCAACACCTCCACCTGGATGCATAATTCTCATCCCAGACTCACTGACAGCTCCATCTGGATGGTAACCATCATCTAGGATCCCTGACACCTCTACCTGGATGATGACAATTATCCTTGACTCCCTGACACCTCCACCTGGATGCATGATGTCATCCAAGACTCCTCAACTCCATCATCTTGATACATGACCACCATCTCTACTCCCTGATACCTTTGCCTGTATGCATGAACATCATCCAAGATCCTTGATACCAACACCTGGATGGTGAGAGCCATCCCACACTCCCACCCTCACACCTCTGCCTGGATGTGTGACCCTCATCCAGACTCAAAGACACATACAGCTGGATATGTGACAGTCATCTCGACTCCTTGACACCTCCACCTAGATGTGTGCCCATCATCTCGACTTCCTGACATTTCCCCCTGGATGCGTATCCATCATCTATACTCCTCACACGTCCACCTGGACATGTCACTCTCATCCCAGACTCCCTGATACCTCCAACTGGATGCATGACTGTCATCTTGACTCTCCAACAACTCCACCTGGATGCATGACTATCAACTCAACTCCCTGACACCTCCACCCGAGACCAACATCTTGACTCCTCAACACATCCAAAAGGATGGGTGATCCTCGTCTAAACACCTTGACACCTCTATCTAGATATGTAACCCTCATCTAGACTCATAGACACCTTTGCCTGGATGCGTTGCCATTGTTGAAGACTCTCTGACACATCCATTTGAATGGTGACTGTCTTAGTCATCTAGTGCTGCTCTAACAGAAATACCACAAGTGGATGGCTTTAACAAAGAGAAGTTTATTCTCTCACAGTCCAGTAGGCTACAAGTC
>NW_004443978.1:2068233-2093199 GCF_000243295.1 Trichechus manatus latirostris | reverse complement strand
ATCTAGTGCTGCTCTAACAGAAATACCACAAGTGGATGGCTTTAACAAAGAGAAGTTTATTCTCTCACAGTCCAGTAGGCTACAAGTCCAAATTCAGGGGAACGCTTTCCCTGTCAGTTCTGGAGGAAGGTCTGTGTCATCAATCTTCCCTTGGTCTGGGAGCATCTCAGTGCAGGAACCTCAAGTCTAAAGGACTCACTCTGCTCTCGGCACTGCTTTCTTGGTGGTATGAGGTCCTCAGGTGTCTCTGCTCGCTTCTCTTTTATATCTCAAAAAAGATTGGATTAAGACACTATCCAATCTTGTATACACCATCAGTATAACTGCTGCTAATCTATCTAATTAGATCATAGTGATTGAATTTATAACACTTAAGGAAATCATATCAGATTACAAAATGGTACACAATCATACAATACTGGGAATCGTGACCCAGCCAAATTGATATACGTTTTTGGGGGGACATAATTCAATCCATGATGGTGACCATCATCTGAGATACCCAACATCTCCACCTGGAAGTGCCACCGTTATCTTGAATCTCTGACACCTCCACCTGGATAGTGACCATCATCAAAGAATATCCAACAACTCCACCTGGATATGTGACTGTCATCTCAACACCATGACTCATCTACTTGGATGCATGACTGTCATCATAGACTCCCCAATACCTCCACCTGGATGGTGAGTGCCATCCCACACTCCTCAGCACTTCAACCTGGATGTGTTAACATCATCCCAGAATCCCTGACACTTCCACCGGGATGTGTTACTGTCATCTTGACTCCTCAACACCTCCATCTGGATGCATGACCCTCATCTAGACACCGTGACACCTCCACTTCAATATGTTACTCTCACCTAAGCTCCCAACACCTCTGCCTGGATGTGTGATCATCATCCCAGACTCCCGATACCACCACCTGGTTGTGTGACCATTATTCCAGACTTCTCAACACATCTACCTGGATACATGATTGTCATCCAAGATTCTACGACACCTCCACTTGGATGCATGACCATCATCCCAGACTTCTCAACACATCCACCTAGATACATGACTGTCATCCAAGACTCTACCATACCTCCACTAGGATGAATGACAATCATCCCAGAATTCTCAACATATCTACCTGCATGCATGACCATCATCTAGACTCCCCAGTATCTCCAACTGGATACGGGACCCTCATCTAGAAACACTGACACTTCCACCTGGATACATTATCCTCATCTAGATTCCTAACACCTCCACCTGGATGTGTGACCACCATCCCAGAATCCCCAATACCTCTGCCTGGATGTGTGACTGTCATCTCAACACCCTGACTCATCAGGGTGTTATGACCATCACTCAAGACTCCCTGAAGCCTCCACCTGAATGGTAACCATTATCTAGACTCCTCAACACCTCCACTGGATGCATAACTGTCATCCTAGACTCCCTAATACCTCCATCTGGATAGTGACCTTCATTTCACACTCCCTTATACTTCCACCTGGATGTGTCACTCTCATCCCAGAATTCCCAACAACTCCACCTTGATACATGACTGTCTTCTCAACACCCCAACTCATCCATCTGGATGTGTGACCATCACCCAAGACTCCCTGACACCTCCACCTGGATACATGACAATCATCGTAGTTTCCCCAATATCTCTACTTGTATGGTGAATGCCATCCCACGTTCCTCAACTCTTCAATCTGGATGTGTTACCATTATCTCAGAATCCCTGACATTTTCACCTAGAGTATTACTGTCATCTTGACTCCTTGACACCTCTGCCTGGATGAAGACCATCACCTAGACTCTCTGACAACTCCACCTATATATGTGGCCCTCTTCCAGACCCCCTGGCCCCTCCACTTGGATAAGGATCCTAATATGTTCTCTTTGATACCTTTGCCTGGATATGTGACCATCATCCCAGACTCCCCACCACCTCCACCTGGATGGTAACTCTCATCTCAGACTCCCTGACACCCCCACCTGGATGTGTGTCCATCATCCCATACTTCTTGACACCTCCATCTGGATGGTGACCATCATCTAGACTTCCCACATCTCATCCTGGATGCATGATCAACATCTAGACTTCCCTAACACCTCTGCCTGGATGTATGACTATTATCTCAGACTCCTCGACACCTCCACATGGATGCATGACTGTCATCTTGACTCCCCAACACCTTAGCCTTGATGGTGTCTGTCATGTCAGTCTCCTAGATACCTTTGTCTGGATGCATGAACATCATCTTAGAGTTCTCATACCTCTGTCTGGGTGCATGACCTTCATCTTAACTCCCCAATACCTGGATGGTGTCTGTAATCTCAGACTCCTTGATACCTCTGCCAGGATGCATGAACATCATCTTAGACTCCCTGACACCTCGTTCTGGGTGCATTACCATCTTCTAGATTCCTCAACACCTCCACCTGGATGGTGTCATCTCAGACTGTCATCTCAGACTCTCTGACACATCAAGCTAGATGGTGACCATCATCCCAGACTCCCCGACACCTCAGCCTTGGTGGTGACTGTCATCCCAGACTCCCCAACACCTCCACTGGATGGTGACCATCATCTCGACTCTCTGACACCTCCATCTGGATGGTGATCTTCATCTCAAGTTCAAATGCTCAACTACAGCTTTTTATCTTGTGCTCACTTGCTCTACCACCTCCTTTTGTCCGTCCTCAGTGCTGTCATCACGGTGATTGGCAACATCTAGCTGCTGGATCCAATAACAAAGACCACTCTTTATCTTTGTCTTTACCTCATGCCCTCCTTTCACCCATCAGAAAGTTTTCTTGGTTCTGCCTCCAAAATATACCTCAAACATGCCCAATTCTTCCACTACCCCCACCTTAGTCAGTCACCATCAGCTCACTCTTGGACTTTGCAGGGACCTCATAACTGTTTTCTCAGCTTCCTTGGCTGCTTCCTACAACCCATTCTCTGAGAAGAAGCCTGCATGATCTGTTACCTGATGAGTTAGATCAGGTGGCTTCCCTGTTTACAGCCCTCTCCTCACCACCCCCAAAGCTTTCCATCATGCTTAGAGTAATATCTAAATCCCCTACCATGCCACGAATCTCTGCATGAGCTGCCAGCTGAGGTCTTCAGGCTCCCCCTGGGCAAGGGCGGTCAGCTGCCTTGACCTGCTTTATGTTCTTTAGATAATCTAGTCTCACTCCTGTTAATGTCTTAGCAGGTCATTCCCTAGGGTCTTAGTACCTGCTCTTCCCTCAACCTGGCATGTTCTCCCCCAGGTACTCACCTGGTAGCCTCTTTCTCCTTGCTCAGATCTCAGCTCTCAGGTCACCTCCTCACAGAGACCTCCTCTGACCCCGCTATATGCAGGCCCCTTTCATATGACTACTTTTTTTTCTTCCCCCAGTGGAGTATAAGCTCCCTGAGCACAGGGACCAAGCCAGTCTTGTTTAGGCTTCCTCTCCAGTGCCCAGAGCAGGGCCTGGCATGGAGAAGTCAGTCAATAGTTACTTGCTAAATGAATGGCTAAATAATTAGTGATGCATGCTGATCTTCTGTATCAGGAGTTCTCATCTCTGGAGGCACATACGATTTGCAATGGGAGAGGGGGAGCTTTAAAAATACCACTTCCAGAGCTCCAGAGACAGAACTTCTGATTGAATGCGTCTGTCAGAGAACTGAGGCATCAGTTTCTGTTAAACTACTCTTATGAGTCAGACGTGCACTCAGGGCTGAGTCTCTTCTGAGACACATCAACCTTGGGAAAAGTTGTAGAGGTCTGGGTACCGTCAACTCTCAGCTCCAAAAAAGCCAGGGACTGAAGGCTACTGCAGTAAGGGAGAAGAGAGCCTGAAAAGATCAGAAGTGCTCAAGATGGAAAGTTGGGGTATTTACAGGGTTTTAGGGCCTGAGTTCAATGATTTTTCAGGCAGGTCTTGCAAAGTGAGAAACTGGTTGGAATTGGGCAAAGTTCAGGACAAAGCAGTCTTGGGTGGGTGGGCACAGTGAGGGAGGGTCTGACAGTTGTCTTGCTGAGTAGAATCTTTAGTTAGGGCTTATCTTCCAGGAGCAGCAACTCCTTTGTGCATGCAGTCAAACCTTTTTTGTTGTTGCATTTGCTTGTTTGGTTGGTTGTTTTTTGCTCTGTCCCAATATTATTTAACACAGGGACAGGAAATCATATTGGTTTCTGTTCTCAATATTAATCAGAAGGAAGTCTCAGGAGCAAAACTGTACCCATGCACAAAGAGATATACTCATAAAGGGTTAATAAAATGCATATAGTCATGAGGAGAGGAAAGGACCAAGAGGAAGCTCCATGCAGAGGCCACGGCTGGTGACAGAGGCAGATGAGGGTCTGGAAGTTTTCTTGACCCTCTGAGCCACCTACCTACTTTATTTTAATATCAAACCATTGCACGATTAATAATATAACTCAATCTATCAAGCACAATTTAATGAATCAACCTAATATTTTGCAACAAGTAAGACATTAAGAATATGAATGTATTCGTCAATGAAATGATTTATTCTAAATAATGCAACATTATGGTGCCACATACAATCAGAAATTAAAATCAGGAAGCTGGTTTGAGACAATCACAAAAATATATCGATTTTGCTAAGCACGTAGAAGGGGGTGGGGCTAGGAGAGTATGCAGTGACTTGACTGGAATAATCTTCACCAAGGCAGAACACAAAGGAAGTTGAACTTGGGGAAGTGGCACTCCCAACCACCTTCATTATGTCCAGAGAGAGCAGTGCACAATGTCGTAGCTCAGAGCTTCACTGGGAGAACTTTGGCAAATGCTTTCCTCAATTGAGCTTCAACAATAACTAAGTACCTCACAGAGTCCGGTCCCCAAGTCCAGTAATTTTGACTCAGATCCTTACTTTCTATAGTTACAATGTAATAAAATAGAATTTTCTTGTTGGAAAGAAGTTTTGTATCATGAAAATATTTAAACTGATTACAGTATTTAAATTGATCACAAAGGTGATCACAAAGGTAAATGAAAATAAAATACAGTAAGTAAGCACAGTTTTAAAGTTTTTTAGACCAAATGTTCAATAAAAAAGTTCTGTGGCCCCAGGGGCTCCCTCCAGTTGTCTGGGGTGGGGTGGGGGGTGGATCTGTGCATGGTCCCAACCTTCAGTATCTTTCACCCTCACAGCACTTTCTGTCTTCACTTTGAATGTACTGGTTTCATCTACCCCTACTCCCAGACCGCAGGCTCTAGCACGTAGAGGCTGCGTTTTAAGGAACCTCACACCTTCTGTAGCATCTAACAAGACATCTTGCACTCACTAGATGCACATTGAATTAACCTAGCCTCTTGCCTTCCTCCCGATCTGAAGGCAAAAGTTTTCTGTGGACTCAGAAGCCACCTTCCCTAGACCTGGTGTTGTGACTGCTGGCAAGTAGTCAAGGACTCAACCGCCCGCCAGAAAGTATGGCCTAACCTGGGCGAAGAAAGCAGACAGGAAAACATAGCAGTAAAATAGCAGATGTCTTCTGCTGATTGGAATTTAACAGATTCCCCGTGGATTAATTTTCTAATTGACTTCTTATTTCCGTAAGCGTTTCTGTCCTTTTTTCTCTTGTGTGTGGTCTTCCAATAAGCAGGCCCAGGTGCCCTATGTTTTTGACATTCCGCCCTGGCAAAGTCCTCCAGCTGGAAAGCTCTGCTTGCTGGTGAGCCAAAGAGAAGAGTAAATTACACCTACTCCTCACCTATCGACTATCTGGTTATCCGACATTTCGCATTTATAACAACTGTGAAAAAAATGTCAGGCGGTGCCTCCAATGCTCCATGCCACACGTGGTGCCGTGGCCGGGCCCAGGGTGCCCTCCGGGGGCCACCCCTAATGATATACTTGATGCCTGGTGACGGCGGGCCACACAAGGTACGGTGGCCAACCAGCTGAGAGATGCCTTCCCCAGTTGGTTCCCGATGCCTCAGCTGCGGCCACGAAGGGTGCAGGGCAATGGTGGGATGACGTGAGGTTGAAGGGGGGCAGTGGGAGGCTGGAGGAGGGTTCTGAGATGCCAGGGTGGTCGGTGGGGGGAAGCAGGAAAGGGTAAGAGGAAAAGTGGCCACGTGGGGCTGCCGGGCTGGGGCAGATGCAGGACAATTGGGGCCCCTTCCCGGGGTGGGTGACAGGTGGCGGGCAACCCCTGACTACCAGCACCACTACCCCCAGCCCCTGAGGGCTCCCTAGTGCTGGGGAAGGTGTGGTGGGGAAGGGAGCTCGCTGCACCACATGCATCCCCAGACGCCCCAAGGACATCAGCGCCAAGACAGGGCATGGCCACTGACTATTCGCATAAAGACGATTTCAGTAACAACCTGGTCTTTGGAAGCTAACCCTGTCAGTAAGTGAGGAGTGGGTCTATTTCATTTGTTTTCCCTGCTGACTCCAGAAGTGAATATCTCTCATCCCCAGCGGAGCTGATGCTGGCGAGAGGCCTCCCCCATCCTCTCTGCCTCTCTGCCAAGGGCCTTCCCCATCCTCTCTGCATGGAGGCTGCCTCCCCTCCACCTCAGAAATGGCTGAGCATCTCCAGCCTCAGGGATCCCCTTCCAGAATGTCAAGGACAGTGTCCCCTGGATATGGGAGCCTCCCCACCTGTCCCCAGTCCAGTCAACAGGAGCAAGTTCTTCTATATTCCTGATCAGGTAGTATTCTCCAAGAAGCTTCCCCAGATGCAGTTAGGGCTTTGACTTCGACAGGAAAAGTGTGAAGGACACAGCACGCTAGCGCAGAAAAGCAGTTAATGCATATTAAGAGCTGGTGTCAAGCTCCATACCAAGCACACAGCATCCTCACAGCTTATCCATGACGCCAAGACATTGTTATCCCCAGTTTACAGTTTAGATCCGAGGCTTAGTGAGAGATCATAACTTGCCCAAGGCATACCTCTCTCTCTCCCTCTGTCACACACACACACATACACACACACACACACAGATGGTTAGTAAGTGGCAGAGCAGCTTTTTGAACACAGGCAGTTTAACTCCTGAGCATGATGACACACTGCTTTCTTAAAGCATCCACCTTTCTGTCTGTTAGCCATAGTGTTTTAGGAAGTTGAAACTGGCAGAGATTCTAGTTCAAAGGAGAGATCAGATATGAGAGTGGATAACATGCTTGGGGTCACATGGGTAAAGTTACCCAAAGAGGCTTGAGAAACTTGAACAAGTCACAAAGCACAAGCATTTTAAGCCGGGCTCTCCCAGAAGCAGACCCTGGGATGAGGATTCATGGACAAGTTATTGCTTCAGGAAGAAGTCCCAAAGGAGGCTAGTGAGGGAGCTGGAGAGACAAACAGGAAAAGAGAGAAAGCAGGGGCACGACCAGAACAAGCCCAAACAAGGGGAAGTCAGCCTGATAGCACGAAGGAGTACTCTGGAGGGTGAGCAGCACCTCTGAGTTTGTCCTGCCCTGATGCCAAGGAGTGGGACTTGCACAGCTGCCTGTCAGCCATGAGTCACCGACAAAGGGAGGACACATATGGCACGTCCAGCTCTCTGAGCCTATAGGCTAAGCAGCTCCAGTGGCCCAAGTCCTCTGACAAGTACCTGTGCTGGAGGGAGAAGAAAAGCATGCCGAAACCATGGGAGGTGGGGGCACAGATTGGCTAAAGGGGTCCTAGGGCCTTGCTGGAGTGCCAATAGTACCCACAGCACCAGGACCCCCAGTTGTCCACTCCTCACTGGAGCAGGAATTGTGCCTTTGTCAGGACAAGGCCCTGGCCTCATCAGTGGGTTACAGGAACTGGAAGGCTGTCTAAAACTATAATGAAATTGATAACAAAGATTGGAAAACAGTTGCTAAAAGGAAGGTTAACAGGATTAGAATAGCTAGTCTCTGGAGAAGAGAAAATTGTGATCCAGCAACCATACAAGAGGAGTTCCTGGGTGGAACAAATGCTTGAGTGCTCAATTACTAACCAAAAGGTTGGCAGTTCAAACCTACCCAGTGGTGCCTCGGAAGACAGACCTGGTGATCTGCTTCCAAAAGGTCACAGCCTTGAAAACCCTGTAGAGCACAGTTCTACTCTGCACACATAGGGTTGCCATGAATCGGAATCTACCCGATGGCAACAACAACAGCTGTACAAGTAAATACTTATTGCAGAGAAAATGATGACCCATTCAGTGACTACAGAACTAGAACAAATGACTTGGTGCGTAGAAAAGGGGCTCGTGTGGACACAAAGAAGGGCAGCCTGACAGCATAACAACCACCCTCAGAAGACAAAAGATGTAGAAGGCTGCTCATTTCTGCAGTCTGTTTCACGGGGTCACACGTGGCACTCCCTGAAGTAATGTGCTCTGAAAATATAAAGCACAGCAACGAAAAACATTTCCTGAGCATCCCTTAAGCACGAGAGTTTGGGAGCAGAGGTCTGTGAAGACGACAATGCAACAGAATCTGCACTAGGAGATCTTCCAAACACCTGTGACCCTAACCCTTAATGTTAGAGCAGAGGAAGAAAGGGCCAAACTGCTCCAGGCTAGGACCCTTCCCAGCAGAGTGACTTCTGGGAATCCCTTAACCTCTGTGAGCCTCAGCTCCCTCCTTCATGTAAAAAAATGGTGGTGACCTTGGTCCCTGCCTCCCAGGGTGGCCGTGTGACACACGTAGAGCTCCTGTCACAGCGCTGGAGACAGAATAACAAAATACCACCTGGGAGAACTCCAAATGTGAAATGCATGCCAGGCACGGTGAGAAGGGGCACTCCTGCTGCCAGGAAGAAGGCAAAACATTCAGCTGCTCCAGCAGACTGTGTTTTGCATCAACACCGTCTTATCCCCCAAAGAATCCTGAGTATCTGGCTCATACTATTGATATTTCCTCTGGCTATTGCCATAGCACCTTCCACCACCAAGTTCTGTGCAGAAATGCAAGCTCATTCATCCTCCAGACAGCCCAAATGTTAGGTAATATGTGGAAATTAGCATCTCCGTTTTGCAGAGTTTACAAAAACTGAAGAGGGATCCTGTTGCCCCTTCCTGAGTCTGGAGAAAAAGCAGGATGTGGTTGCACGTTTCTTCCCTTACAGCCCACAGTTCCAGTTCCAGAGCCAAGACTTCCAACCACTTTTCCTGATATTTATTTCCTTTCTTTCTTTTCTTAAAAATGGCAGGACTTTCCTTTGGAAGGAGTGATAACTGAGTACACAGAAGAGCCATAGCAATCTCAGCAGGGACTGAGGGCTCAGGTGCAACAGATCTGACACGGGCACCTCATTAACACACTGGAAGCCCACAAAATCTGACATGGGCCCTGATTCATAAACCAGGAGCCCACAAAATCTCACGAGCCCTGATTTATTCGCCTAAAGTACACAGAATCTGACATCGCCCCTGATTCATGAACCAGGAGCCCACAAAATCTAACCTGAGCCCTGTTTCATGCACCGGAAGCCCATGCAATCTTACATGGGCCCTGATTCGTACACTGGGAGCCCACGGAATCTGACACGGGACCTGATTCATACAACGGGGAGTCCACAGAACCTGACATACGCCTTAACTCACATGCCAGAAACCACAAAATCTGACATGGACCCTGATTCATGCACCAGGAACACATGGAATCTGACATGGGCACTGCTTTATTCACCTAGAGTACAGAGAATGAGATAGGCCCTGATTCATGCACAAGGAATTCCACAAAATATAACATGGGCCCTCATTCATTCACTGGGGAGCTTATGGAAAATGACATGGAACTCGATTCATACCTCAGAGCACAAGGAATCTGACCTGGAACCTAACTCATAAACTCGGAAGTACACAAAATCTGACATGGGTATTGATTCATGCCTCAGGGTCCATGGAAACAGACATTGGCCCTGATTCATTCAATGGAAGTTTACAGAATCTGATAAGGGCCGTAATTCATACACTCAGTAGTCCATGCAATATGATATGGGCCCTAATTCATACACTTGGGGCCCATGGAATTTGATATGGGCCCTGAGTCACGTACTGGGAGTCCACAGAACCCGACTTGGGCCCTGATCCACACAATCTGGAGTCCATGGAATCTGACAGGGGCGCCAGATTCATGCACCAGAGCACATGGAATCTGAGATGGGCCCTGATTTATTCACCAGGAGTCCACAGAATCTGATATTGGCCCTGATTCGTGCTCCAGGAGCCCACGGAATCTAACCTGGGCCCTGATTCATATAATCAGGGGATCATGGAATCTGAAATGGGCCCAGCTCCATGCAGTGAGAGCCCACAAAACGTGACATGGACTCCTGATTCATGCACCAGAGAACACGGAATCTGATATGGCCCCTGCTTCATATACTCAAGAGTCCACGAAATCTGAAATGGGCACCTGATTCATGTACCAGGAGCCCACAGAACCTGATGTAGCCCTGATTTATTCATTGGGAGTCCATGGAAATCTGATATGGACCCTTGATTCATACATGAGGGGGTCCACGAAATTTGACAAGGGCCTGATTCATGTACCGAGAGAACACACAATCTGAAATGGGCCCTGATTCATGCACTGGGAGTCCATGTTTTCTGACAGGAGCCCTGATTCATTCACCAGGAGTCCACAGAATCTGACATTGGCCCTGACTCATGCACGGGGAGCCCATGGAATAGGACATGGGCCCTGATTCATTCACCAGGATTCCACAGAATCTGACATTGGCCCTGACTCATGCACGGGGAGCCCATGGAATAGGACATGGGCCCTGATTCATACACCAGGAGTCCACAGAATCTGACATGGGACTTGATTCATATACTCATGAGTCCATGAAACCTGATGTGGGCCACTAATTTGTGCACCTGAGCCCATGGAATCTGATATGGACCCTAATTTGTACACAGAATCTGACATGGGCCCTGATTCATGCCTCTGTAGTCCACAAAATTTGACATGGGTTCTCATTCTTACACTTTGTCTTAGTCATCTAGTGCTGCTACAACAGAAATACCACAAGTGGATGGTTTTAATGAAGAGAAGTTTATTTCTTCATTGTCAAAGTAGGCTAAAAGTCCAAATTCAACATCAGCTCCAGGGGAAGGCTTTTTCTCCCTGTAGGCCTTCTTCTCTTCAGTGTTCCCCCAGACTAGGAGCTTCTCTGCGTAGGGACCCCGGTCCAAAGGACGCACTCTGCTCCTGGCATTGCTTTCTTGATGGTATGAGGTCCCCCTGTCTCACCACTCACTTCTGTCTTTTATGTCTCAAGAGTTTGCCTCAGGACACAATCCAGTCTTGTAGATCAGGTCCTGCCTTACTAACACAACTGCCACCCATCCTCCCTCATTAACATCATAGAGGCAGGATTTACAACATATAGGAGCATCACACAGTACCAGGAATCATGGCCCAGCCAAACTGATCCACACATTTTTGGGGGGACATAATTCAAACCATGACACACTTGAAGTCCACAGAATCTGATAAGAGCCTTGATTCATACATTCAGGAGTCCACAGCATTCGCCAAAGTCATGATTCATGCACTGCAAGCCCACGGAATCTGTCACAGGCCTGGAGGCCACAAAATATGACGTGGGCCCTGATTCATTCACAGGGAGTCCGTGGAATCTGAATGGGCCCTGATTTCTATACTTGGGAGCCCATGGAATCTGACACGCGCCCCTGAGTCATGCCCCAGGGGTTCACAAAATCTGACATGGGCCCTGATTCATGCACCGGAGCCCAAGGAATCAGATATTGTCCCTGATCCACATACTCCAGAGTCCACACAAACTGACACGGGCCCTAGTTCATACACTCGGTGTCCATGGAAGCAGAAATGGGCCCCAATTCATTCATCAGGAGTTTTTTGGTGTCTGACATGGGCACTGATTTACGTAGTGAGAGCCCATAGACTCTGATATGGGCCCTGATTCGTACACTCAAGTGTCCACTGAATCTGACATGGCCACCTAATTTATGTACCGAGGGCTCACAGAATCTGAAATGGGCCCTGAATCATATTCACGGGAGGCCACAGAATCTGACATGGGCCCCTGATACATATATTTGAGAGTCCATAGAATCCAACATGGCTCTTGATTCATACACTCGGAAGTCCCTGGAATCTGATGTGGGTTCTGATTCATACAGTCGGGAGTCCACAGAATCTGACATGGGCCTTGATTCACGTACCGGGAGCCCACGGAATCTGTTATAGGCCCTACTGTATACACTTGGGAGGCCACAGACTCTGACATGGGCCCCTGGTGCTTGCCTTGGTCCCTGCCCGCTGAGCAGTAGACAGTGCAGAGCAAGTCAAGCACATGATTATCCTAAGCATCAGGTCACTGGTGCAACCCTGGTCACCCACTGCTGAGGAACTTTCATCTTGTCGGTCTCATGTGCAACCCCCAGGTGAAGCCCTTGAAGACAAGTGAGCCCAGATATTGGGACTGCAGCTGTGGACAGGAGAAAAAACCATGATCAGGAGGTTTGGATGCAAATATCATGTCTGCCACCTTTTGAATGTGACCTGTGCAGCCACTGGAGATCAAAAGAAGCCCTGAGTCCTGCTCCTCTCCTGTTCATGTTGAAATGGGGCCCCAGGGCTGTTACCATCTGAAAGGGGCTTGCCAGGGTAGGGTGGTTGGGATCAAGAACTGGAAATTCTACTGGGAAAACTCAGGTT
This sequence comes from Trichechus manatus latirostris, assembly GCF_000243295.1. Taxonomy (NCBI): domain Eukaryota; kingdom Metazoa; phylum Chordata; class Mammalia; order Sirenia; family Trichechidae; genus Trichechus; species Trichechus manatus. Next base: position 2,080,540 of record NW_004443978.1, on the reverse strand, counting down.
TTAAGTCAGGAAATGCTGGGAAGTCAAATGGAAGTAGGCAGCTCAATGAGTATCTAGGAAAGCAAGAAGTTGAATGAAATTAGGGGCAAAAACTGGCTTAGGAGTGTAGTTCAGAATGAAACCCCTTCTTGTAAGTGTGAGCTGTGTGCCTCTAGCATGCCATATACAGCCCCTGAGGAGCCTCTGTGGCCTCATCTGAAAGACAACAACAAAAACAGTTTTTGTTTGGTTGGCTCTAACTCATGGAGAACCCATGTGTGCAGAGTAGAACTGCTCCATAGGGTTTTCAAGACTGTGAACTTTCTGAAGCACATCTCCAGGCCTTTCTTCCAAGGTACCTCTGGATAGATTCGAACTTCCAACATTTTGGTTAGTAGCCAAGCCCTTAATCTTTTGCACCACCCAGATAGGTACTCCACATCTACAAAAACCAAACCCGTTGCCATAGAGTCAATTCCAACTCAGAGTGACCCTATAGGACAGTGTAGAACGCCTCACGGGATTTCCAAGGAGCAGCTGGTGGATTGAAACTGCCGACCTTCTGGTTAGCAGCTGAGCTCTTAACCACTGGGCCACCAGGGTTCCTCAACTGCAAAAGGGGGTAGTAGTACCTGTGGGCAAGGTATCTTGATCGGATTAAAGGAGAAGGTACAGGAAAGGGCCTTTGCTGAGTGCCATGTAGGAGGAAAGGCTCAGAGCTGGTTGGATCTGAAACCTCAGAGATTGCCCCCCTCTTCCTAAGTCACCACCAAGACCTTTTTTTTCACCTGAGATCCCTGCTGCCATGGTTTTTAGATGTATGGACTCTGAATCTTCACAACAATCAGAATCTGGGACCCAGGAGTTTAAGTAACTCACCCAGCTGCACAGCAGAAGTGGTAAGCCACCTGGCTCCAGTGTCTGAACTGCCGCCAAGCTCCTGTTCCTCTCCAGTGGGTCTCTGTCCTGTTCTGCTCACAGACGAGAGCCACGAAGCTGCAGGGGACTGTAGTAGACGTTATCGTCAGCATTTGCATCTGAAGAAATTGGATAATTCTTGTTTCACTATTTTGTTTCTAAGGGCCATGTGTAGGACAGTGATTGCTGATGGCACTGCGGATGTGATGGGCTGGACTAAGGAAACTTGGTAGCAAGTATCCTTTCTCCTTCAGTAAAGAGCATTGTCGGAACTGTGTCGTTGAACTTCTTACCCTCTCAACTTGGAGGCTCAGACAATTTTTCACCCTGGAACATTTGAGGCTACTTGACATATCCTGACTTCGTTTTAAATTTTCCCCTTTAAGGCTTCAGATGGGCGGTGGGCCAGGTGAGTTGATCTGGGAGGCTGGAGCTGAGGACACCAGGTCAGAAGCAACCAGAAGAGAGTCCCAGCAGGAGACAGAGATGAGAGCACTCCCTCAAAGCACATAACTGCTGCTAATTTGGAAAGGGGGAGGGAGCAAAGAGTTGAAGCCCTCAGGGAAGCCAGGCCTGGTCAGGCACTCTACCTGAGCTGTGGTTTCAGAGGCACAGAACAGTCAGAGCTCTGACCTGCAGCCCCTCTCTGCATGACCCTCCATACCTCTCCCCTGAGGGAAGGACCACATGAAGAGCAGCAGTGCAGCCTCCCTTTTGCTGTGCCCCCTTCACCCCAGGGAGCTGTGGGCATCCCACTGTTTCTCCTGAATTTGCCTTTGTCTTGATAATTAGAGGTCAGTTAGGTAGTTTTCAGGAAACTAAAACATGTTTCTATTGAAAACGGTGTTTTCCTTGTCATCAGTGCAACAATAGAATGTATTTTTCTACCTGTGGAAGTTTTAGTATCAAAATTAGGATTTCTTAACAAGAAAAAGTACATTATTGTTACAGGTAATACAAACTTTTATTACCAAATATATTTGTATAGCAGGTGGTAAAGCTACATAATATGTATAGATTCTAGGAAATAAGTGGTTTTGTAGCAAGAATGTCCCAAAATATTTAGATGATGCTGTGTGCAGTTTTCTAGTATTCTTTAGCTCTTACTATGAACAGTGTGCAGGGCAGATGCTGCAGGGAATGTGAAGATGCTTACATTGAGAATAACTCCCCCCAGGGCCCACCTTCACGTGCACACGCACACACACACGCGCATGAACACTTACACGTGCAGGTACACACACACACGAACACGCGCACACACATGCACATACACACACACATACAATATTTTCCCTCAAAGAGCTTCCAGCCCAGTAAGCATGTTGTTAGCTGCTGTTGAGTCAATTCTGACTTATGGTGAACCCATGTGTGCAGAGTAGAACTAACTGCTCCATATGTTTTACCTTTTGGAAGCAGATCCCCAGGCCTGTCTTCTGAGGTGCCTCTGGGTGGGTTTGAGCCAACAACTTCAAGGCAGAAAATGGTATGAGTGAAAGAGAGGTGAGGAGGGAAAACTCCCTTCTTGAAAGAAGGACAAGATTTCCTGCTTTTGTGTTGAGAATTTCAAGATAGGTTCCTGAAAGTGGTAATGTTGGAGACAGGCCTTCGTGGGAACATGGGATTTCAGCCCCAGAGATAGCTGTGCATCCAGGGATGAGGCAGAAGAGAAGGACAGGGTGGAGAAGCTTGCTTGACAGACAGTACAGACAGAGCAGCAGGAATATGAGGTTTTGCCCTAAGGGAGCTTGTCACGGCACTTCCCCTCAGACATTTTTGTAAGGGAAACACGTTGCAAAGATTACGAGAGACATCAGTGTGGCTGATGACCGATGACTATTTCAAAGCTGCCTGAAGAATCTTGGAAACAGATCGTCTTTCTTAGCTGTTAGCAGATTTGCTCACGGCTCTGGTATACAAGCCCCTTGTGTTGTTCTCCTAGCGAAAGCCTTCAAAGGGTGCTTGTAGCCTTACGATGAAGCACAACCTCCTTAAATCTGCTGGGAGGTCTTTAGTGATCAGGCCACTGCCTAAGTCTCTCTAGCAGTCTTATCTCACACAACTTACACTTGGTGTTCCATGTTTTTTCATACCTGAAAACCCATGAGGGCAACTTGGCTCCTAGAAGAATCATCTTTGTTCCCAGCTCCCAATGGGCACGAGTGCCCACACACAGGCTGGTATGTCCTGCTCCACACTCAGGGCCTCACCTCTCTCAATTACTCCTGGCCTTTAGGGTCTATCCTCTCTCTCAGTTCCATCAGGACTCCTGGATTCTCCTTCAGAGCAATCATCAATCTGCACAGTAGTCAACTGTATACTGTCTATCTCCCCCTGTGGACAAACAAGGCCACACCTGTGTTGTCATCATGTTCCCTCTGTCCCACTCCTTCTCAATGCCTAGTCAATAGTACACACTAAAAAGAGTTCGCTGAACCAATTTTCAAATGAACAGGCAAGGGAAGTGCACCAGGGGACTCAGCCTGCCAAAGCGGCCTGTGCCTACCATCCTGCATAGTGTAGCTTTCCCATCACTGGTGAAATCATTTTGTTTTGTTATCCCTTCCATGGCAGTCTGTCAGGTGGGTGGGTGGGGGCAAGATTTAAGTTAATTTGACAAGGCATACACTTAGCTGGTAAAATCCCCTTTGGTAAATTCTGGATTGTCAGGTAGTCCTTGGACGAGAAGGAACTCTCCTGTCCCCTGCCAGCCAAGGTATATTTGTCTTGAACCCCCAAACTGGATAATTGTGCCTGGCCATGTGTAGCCACTGCTGAAGGAGACTCTTATGGAAATTGGGGTGCCTCAATATAAAGCAAACCACATTTAAGGTGCTCCAGAGGTCTGGCTGCCAGGACAGCTATAGGAATCGAAAGTGATTCTCTGTGTGCCAAGGCTGATGGGCATCAGAGTTGCACAGCAAGCACCAGCCATGGTGTTGTGGAGGCCTTTTGGTTCAGACACTTGCCTGAGTAAGTCCCTTTGTTTAAGATGCATTCTTTTCCTGAAGCATGAGTGATACACTGGGAATCACAAAAATGAAATCACTTACCTTTGCAGTTTTTTCTCCAGTTCCACATCCTACAAAATTACAGAAGTGGTTATTTTTTAAGTGGAACTTTTTTTTTTGGAGAAAAATGCAAATGCAACAAAAAATATATTTTCATGAGCTAAAAGCAAGTACTTAGGCCTTTTAGAAACGGCCACATATCACACTAGTAATTAATGATAAGTTTAAATGTTTACTTGTATACCAGCAATGTTTTTAAGAATCCCAACCTCCTAGGTTTTCATTATGTTGGAGCTACACAAATACATTTAGTTCTTTTGTACAGCAAGGAGAACACCATCCTATATTGTTTTAGACAAGGAGGGACACTGCTTGGTCCTCTTGGGTGCACTGATTGCAGTTGACATCTGTCTTGGTTTCTTGAGGTCAGTGTTTTTGAGCTCAAATTCTGGCCTCAGAGGTGATCCTGATGGCAAGGTTTTGTAAAGATAAATATTTCTAATAGTTTTTTCTTCTCCAACAGTCTTGGAAACAATCATATTTTCTAACTTTCCACTAAGATACATTTTCTTAAAGATATTATTATAATACTACATCTGTCATAATAATAGCCATTTAATTTTATAATTAAATAGATCATATAAGTTATTAGATAAAAATTCAAACACGAGCCTGTTATGGATTGAATGGTGTCTCCCAAAAATATGTGTCACCTTGGCTAGGCTCATGGTTTTCAGTATTGTGTGATTGTCCACCATTTGGTCATCTGATATGATTTTCCTATGCATTGTAAATCCTGCCTCTATGATGTTAATGAGGCAGAATTAGAGGCAGTTACGTTGATGAGGCAGGACTCAATCTACAAGATTAGGTTGTGTTTTAAGTCAATCTCTTTTGAGATATAAAAGAGAGAAGCAAGCAGAGAGACATGGGGACCTCATTATCACCAAGCAAAAAGAGCTGGGATCATGCGTCCTTTGGACGCAGGTTTCCTGCACCGAGAAGCTCCTAGTCCGGGGGAAGACTGATGACAAGGACCTTCCTCCAGAGCTGACAGAGAAAGAAAGCCTTCTTCTGGAGCTGACTCCCTGAATTTGAACTTACAGCCTCCTAGACTGTGAGAGAATACATTTCTCTTTGTCAAAGCCATCCGCTTGTGGTATTTCTGTTATAACAGCACTAAATAACTAAGAAAAGGCCATGTGCCAAGGGAAGATGGGTGAGGCAGGTGTCCAACATGTATGGAAGACTGGCTACACTGGCCATATGAGGCACTGGGTGCTGGGGCTTTGGTTTGGTCAGGCTGAGGGTAGCCAGAAATGTCCAAAAGAAGGCTGAAGCCAAATCTGTGTTTAGGTCAACTAACAATCTATGAACAACAAATGAATTATGCTTGTGGAGTATTCCATTGTGTGTATGTACCTTAGTTTGTTTATCCATTTATCCGCTGATGGACATTTAGGTTGTTGCCATCTTTTTGCTATTGTGAACAATGCTGCAATGAACATGAGTGTGCATATGTCTATTCATGTGATGGCTCTTATTTCTCTAGGATATATTCCTAGGAGCCGGATACCTGGGTCTTATAGTATTTCTATTTCTAGCTTTTTAAGGAAGTGCCATAATGTTTTCCAAAATGGTTGTATCACTTTGCATCACCACCAGCAGTGCATAAGAGTTTCAATCTCCCCTCAGCCGCTCCAACATTTGTTATTTTCTGTTTTTTTGATTCTTGCCAGTAATGTGGGGGTGAGATGGTATCTCATTAAACTTTGATTTGCATTTCTCTAATGGCTAGTGATGGCAAGCATTTCCTCACGTGTCTGTTAGCCACCTGAATGTTTTCTTTGATGAAGTGTCTGTTCATATCCTTTCCCCATTTTTTAATTGGACTATTTGTCTTTCTGTTGTCGAAGTGTTGGGTTTTCCCATAGATTTTAGAGACTAGACCTTTGTATTTATCTCATGTAACCTCCAGAAAGTCTCCCAGCCTTGTGGCCCAGTCTCGATCCAGAGAAAGATCCATTTGACACCTAAAGTCTTGAAACAAAATATAGATCTTTAATGTAGGATTCCTTGAATGGATGATATAAGGATTTCATACAGGGAATTATACAACAAATTTTCCCAAAACCCTATTTAGATATCTCTCTTGTGCCAGAGGTAGTCTGTTTGACATATCTTCAGGCACTACCAGAAACATAGGGTGTTGATGCCCCCAGGGATAGCTCTCACCATGGGGTCAGGGTTGATGGAGGTGCATGTCCCCTTTATCCCTTGGCTGAGTGATTCTGAGGAAATCTCTCTTCATTTGTCAGATGTCGAATGGCCCCAGGGGATGGAGAAGTGGTCTCTGCCCACAGTGACCAACCTGGGGATCCCCTGCTACTGGCTCCCTCCACCCATTCACCCTCACGGCCCTCACTCCATTTCCCTGGGACTATTTCCTGAATGAGCTCTTGGGGTCCAACATCAGGAAAGAGGACAGCTTGACACTTTGGGTATAACTACTCCAAAAGACTATGTAGCAAAATCTATTATTTTGGCTTCAATTGGGTCTTGAGGGAAGAAAAGAGAGATCTTTGAGGGGTTTCTTCACCAGCACATCTGACCCCATACCCCGTTATGTGTGCTCAATTCTGTTAGGTGCCCTGGACTAGCCCTCCATGGTAAATGTCACTATGCCCATTCTATAGAAGGTGAGGCTCATATCCTGAGATGTTGACAAACTTGCTGAATGTCAACTAGGGATAAATAGATGAGCTGGGATCTAACCTCACCCACCTGCCTTGGAAGACTGAATTCTTCCACTGCACCGTGGCATGCTCCCAACATCCAGAACTTACTCCTCTGCCTCTCCAGCCTGAAGAGTCTGAGCTCTGAGAATAGAAAGCAGCTTATGTTTCTGTGCTGTCCTAAGTGGGACAGAGAAATAAAGGCCACCCAAGGAGTGAAAGCAACACTGAAGAAATTTGCAGGTGCAAGCCATTAGCAGCAAAGCATGCAGAAGATGAGGCCAGTAAAGGGATCGGAGAGGATCCGCGTGGGGCATCCACAGTGACTGCCCTACGCAACCTCAGCCCCCTTGAAACAACTGAATGAGAGATACCATCAATTACCACTCTTACATAGCTTTCTGTAGGCTGTCCAGCATAAGCCATCAGTTTTCTGTCAATAATCTAGAATCTGCCATTCCCTCAACTTCCTTGGAAAAAGTACCCAGTAACTCCTGTCTTGCTAACTGTCTTTAACAACAATAACCAGCCAGCTCTGCTCAGAAATAGGGGCTAAGGGCTTTGAGGACATTCTTGCCTCAGCAGATGTTATATTTATACTCGTTTGAGATACGAGAAAACCAAAGCTCTATCAGGTACTGGCAGAGAATGATAGAAAGGGCAAAAGCCTATTTCAAACCTAGGTTTACCTGGCCCCAAAGTCTGTGCTTCTAACCTTGATTGTGAATATCTGGTAGACTTCTGGTAGACACCCTCTCCTAACTTTGGCTATTGGAGGAGGTTGAAAACAGACCTGGATCAGAATCCCACACCGCCACCCATCTGCTATGTGATGGCCAAAGAGCAACTCAGTCTCCAACAGTTAGCTTCCTTGTCTCCTGGGACTACTCCTCCTCACTCCACAGAGCTAACACCAAGATCCAATGAGGTTATGTATATAAAGAATCTACCTCAGTTCTGAGATGCTGTAGATTGCAAAAGTGGCCACAGATTTCTCCCATCCCTGATCACATGCCCACTTCTAATGTGCCTTTATGGCTTCATCCATCCTAAGGTGGAGTCTATTTCTCCATCTCCTGGATCTGGGCTGGAATACATGACTTATTTTCTTCAAAGAGGCATTAACTAATGTGATGTAACCTTGAAAAATCCCGCACATCGGGGCCTGCTTTCTTTTGCTGCTTCTGGGAACCCTGCAGCTACCACTTTGTGAAGAATCCCAGGCTAGCCTACTGGACAAGGAGAGACTTATGGCCCCTTTTGTCCATTGCCCCAGCCTACAGACAACTGACCCCCAGATACGTGAGCCTGGCCCACATCTTGTGGAGCAGGGGCAGTCCATCCCAGCTGGGCTCAGCCCAAACTGCCAGCCCTCAGAATTGTGAGCGAATAAATGATTGTTACAAGAAGTCACTGAGTTTTAGGGTAGTTTGTTATGCAGCAATAGATAACTGATACACTATAAACTATACACTGATACACTAAAAACAAACAAACAAAAAACAATTGCCTTCGAGTCCATACCAACTTATGGCAATCCCACGTGTACCAGAGTAGAACTGTACTCCATGGGGTTTTCAATGGCTGATTTTTTGGAAGTAGATCACTAGGTCTTTTTTCTGAGGTGGCTCTGGGTGGACTTGAACCTCCAACATTTTGGTTAGTGACCGAGTGCATTAACCATTTGCACCACCCAAGGGCTCCTTGATACACTACAGTGGTTCCTTAAAATGTATGAACTCTCTCTTCCTTGATTCTTTCCAAACAGATATAATGGTTGCAGAGGCTATACTGTGATCTAGAAGTCAGAAGACCCAGGCCTGAACTTGACTTTGCTCTGTACTCAGCCCCTCTAGGACTTGTAAAGTCAGAGGGCTGTACCCAGTGACCTCCAAGATCTCCTCCAACACTAACCTCCTCACCTTCTATTGCATCTTTTTCTGTTTGAAACTCTCACATCAACATTACCTCAGACATTTTTCTAGGTTTTGAATCTTTCTTTATATTTGATAGCAATTCATGTTTTTCTTAGAGACTCTCCTGTCATGTCTACATTGAATACCTGAAAGGTTGTCTTTCTACCTTTCTAAGTCAAGGAGATTCTCCAACTCTAGGATGTCATCAACTCAGTACAATTCAACAACAGATTTTTGGGAGAGAAAATAAAAAAGCAGATTAATCACATAACTTAAACAATGTTATGCCATTTTTTCTTTAGTGTTAAAATCAATGTTTGAGGCTGAGCATTTTACACATTTGACCTAAAGATAGTTTTTGAATGAACACTGTGAACCCCTAGTCCACACAGCATCACAGGGCTTGTGGTAACCTGTTCCCATGGTCTAAAGCCCTTTAGTTCAAGACATATTGAGAAACGTTTCCTACTTGAAAAACTCTTAAATCTATGTTTCCCATCACCAGATCACCTGTCGCAGGACATGCCACAGCTTCTCCTGAGAGTCACCCAGAGACCCTGACAGATTGCGGGGTGCTGATGACAGCTCTTCACAACACATGAGTCCGTCCCAACCTCGCTCTGCTCTGGCCATTCTGTTATCTTTTCTAAGAGATACAGCATTATGGAGGACATCACCCAATTCCCCAGAGGTTTGGCAGTGTCTACCATGTCCTGTTGCATCCTGTGTGGCAAGGCCTTTGCTTCCTTCAAAGCCTTTTTCATTTCAGCACTCTTTTGCAGCATGATATTTGTGATAACATTCCAGGCAACAATTAGGGATCCGCAGTCAAGAGAAAGTGAGATTGTCACAAATCAGCTTAGGTGTCCCTGGGCAGCCAGACCCCATCCCCAAGCTGCACACCCACCTGACAGAGGGAAAGGAGGGTGACCCCACTCTCTTCACACATGATCCCTGGCCCTGGCAGCTGCCATGCTGCTTTTGAAATAAGCGTAAGGCCCATTCTGATTGCAGAAACACTAAAATATGCGTGTGGGGAGTGGGAGGTCAAGAAAAGATAACATACATCTGGGATCTTGATGTTATGCGGGTGGCAAGGAGGAGGCACCACCCCTGAACTTACTCTTGTTCTTTCAAGCCATCCTTTCTGTAGTAGGCGTCTATTTTTTGACCCCACAGCCCAGTGTGATTTTTCTATAACTGTCAATCACTAAGGATTTGTTGAATAGTGCTTGGGATATGCCTCAGCACTGAGTTGTGCAGGCATAAAACACAGTCACCCAGAGGAACCCGACAATGTAAGTGGGAGAGAGAAGTTACAAGTTCATTCAACAATAGAAAAAAAAAAAAAATGCAAGCGAGTGTTTTAACGCTAGATTGAGTGAGGCAGGCTATGAGAATGAAGCCTGAGAAAATTTTAGGAAATGCAAGCCCACCAAAGAAAGAGGTGTACCTATGTTCAACACATCACCTGAAGAGCCTGAGAGCAGAGTTCCCCTGAAAACTTTCCAAGTACCTAAAACATGGAGCTGTTCCACCAGGACTGAATGCAAGAAGCAAGTGCAAAGCATATTCTTCCTTTAACTTCTGCAGCCCTCATTTTTGGAGGGAACACCTACAGGCCGACAACGGAGACCGGAGGTCACATGTTACACTGCACTGTATGCCTGCCTGCCTGCTGTACTATGAAACGTCCGGTTTAAATGCAAACACTACGCTGGAGGCAAAGGCATGCCACAGTTGCAACACTGGAAAGTGTCTTTCTGGCTTGGCAAAAACAGTTGTTGTCCAGTCAACTTCGACTCATGGTGGCGCCATATGTGTCTAAGTAGAACTGTGCTCCATAGGATTTTCAATGGCTGATTTTTTGGAAGTAGATCACCAGACCTTTCTTCTGAGGCACCTCTGTGTGGACTTGAACTGCCAACCTTTCTGTTAGCAGCCTAATGATATTTTGTATCTCCCAGGGACTCCTAGCAAAATAAACTGACCTTTAAGCCAAACCAAACCCACTGCCATGGATTCGATCCCGACTCATAGTGACCTCACATGGTTTCCAGGGCTGTAAATCTCTGTGGAAGCATACCGCCACAGCTTTCTCCCGCGGAGCTGCTGGTGGTTTCCATCTTTTGGTTAGCAGTAGTGTGCTAGATAAGCAAAGGAGCATTGATTTGGAGGCAGGAAGCCTGAGTTCCAGGCTACTTCAGAGTATCAGGTGGCTTTGGAAAACTCAATTAACCTTTTTAAACCTCGGCTTCTTCATCTGATAAACAGGAATAATGATTCTCTTTCTCAAAGGGGTCTAACACTATGTTCTCAGCCCAGTGGTTCAGATGAGAATATGTCCAGGAAAGGACCCAGGAACTGTAAGCTGCTTTACTAAGTTAACGTGGCATTATCCTCCAATTTGAGACATTCTGCTAAAGGGAAGAAATGTGAAATGCCCTTTTTCTGAGTGTTCCAGACCATAGCCTTGCAGCTCTGGGGATCTAGAGGAAGGAGATGGAGTTGTGCTTGAGGACACAGTACCAAGGATGAGGATGTACTTCAGATGGATAGACTTCATACATGGTGCTGGTCCCTCTGATCCGCTCTTCCACCCGTATGCCTCCTTACTGTCCCATCTGAATTCTGGTCTTCTCTTTGGGCTGCTGAGGCTCTGCAAGGGCCAAGGGAACACCTCTGACTCTGGCCCTTTGGAAGCCCCACCACGGGAGACCAGGGTAAAGGAAGTAGTGCCCTTTCAGAGGCAAAGGGTTGGTTACCAAGGGGTAGGGTAGGGAAGGTTCTGCACCTAGGAGGACAGGTTCCATAGGCATAACCAGCCAGGATCACCAGGGTGGGAAGCCTGGGTTGTTGGGGCTGGGACATGCGATGGGGCCAGCCCCGGGTGTTGGAAGGGGCACACGCATTTTTCTCTGAATCACTTTTGACTTCCTTAATGGTAAATCTTTCTTTAATGGTGGTTTTCTAAGATATCTAAACCAAACCACCCCCCCCCCCAGTTTGAAATGCATACTGTCCTGGGAGGTGGCCTTTCCCGGCTCTCCACTAACCACTCTCCCAGCCATGATATGCCCCCCTAGTTTCCTTTCAATTCCAACTGCCCAGCGACCACTGGTGGTGGACAACAGGCTGGCTAGGGGCCGGGCCAGCTTCCAGTCTCTGGGCTCCACTCCTGGTTTCGCCTAGATGGCTTCCATGGCCAGGACTTGAACAGATGCTGGGCCTCTCAGGTGGTTCCTTATGAACCTAAAAACGGAACAGGAGTCTAGGGATGCCTTTAGGACCGAGGGGAGCCATCTCTTCCTTGCGCCTGGTAATAAATTCTGTCCTCCCAGTCCCCAGCGGCTTCCTCTCCTCCCATCCTCAGTTTCCCTCACATTCCCAGACACTGGCCCCCGGGGACCACCTGCCACACGCGATCACCCGCGGGCCCGGCAGGCCTGGGGTATAGTGGGCCACCCCCTTTGCGCGACGCCGCTCCCTCCTCCTCACTGCCTTCCGCACACCCCTACCGCCTCAGCCTACAGCCGCCGTGTTCGACACGGCATCGCCAGACTCAGCGAGCTGATCGCCTCGGGGCGATCATCGCCCACCACGGCAGCCGGCCACGCGCCGCAGGGGTCTCCTCGCACCCTCCCCTTTCCAGGCCGAGGGCCCGGGCTCCGCCCCAGCGGCAGCGGCAGCGGCTTTAGGGCTCCTGGCGCCCGGTGCTCCGGTGCGCGCGGGGCAGCCGGGGCGGTGG
>NW_004443978.1:2017399-2068133 GCF_000243295.1 Trichechus manatus latirostris | reverse complement strand
GGCGGGGAGAGCTGGAGCGGCGGAGCATAGGCGGGCGTTGCACCGCCCTGCGCCCGCCACGCTCGCCCAGAGACGCGCGGGCGGTAGCTGGGTGGCCGCCGGGGCGGACCGGCCGGGTCACCTTGCCCTGGAGGTAAGTCCTGCCGGCCGGTGGCGCAGGGGACGGGGACAGGCAGAGACGGGAGGGACGAGGGCTGGGCAGGCGAGGGAGACGGCCCCGGCTAGGGCGAGTGGGCGGGCGTCCTGGCTCCGCCCGGGAGCTCGCAGACCCGGTAGCGGCGCCGCACCCGCGGTGAGTCCAGGCGGTGCGGAGGGGAGCCGGGAGGCGCGGGGTTGCTGGACTCCAGGGGGCTGCTGCGCCAAGTCGGCGCGAGCCGTTGAGACCGAGACCTGGGCGCGCGGCGGAGCCGGCTGCCCTGGGCGGTGGGGCGCACGGGGATCGGCTCAGCGGCTTCGGGCGACTCTCGTGGAGCTACTCCCCTGGAGCGGGGTTGGTGAGCGCGAGGGCGCGGATCTGGGGACCGAGGTCCATCTGGGACCTGGAGGGAAGCCGCCTCCGATTCTCCATAGCGAGAAGAAAAGGAAGGCGAGGGGGCAAACGAGATGGGAATGAGGAGCCCCGGCCGGCGACGGGGACTCAGATGAGGACACCCAGTCGGACATCCTAGCGCGTGGTCTGGCTCCCTGGCCTTGGCGCCCAGCCGCCGCGACCGCCTTCAGCCCCGGGAGCCGCCAGCCCCTACACTGCGAGGGAGCCCAGCGGTGCTTTTTTTTTGGCTTTAAATTCTGGTCTCACTCCCTCTGGGCGCGATTTCTTCCTCTTGGTGTGTTCTCTTCGAGCAGCGGAGTAGCACTGGTAGCCAGTGGAGTTAAGCAGTTTTCTTAGGGAAGGGGGCTTTGGTCGTTATATGCTTTCTGGGAAACCCGAGTAGAGCGAATGCCCACAACCGAGCTTTGGGGAGGATGTCAGAGGAGTCACTTGGCTTTTCGGAAGGACAAGAGGAAGGGGTCCTCTGGTCGCTTGGGTGTCCCCTTGCATGCAGACGCTTGGGCGCTTCGGCATCCACACTTGAGGTGCGCGCGGCCCTCCTGCAGCGTCAGAAGCGCCGGCGTCGGATTCCTGGCCCGGACCCTGTCTACGCCTCCACTGGCCTCATCCCCGCGTCCAATGCAGCAGGCACCGGCGAGGGCTTGGCTGACTTGGCGGGGTGGGGTGGGTGGGTGGAGCTACCTGGAGGCCCCGTTTTAGGGTTAGAATCAGGGGTAGGGTGTGCACGCGCCTGTGGCTGTGTTATCTGACACGCTTCTACTGGCAAGCAGCTTTGGTCAAAGACTAAAGCGGAGGCATGCTGCGGAGCCCTGCAGCCTGGGGGTGAGCAGCTTCTTCTAACAAACCCCTACTGAGCCAACTTTTTTTGCTAAGATGCTTGCTGTTGCCGCCCGAGTCCGTGCTGGGATGATGAGATTTTCAAAGGGGTCCTGATTCCTCAGATCCTAGCAGCAGGGAAAGTAAAAAGGACCCGCAGAGGTGGCTGGCGTCAGTTGGCTGTCTGCCCTGGGGAGGGCAGAAAGGATGTAGATTCGAATATTCTGATGAGTTGCATGTTGTGTAGCTGGCAAGCGGTCCTGTTGACTGACTTTGTTTTTTGAGATCCATACACAGGTGTGGGGCCTGTGGGATATGTAAGGAAGCGTGTCCATCTTCATCCTCTCTCCCCCCTTCAACATCCCCTGGCCCCTTTGCAAGCACACAGTGTTGGTTTGTAGCTGTCAGGTGCCCTTTCCCATCCCACCCCCACCTACTGCATGAAAACTGAATCATAGTCAAGAGGACCTCATTAAATAAAGAAAAAAAAAAAGGAGAAATCTACTTTTAAACTTTTGTATTATGGAAAATGTCAGTGGTACAAAGGTAGAATAGTAAATGACCTCCATATACCCCTCACGTTACCACATCATTCACACTTTGACATCGTGTCCCTTCTTCTTTATCCATCTTTCCCACAGTTTTGGGGACCGTGTTTGATGGAGGATTTGAAAACCCAATCCGAGCCTCATTTCACCTCTAAACTCATGTCCGTGTATCTACAGCTGATGATGCTTCATTTTATTTCCACCTAACCATCATTAGAAATGACTGCTTTTAATGATTCCATTAGAACATAAGTGATGTTAAAATAAAAGTAAAGGTACCACCTCCCCTCCCCCGCATTTCCATTTTTGGGTAGAAACAAAAAGCCAACTAGCTTTCCTTGAGGCATGGCGAAATTGGAGGAGGAAAGAGAAATCCAGGACCTGAGAAAACAGACATTTTAAATCTTTGGATTTGATTTATGCTAATGGATGTACAAGGAATCAACAAGATTCCAGTTGGATCATGATAGGCAAATCACTTTTTTTGGTACAAACTTGAAAACTTAATTCATAAATCACAAGCAATTAATTTCTTCCATATATAGCATTGCCGTAAATTAAAAATGTACTTGGCTCATCTTTCTCATCAACTTTAACTCGTATTTTCCAGGGTGTTCTTGTTATTATCCGAGAATTAGAAGATGGTTTCTTATGTAAGTTTTCTATTTGTGACACTAGTTGGTGCTCCTCTGAGGTTCCTGCAGTGTGCTGAATACTTAATATAGTAATTAGAAAATGCTTAGCCATTGGGCCCATCGCATCTGACCAGATCCTGTGTAGAGGATTCTGCTGGCTCAGGTTTCATTTCAGGTGTGCTTGCTGTTGGCTGGAGAGCACTAGCAGAGTTAGTGGGAAGGTGGCTTCCTCCCCACACGCCCCTCCCACAGGCACGCCTCTGCGCCTTACTTTATGTAAAAGCTGATCCTAATCATTGTCAATGACGTTCTTGGCGGATTCAGTCAGACTTTTTGTAACTTTATAAGGGGTGCTATTCATTAGTTAAAGCCTTCATTAGTTAACCTTCTGTAATGTGAATAACCCTCCTATGGATGAACAATTTTATAAGTCCTTGCAAATAAAACCTGTCTTTTCATGACACCACATGGCCCTATGCCCCTCACTTTCGCCTGGCAGTGACCCTAGATAATGGGAAACACAGATTCCACGGACATCATGCACTGTGTGCAGTGCTATGCAGTGCTATGTCTGAACAGGCTCCAGGCTATCAGCACAAGTCTCTGAGCGAGTGGGTAAAAGCGGCAAGGATTGAAGTTTGGGGAGTTTGTCAGCATCAGCAATGCAGTGGGGTAAATAAGAAGCCAAGCAGCCTGTTCCATGGAAAGTCACAGAAACCATTTTGTGGAAATGCACAGATTAGAGATCACATTGGATCCATAGCTTTGGCCTAGCATCATGCACTCAAGACATATGGCAACACGTCAGTGTAACCTGGTGGTTTCAGAAGCCTTCTAACTTCAAGGGGAGGCAGGAGAATCACCATCAGCTTTGGTGATTCCTATGAGATAGAGGTCAGACATACCTCCACTCTCCAACCTTTTCACCGTTTCCAACACCAGCCGTTCCCCCCATTTCACTCTCTACTTCTCTTCTGGGCTTGATAATTTGTTGCAGTGGCCATACAGAAGTCACAGACCATTGCTGTTGTTATGTGCCATCAAGTCAGTGTTGTTAGGTGCCATCGAGTCAGTTCCGACTCATCGCAACCCTACGTACAACGGAACCAAACACTGCCAGGTCCTTTGCCATCCTCACAATCATTGTTATGCTTGAGCCTATTGTTGCAGCCACTGTATCAATCCATCTAGTCGAGGGTCTTCCTCTTTTTTGCTGTCCCTCTTCTTTACCAAGCATGATGTCCTTCTCCAGGGATTGATCCCTCCTGATAATCATGTCCAAAGTATGTGAGACAGAGTCTCGCCATGCTTACTTCATATAGCCCTGCTTCTCGGATTATTTGCTCAGCATACAGATTGAATAACTGTGGTGAATGGATACAACCCTGATGCACACCTTTCCTGACATTAAACCATGCAGTATCCCCTTGTTCTTTTTGAACGACTGCCATACTCATGATTATGTGGTTTATTAGGGAAGTAACAGGCTACAACTCAGGATCGGAATCAACTTGGAAATAATAGGGTACAGCTCAGGAGACGAGATACAGTTCTCCAATCAAGACAGCTTCCAACCAATACTGCTTTCAGCTTCTTCTCAGCCATGCCTACTGCTGGGACTTGCTCTCAGCCTGGCCTCTGCCACCAGGCCTCACTCTCAGCCTGACTTCTGCTACCCAGCCTCTGCTACTGGGCCTCACTCTTGGCCTGGCCTCTGCCCTGCTCAGGCAAGTGTTACAGCTCTTTAACTCCTCCAACAAGTGCCTGGAGGTACCCTACTCTGCCAGTAAGCCTCCTGCCAGATGGCGCTCAGGTCTCTCTATCTCTGTGGGTTGACAAGCCCACTGTAGCTGCCTCACGCCGGTCTCGTAGTTTGTGCTGCTTGTACGCCTGTGCCACCTCAAGCCGTCTCTCACAGTGTTGCAGCTCTCTCTCTCCTGTGTCTAGGAGGTTCTCAGCCCAGGGACCTTCCAAAGGACATGCTCCCCTTCTTGATGGTAGTGCGGTCCCCCTCAACCTGTGTGGGATTGGCCTTTTTATAAGCCTACCCCTCCCACCAAGACTACGAAGTGACCAAACCCCTCGGTAGGCCACTGTCATCTAATTTGCATATTAATTGACCAATCCTCAAAAAGGTTTTACGTACCCTGTTTGCATTGTAGACTAGTTAATCCCTTTGCAAGATTGTGGCCTAGCAAATCATCTTGGAGAACTATAAACCCAGGGCCAGAAAGGTCATATATAAAGAGAAACTCATTGCACTGCAGTTGGAAAAGCTGAAATTTCACAACGTTAAAAACCGGGTAGGAGTCCCTATCCATGTCACTGGATTGGAAAAATGAAGGTAGCGCTGGGTTGTTTTAACAAATAGGAGTTTTCAATGTTCTCCATGCACTATACTCAGACATTTCACACTTCCCAAGAGTTCACGTACATGACTCCTGAGGAGAAGCTGCAGTGACTTTCAGGCACCTGGTGACAATTTAGTGCCCTCATAATTGCTTTACTTCCTTATGTCCACACAGTGTACTGAAACTTCAGCAGGAGTGGAGGAGGGCTGGGGGAGACACCCATATTCTTAGCATGGTCTAATTCTCCTGGCTCCCTTCTGGAGTGAGTGTAAGAGGACAGGTTCTTAACTCTGCGCTCTGCCGGAGTTGGAATGGAGTTGTGGAATGAGCATCCACATTCCCATGGGCTGTTTCTACTGGCACAGCAATGTGGCTCAGTTGTGTAGACGCTTGCATGTTTTCTAGGACAAAACATTTAAAAACAAATTATCAACAAACCAAAACCTACTATCTATATTATATGATGATTTAAGTTACAAACTATGTTTAGATTTAAGTTGCAAACTATGTTTAGATTTAAGTTACAAACTATGTTTAAAACATCTATGCTATAAACCATCTTATAATAAGTAACCTGTTAAATTGCCAAAAGTAAAGTAAAGTAAAATAAGATACTAATGAACAGCCAAAACAAATAAGCATTTCGACCCAAGATAACTGTTAGAACCAAGAATAACAACCAGGAGACAATGTATACGTATGGAAAATAAGAAGAATAAAAGCTGCTTGGGAAAGCACACTCCAGATCAATCCAGGGGACAACTTTGCATATCTGCCTGCATAAAAACAGTTTACTAGTAATTCAATGCTGGATGTTTGGTTCTCAGGAATCAAATCAATGTTGAGTGTGAAAACATTTTCTTTTGACCTTTTATCTCCAAATCTATTCTTGTGTCGATCACTTGCATTTTTAAATCTTAGGTCTCAATAATGCTAGATTAATGCGTTTTAAGGGAAATGCCTCCAAGGGAGGGATAACTTGTATACATGTATTGATTGTAAACTGGGTCTTTTAAAAAGGGTCCACCTAGCTTAAACCCATATTTTGAAAAATGATTAAATCTCAAACAAGTTCAGTTATCATATATCATTTGTACTCATGTGCACCACCATTCAATCATGCGTCTTTCTCTTCCTTACTCTTTTTCTCTGTTGGGAATGTTCAGTGTCTAAAACAAAACAGAAAAGCAAACATTTCAGACAGTTAAGAACCATGAAAGTTGCCTCAATTTTAAACTAAAAATATTTCTGAAAAAGAGATACAACTGCTCTTACCTCAAATACCCTTGGGCACATGCCCCCACCACTCCTTAGGAAAATAAAGCAACACAAATGCTACATAAAGTTACTCTTATGCCATGTGTACATTCGTAGTTTCTAACTTATCCATGTGATGTGGGTCCTCATACCTGGATGATGCAAGCCTTATCTGGTGCAGGTGTTTGAAGTACAAAGGTTTGTCATTAAGGATTATGGTGGGTCACAATCCTAGAACAGGGTTGAGGACCCAGTTGCAGTGCTGAGAGCTCCAGCTTTAGCGTTAGCATGGACCCCAAGGATAACCAAACTTGTCCTACCACTGTTAATTTTTTGAAGTATCTAAAAATGCCTTTAAATAAAGCATGTGTATTTCTATAGCCAACCTTAATATCTAAACCCGCAGCCTCAGCCCATTCCTGCACAGGTTTCCTTATAGGAAATGTTATCCTTACTGTGAGTGCACCTGGGCTATTGGCACTGTGCCCCCAAGGGTGATTGGGAGAGTTGAGATGTTATAAGTAAGCACTGTGCGCTGTATCTGAGACAGCATCTAAGCACAGGGCCTGCTCTGTGCGAGTGGCTCCAGTCTGCATAGATTTACTTTAAGAGCTACTCACCTGCTCCAGATTGTCTGTAGAAGCCCTCCACCTTTATGCATGAAGGCCATGGTGAAGCCCTAGATTAGGATCTTCAATTTTTTTTCTCCGAATTTCTTTCCTTTCCTTGCCCCTTTGGGAGAAGCAGTTCCACAGCAAAGAACTCTGAGTAATTAACAGGCATACTATTCTACAGTTCTTCTTGTATACTGAACTCAGCAATAATAATGCATCTGTATCAGTGTTCTGAATCCCCTCACAAAGACAAATTTTTGTTCAAAGCTAATTTTAAGTGAAGGGAAAGAACTCTTTTTGTTGTTTCTAAATTCGTTCTCTGCCGTTCATTCTTATCCTTCTTGGAATCCTCTCTTAGCTGCCCCTGGGCTTGGTAAGGGCTGTGCAGCCTGCAACAGCATGACTCCACCCAAGTGGCTCAGAAAAAGGAGGGCATCCGCCCATCTGTGGCTCAGTCCTTAAATCACCCCTTGGGCCTGCCTGTTGGGCACTCTTGCAGAATATTCATTGGCACAATTGCAAATCTCAATGTTCTGGGTGTAGGTGTAGTATCTGTGAATACGATCCTTGAATATATTTTGGAGAATCACAGTCTATTCTAGAACCATAGAGAAAAAATACATTTTCCATCTCAAAATGTGCAGAATAATGCAGTTTCCTTTCCTGTTGCTAGACCTTGAAATGCTGAGTACCTTTCCAGGAAAAATGCGCACGTAAGGCCCAGGGTCACACGTTTCCCTCCTCACCGACCCCAGTGTCCACCCTCTTGTCTTGCATCATAGGCTCACAGGCACACTCAGGTGCTTCCATACGTTGGTCAATCTCCAGACGCCATGTGTCCCTTACTTGTCTGGACCTTGGATGCCGACTCTTTCTGGACCTACTGACCACGGGGCCTTGGCCTCACTGACCACATGCAGCTGTCACCCATAGATGATGGGTGGTCATGCCCATGCTGTCCTCCCTAAGACTGTTGCACGCCCTAGAGCCTGGCTCTCACCAGCAAAGTTGGTCTGGGCACATCATAAGGGCCCACTGCCCTTCTGGTTTCCGGGTGAAGTTGACATGAGTCAGTGCATTTGGAAAAGTAAACAGAACTGAAGTCTGAGGACAGATGAAAGCTTTAATCACTTGTCTGGATCTTGTTGCAAGGTTACTCAGGAAAGCGAACAGAAGCTCTGACTGTATGCACCATATTGTATTATCGCGATCTCTTCAGGCAGGAATGACAGTGCCAAGAGTGGAAGGGGAGAAGCAAAGAGGGGAAAAGTGAGGGCTGGATGCATGTGTGTTATCCTGTTTGACTCCCTCAGTAACCTCCGGGAGTGAGCGGACTTACTCCTTCTTGTTGCTGAGGAAGAGCAGCATGTGAACCAGGCTCTTGGTTCAGGTTCATGGTGGTTTGTTCTGTTCTTGTCTCTGAAGTTCGTGTTTCTCACTCCACAATGTGCTATTATTGATGTACTGCTAGCACCAGCATCCTGCTCAGAACAAGGCACTTCCTCAACGACAGCTGAGCCAACATATAGATGCAGATATTCCTTTTGACCATAAATCCCAAGTAGGACAAACTGTAATTAGGTCATTTCTCCACCTGTGATTTCTGGGTGCTTCCTGAGGAGGAGCGATTCAACAGCAGTCAGCCATGGTGACCCCTTGGCTTGGGGACCTGGATTGTTGGCTGGGCCAGGAAGGAAGTTGTGCACCTAGAAAAGTCTAGGAGAAAAGAAATCTCCTGTAGAACATACAGCCCGTCAAAAGAGAACACTCATTTCCTGATAATGCCACAGGCTCAGTTGTGTACAGAGAACAAGGAAAGTAAATGAACAGAGACAGCAGGTTGGCAGCGAGACCCCATCATTACTGCTTACATCTTGTTCTCGGCATAAGGCTTTCCCCAGAAGATGGAAATGTACTATCTCCTGAGAGACTGCCCAGAAACATTAACCTTCCTGGAATTTGTGTTCAGAACTATACATATTTCAGAAGTATACTTTAGTGACTTAGACTGTGCCCACTCGTAAGTCACTCTTCCGTCTTAGGAAGTCATGCAAGATGGGCCCAGGTACTTCTGGGGCCCACATCACAGGGAATCTGTCTCCCCCAGGGGCTGACTGGGCCCTGGAGTGGGTCCTGGGAGCAAGGTCGGATGAGCACTTCCTTTCCTCCAACAGTTTGCCCTCATCCACACCTTGATTTCTAGGCTGGGCCTTCTCCATATGTCTGTGGTGAGCCTGACCTGGGTAGGCCACCCTTGGCCCTTGTCTTCACAGTCCTCACACTCTTACCAACTCAACTTCTCTGTGTTCTCCTTTGGGTTGTGATTGGTACATTGCCGGCTCTAGGGTTTATTTTTCTTTCTCTGCATTCTGCCCAAGGCTCAGCCTTGTCTATCCTCCTGGCCCTCTCCACTGGGGTTACCTGGAATATCAACCTCAGCTGAAGTCATCCTCCCACCAGCCTCCCCCATGCCCTCACCCTCCCTGCCTCCATGTCCCTTCTTCTGATAGTGACACAATCCAAAACCACCAAACCCGTTGCCATCAAGTCGATTCCGACTCATAGCGACCCTATAGGACAGAACAGAAATTCCCCGTTTCCTTTTGGTTACCAGCTGAGCTCTTAACCACTGTGCCATCAGGGCTCCAAAACAGCAGCAACCCAGGTACGTATAACCCAGGTCTCCACAGCCCAAGTATCCACAGTCCAACTATCCAAACCAGGAAAGAGTGCACCTCTTGGGCCCTTCCCTGTTCCTTATCTGCAGATTTTTTTTTTAAAGTTAGCATTTGATTTTTTTTTTTTAAATTGGGGTGAACCATACATAGCAAACTTTTTGCCATATCAACCCTTTTTATATGTACGATTCAGTCACATTAATTACCTTCACCATGTTGTGCAGTCATCACCACTGTTTCCAATTGTTTTCATCACCTTTAATATAACCTCAGTGCCTCTTCTCTGTTCCCACTAATCACTCTGTAACCACTTATAAACTTTGATCTTTACATATTTGCCTATTCTAGATATTTTTATAAATGGGATCATACAATATTTGTCATTTTGTTTCTGACTTACTTCAATTGGCATAATGTTTTCAAGGTTCAAACATGTCTTAGTATGTATCAGAACTTCATTTCTCTTTATAAACCCCTTGCCATTGAGTCAATTTCGACTCATAGCGACCATATAGGGGAGAGTAGAAGTGCCCCATAGGGTTTCCAAGGAGCAGCTAGTGGATTCGAACTGCCGACTTTTTGGTTAGCAGCCGTACCTCTTAACCACTCCGCCACCAGGGCTCCAATGATGGCTAAGTAATATTCCATTGAATGTATATAGCATACTCTGTTCATCTGTTGATGGACACTTGGATTGTTTCCACCATTTGGCTATTGTGAATAATGCTGCAATGAACATTGGTATACAGGTATCTATTTGAGTCAATGCTTTCAGGTATTTTGGATATATACCTAGGAGTGGAATTGCTGGGTCTTATGGTAGTTCTATGTTTAACCTTTTGAGGACCTGCTAAACAGTTTTCCACAGCAGCCGTACCATGTTATGTTACTACCAGCCGTGGATGAGGGTTCCAATTTCTCGATATCCTTGCCAACAACTTTTTTGTTTTCTGTTAATAGCCATCCTAGTGGGGTTGAAGTGGTATTTCATTGTGATTTTGATTTGTATTTCCCTAATGACTAATGAAAGAGCCCTGGTGGCACAGTAGTTAAGCTTTCAGCCTCTAACCAGTTGAAACCCATTAGCCACTCCATGGGAGAAAGATGTGGCAGTTGACTTCAATGAAGATTACAGCCTTAGAAACCTGGTGGGGCAGTTCTAGTCTGCCCTATACGGTTAGTATGAGTTGGAATTGACTCGATAGCAATGGGTTTGGTTTGAGTGACTAATGACATTGATCATCTTTTCATGTGCTTTTAGTCATTTATAAATCTTTGGTGAAATGTCTGTTCAAGTTCTTTGCCCATTTTTGGTTGGGTTGTTTGTCTTTTTGTTGTTCAGTAGTAGGAGTTCTTTATATAGTCTGAGTATTAAACCCCTACCAGATACATGGTTCCCGAATATTTTCCATCATTTTGTAGGTGTCTCTTCTCATTGTTGATAAAGTCCTTCAGTGGACAAAAGTTTTTAATTTTGGTGAAGTCCAGCTTCTCTGTTTTGTCTTTTATTGCTCATGCTTTTGGTGTCATATGTAAGAATCTGTTGTCAAAAACTAGATCACGTATTACTCCTATCTTTTGTTCTAAGGGTTTCATGGATTTTAGTTCATACATTTAGGTCATTGATCCATTTTGATCAGTTCGTATGGTGTGTTCTTTGATTCATTCCTATATGGTATGAGGTATGGGTTCAGCTTCATTTTTCTGCATGTGGAAATTCAGTTGTCCAAGCATCATTTATTGAAGAGACTATTATTTCTCCCATTGTATAGACTTAGCTGCCTTGTTTCAAATCAGTTGACCATAAATATATGGGTTTATTTCTGGACTCTCAGTTCTATTCCATTGGTTTACATGTCTATACTTATACCAGTACCAACTGTCCTGATTACTGTACACTTATAGTATGTTTTGAAATCAGAAAGTGTGAATTCTCTTGTTTTGTTCTTCTTTTTCAAGATTGCTTTGGCTATTCAGAGCTGCTTGGAATTCCACGTAAATTTGAGAATTGGCTGTCCCATTTCTTCAATGAAGGATGTTGGAATTTTGATAGGGATTGCTTTGAATCTGTAGATTGCTTTGGGTAGTATTGGCATTTTAACAATATTAAGTCTTCAGATCCATAAACATGGTGTGTCTTCTCATTTATTTAGGTCTTCTTTAATTTCAGAAATGTTTTATAGTTTCCCGTGAACAAGTCTTTCAACTCTATGGTTAAATTTATTCCTAGGCATTTTATTCTTTTAGATGCTATTGTAAGTGGAATTATTTTCTTAACTCCCTTTTCAGCTTGTTCATTGCTAGTGTATAGAAACCCAACTAATATTTTGTGTGTTGACCTTGCCACCATGCTAAACTCATTGATTAGCTCTAGTAGTTTTATTGTGGATACTTTGGGATTTTCTATATACAGGATCATATCTATGAGTTGGAATTGATTCAAAGGCAACGGGTTGTTGTTTTATCATCTGTGAGAAGGGATAGTTTCACTTCTTCCTTCCTGATTTGGATACTTTTTATTTCTTTTTCTTCATAACTACTCTGAATAGGACTTCCAGTACAACATAGAATAGCAGTGGTGACAGCAGATATCCGTGTTGTGTTCCTGAGCATAAGGGGAAAACTCTCAATCTTTCTCCATTGAGTATACATTGGCTGTTGGTTTTTCATAAATGCTGTTAATCATAGTGATGAATTTCCCTTCTATTCCTAGTTTGTTGGATGTTTTTACTATGGAAGAGTGTTGGATTTCGATAAATGCCTTTTCTGCATTGTTTGAGATGATCATATCATTCTTTTCCTTTGTTCCATTAATATGGTGTATTACATTGATTGATTTTCTTACGTTGAACCACCCCTGCCTTCCTGGAATAAACCCCACTTGATTATAGTGTATAATCTTTTTAATATGGTGTTGGATTCAGTTTTCTAGTATTTTATTCAGGATTTTTGCGTATATATTCTTAAGGGATATTGGTCTTTAGTTTTCTTTTCATGTAGTGTCTTTGTCTGGCTTTGGTATCATGATAATGCTGGCCTCATAGAATGAGTTAGGAAGTGTTTCTTCTACTTTTTGGAAGAGTTTAAGTAGGATTGGTGTCAGTTTTCTTTAAATGTTTGGTAGAATTCCCCTGTGAAGTCATCTAGTCTGGGACTTTTCTTTGTTGCGAGGTTTTTGATTACTGATTCAGTCTCTTCACTTATTATGGGTCTATTGAGATTTTCTATTTCTTCTTGAATCAATTTAGGTAGTTATCTGCAGATTTTTTTCCCTCGTAAATATTTCTCATCTCCCCCCTTCATCTTTTCTACCATTGCTCTGTCTAGACACTCATCTCTTGTTGGGCTATTTCAGTACCTTCCTATAAGGTCCCTTACCTGCTGCCATGTGTTCTCATCCCCAACCTCCCAGGCTGCAGGAAGAGCAATATTTCTGAAGTGCAGATCCATGCCAGTGGCCATCTGCTTGGAACCCTCCATTGGCTGCTTATCTCCAGTAACACAGGCCAGGTAACTTGGGGAAGACACGAGGCTCTTGGTGACACAGTCTTGTCCACCTTCCAGCCTTATATCCACCCTTGTATGTTCCTGGAACACCGCACCACTGCTATACCCACCCCATACACACATGGATGTGTGCATGCGCATGCATGTGTGTGTGCAAACACACACACACACACACACACACACACACACACACACACACACGCAGCCATTCCTTTCATGCCTCTCCGTGTTTGTAGTTGCTGCCCTTTGTGAATCTGCTCCAGGGCTCAGCTTGGACATCACCTCTTTCAGGCAGCCTTCCCTCACAGTTTAGCTTCCCCACCTCCAGGTGTCTTTGGTACCTGAGCGTACCTCCAGGACTGGTGTGGTATTCCCAGAAAAACAACCATAGTATAAAATATGTCAAAACAACTTTAACAAGAAATGTGTAGGATTTGTATAAAAGTAAAAATTTACCTGTGGAGATAAGAGAACACGCGAGTAAATGGAAAGAAATACTATGTTTCTGGATAGAAATACTTGATAGTAACAAGATACCATTATTTTCCCCAAGTTAATTTATAGGTTTAATGTTATTTCAATCAGAACCGCAACACTGAATATCTTACCAGTATTTTCAAATGAGAAAAATATTGATAAAGATTAACTAAATATTTATTACATACATTCTGTATAGCAAACACTGTAAACACAATTTAAAAAGTATATAATACTCTGGATATAAACATTTGCCACATATATAACAAATGCTTAATAATCCTGAGAGAACAAATACTAAGAAAATATAAGCAACTCCATTGGAAACTGAGCACATGCTGTGGAGAAAAGCTTGAGAAGGACTGGAAATGACTAATAAATACATAGAAAAATGTTCATCTTCATTTGTCACCGTGAAAATGCAAACAAGTTTGAGGAGACTCTCCCTCCTCCCAGTACGATTGTGTGGATTTAGGGGGTGGAGCTACTCGAGTCAGGGAGGAAACCAGTGGACAACGGGTTCATTGCCTCATGTGGCGGGAGGGTCAAGTGGGCCCTTATCTTAAAAGTCATTTGGAAATGTTCATTGAGGTCCTCCCTTTATGTCTTTGGTCTCATATGTGAACCACTAAGAAGCTCTTCTAAAATGGAAGCATAGGTATTTGCATCTAGACATGAAGTAGTGAAATATTGGAAACAACCTAAATGCCTATCATGAGGGGATGGCTAAATAGCGTATAAGTGTAATGAGGGTCTCAAAATCATGAGATGGACATGTAGGCATTCATATGTCTGAATGTCCATGATAAACTAATGAGAATAGAAAGCTAGAGAAAAATATGTTAAGCATTTGTGTGAATGCGTTATTCTATTTGTGGGTATAGTTTATGTTCATTCAAAAAATTCCCGAAGGGTATGTGCCAACCTGTTCATGGTCCATAGCTTTGAGGAGTAAAGTGGAAATAGAGACTGTCATGTTTACTTTATATGCACTGGTATGTTTCAAATTTATAAAAAGAAAAATTCATAAAAATAAACATGTTAATTCTGCAACTTAAAAAGCAAAACAGAACAAAACAATTTGAACAGAAATCTACCCTAATAAACTAATCAGAGGTCTGGATGAAGAGTTTCTGCTGCCATGCTCATCCCAGGGCTTTGGGGGAAGGGGAACCTGGTGCCTCCAAGACATTGAGTAAAGGGGGTTGTTCAAAACATGTGAGCATGCTCGGTTACGCTGTGACCACAGCAGGGTCAGCTGCATCTACTCACACGTCGAGAGAGAAATGTGGACAGCTACAAGAGACCGCTATAGCAAGGGATAGCTCCAGGGTTGCGTTTATATGTGCATTTTATTTCCTTCTTTATGTACTTTCTAATTTTTCTACTAGATCAATTATTACTGTTTTGATCAGAAAAAAAACCTGAAAAACTTAGAGAAAAATTATTTTTATCTCTCTTTCCCAGAGAGACCTTTTCTTAATTGTATTTTAGACTCCCCAGGCCTGTGCCCACAGCCTACTGCGCAGTATGTGTCAGGAAGTGTTTGCCCTTTCGATGTCCCTTGGCATCTCCCCTCCTCAGGAAGGGCC
Organism: Trichechus manatus latirostris; assembly: GCF_000243295.1. Taxonomy (NCBI): domain Eukaryota; kingdom Metazoa; phylum Chordata; class Mammalia; order Sirenia; family Trichechidae; genus Trichechus; species Trichechus manatus. The sequence goes on along the minus strand of NW_004443978.1, from coordinate 2,053,108 downwards.
TTTGTTTGCTCAACATGCAGGATCCCCAATTTAAGGGAGCCCCTGCCTCGCCTGAGCAGCATGTGCACACACTTTCCTTCAGCTCACAGGATACAGTGGATATACTTTGAAAAGTCATTTAGTCAACAGGCATTGAGCATCTGCCACTTGCCTGATCTTGTTTTATATTAATGACATAGAGATGGAAAGGCCGCAGGCTTCCTGTGCCCCATGAGGGCTGTGCCTTGTGTGGGGGACTACACTGTTCGGGACACAAGATGTGAGAGTGATGATGGAGGTGGGCTCAGGGCTGTGGGCCTGTGGAAGAGGCCTCTAACCAGATTCAGCGGAGACATGCAAAGTTGAAAGGGTGGACTGGAGAAGAACTACAAAGAAGAGGTCTTCCAGACAAAGCGTACAGGATAAGGGTCAGAAGTCAGCGAGGCTTTGGAATACCTGGGATGTGGGATTTTGGTGTGGCTTCAGACCTCGATCTCTAGTAATGGTGTCTGCTGGGATCCTAGGGGTCAGCTGAAACAGTGTCGATGGAGTCAACTATTGCTGCATAACAGATTGCCCCAAATCTACTAGTATGAAGTCTTAACAGTTTCTGAGGGCTGGGGAGTTGGGAAGGTCATCTGAATGTTTCCAACTCTAGTCTCTCATGTGGTTGTAGTCAGAGGGTGTCTGGAGCTGGAAGAGCAAGGACTGACTAGCTGTGGGCTGGCTGGGCACCTCCATGTGTAACCTCAGTAACTCTCCAGGCGGTCTTTCCACATAGGCTACATTGGGCTTCCTCACAGCATGGTGGTCTCAAGGTGCTGGGCTATTAAATGGCTGTGCGGGGCTCCAGTGCGAGATTCTAACAAAAGGCTGGAGTGGCATGGTCTCTTCTGACTCAGCCTTAGTAGTTCCATAACATCACCCCTGCCACATTCTATTGGATATATATGTGTCATAAGCCCACCTGTATTCAAGGGGAGGAGCAGAGGCCCCACCTCCCAATGAGAGGAGTGTCATGGCCACCTTATGGGATAGACGTGGGATGGGAAATAGTGTTGTGTCTACCTTTGAAAAATATGGCCTAACACAAAAGCTAAAAAATAAAATGCTCAAATTAGTTGCCTTACACATGGTAGGTCTTTAGATCCCAAATAAATAAAAAACAGAACACTTTCTCATCTCAAAATTATCTAGACCCATTTTGAATATATGGATTTTTACATGGTTCCTTAATTATTTTCCAAAGTCAATATAAATTCTTACTGTGTCAAATTGTTCCTCAAAAGAATATTCTAGAGTATGATGCCATAGTTAGGTCCATAAGTTAGAAACTAGGACATCGATTAATAGCACCAATTATGCACATTATATGGGTACATTAGCTATTATTTAAGGGGATTGTAGATCTTCATAGGAATTGTTTGATCCCATCACTCTCTTTTTTTTTTTTTACTGAAAATATAGAAGAGAAAGGTGAGAAAATTGAAGTTTGAGGTCGTTGTGTATCTAGTGACTTCTCCAGACGCATGTAGCAATGAGTACTAAGCTAATTTGGATATAGCTTTTTTCCTTCTTTTTTTTTTTTTTTTTCCCTTTTCCTTCTTTTTTGTTTTTCCATATTTTGCACAGGAATGTCTCTTTGAAGAAAGACCCCTTTAAGTAAGCGTATGAGACATAGGTTAGAAATGGTACGGCAACAAATGACAGGAAACCAGGGATATAGGAGCTAAACAATTGGTGTATGTTTTTCCTCATGACAAAAGTCTGGAGGTTGGAGGCACCAGTGCTGATTCAGCAGCAAATGGAGTCAGGGCTGGCATTGTTACAGTCCTCATGGCCTTCCCTTCCTGGTTCCCAGGTGGCTGCCACAACCCCAGCCATCATATCTGAGATCAAGGCAAGAAGCAGAAAAGGTAGACAGAGCCTCCCAGGAAACATTTGCTTACAGCTTTTTGGACAGAGCTGTGTCTCTGTTATGGAAAAGCCTGGGTGAGGATGTGGGTTTAACTTTGCCAGCCTCGGTAATGAAGGTGTCAAGGACAAAGGGGACTGAAATCCAGGGGCAGGTTACCCCTCAACCAGTGGCTGTCATAGCAAGACTGTGTGTATTTGTAACTAGAGAGGAGAACAGTGAGTGGCTGGCTGGTGATTCTGAAATTGTGTGTGATGCATGTGGGAAGGATGGCAGTAGATGGGGACAAGAGAAGAGGCATACCTTGTGCTTAGACTGGGCAGCCAGGGCAGAGGTCTGGACTGCAGCAAAGTGGTGCTGCTCAGGCTTGAGTGTGCACATGAAACTCAGGTGTTCTTGTTAAAATGCAGATTCAGATGCAGTGGATCAGGGTGGGGAGAGCCTGCATTTCTTTTTTTTATATTTTATTTTATTGTACTTTAAGTGAAAGTTTACAGTTCAAGTTAGTCTCTCAATCAAAAATTTATACATACATTGTTATGTGACCCTAATTGCTCTCCCTATAGTGTGACAGCACGTTCCTCCTTTCCACCCTGAATTTCCAGTGTTCATTCAGCCAGCTGCTAATCCTCTCTGCCTTCTCTTCTCACCTCCAGACAGGAGCTGCCCATTTAGTCTCATATATATACTTGAGCTAAGAAACACACTCTTCACAAGTATCATTTTATGTCCCATAGTCCAGTCTAATCTTTGACTGAAGAGTTGGCCTCAGGAATGATTTTAGTTCTGGGTTGACAAAGTCCGGGGGCCATGTTCTCTAGGGTTCCTCCAGTCTTAGACCATTAAGTCTGATCTTTTCACTAGAATTTGAGTTCTGCACTCCACTTTTCTCCTGCTCCAGCAGGGACTCTCTGTTGTGTTCTCTGTCAGGGTGGCCATTGGTGGTAGCTGGGCTACCATCTAGTTCTTCTGGTATCAGGCTGTTGCAGTCTCTGGTTTATGTGGCCCTTTCTGTCTCTTGGGCTAATACTTTCCTTGTGACTTTGGTGTTCTTCATTCTCCTTTACTCCAGGTGGGTTGGGACCAATTGATGCATCTTAGATGGCTGCTCACTGGCTAAGACCCCAAATGCCACTCGAAGTAGGATGCAGAACATTTTCTTAATAAACTTTGTTATGCCAGTTGACCTACATGTCCTCTGAAAGCATGGTCCCCAGACCTCCGCTCCTGTTACTCTGTCCCTCGTAATGTTTGGTTGTATTCAGGATACTTCTTAGCTTTGGTTTAGTCCAGTTGTGCTGACATCCCCTGTAGTGTGTGCTGTCCTTCCTTTCACCTAAGATAATTCTTGTCTACTATCTAGTTCGTGAATAACCCTCTCCCTCCCTCCCCACCCTTGTAACCATCAAAGAGTGTTTTCTTCTGTGTTTAAACATTTTCTTGAGTTCTTATAATAGTGGTCTTATATTTGTCCTTTTGTGACTGACTAAATTCACTCAGCATAATGCCTTCCAGATTCCTCCATATTAAAAGATGTTTCACGGCTTCATCATTGTTCTTTATCGTTGCATGGTATTCCATCGTGTGAATATACCATAATTTGTTTATCCATTCGTCCCTTGATGGGCACTTAGGTTGTTTCCATCTTTTTGCTATCCTGAACAGTACTGCAATGAGGAGCCTACATTTCTAACAAGCTCCCAGCTGCTGTTGCTGCTGCTCCTCTGGGTTCTTGGGCCACAATTTGAGTAGCCTAGATACAAATGAAGTTACAAATGGAGTCCATGGGCAGCACAAATGGTTAAGCACTCTACTAGTGGAAAGGCTGGTGGTTCAGACTCACCCACAGGTGCCTTGGAAGACAGGCCTGACAATCTGCTTTTAAAAGAGCACAGCCTTGAAAACCCTATGGAGCACAGTTCTACTCTGCACACATGGGGTTGCTATGAGTCAGCATCGACTCAATGGCAACCAACAACAGGTCTAGAGTGGCTTTCACATTTCGCTGCACATTACAGTCATCTGGGGATATTTAAAAATTGGCTTACACACGAATAATGTAAATAAAATAAATTGAGTTGGGCCACTGATATTAAAGAGGCAGGTGAATTAGTTTTGCTCACAGAAACACCTATTAAAGCAGTGCTCCTCATGCTCACACATAGCCAAGGCACTGGGGATCTGCACAAGTACATAGTCTGGCCCAGTGAGTCTGGCCTGGAGACTAAGCATCTAGTGATGCTGTTGCTGCTGGTCCTTCGAGCAGCCCAGCAGTGAAGGACTGAGATGGTGGTGGACAAGAGGTGGAGGTGGTGCTGGGGTGTGTGTGGGCACTGAAGACAATGACATCATTTGTCCCTGGTTTGAGCAAGTGACGGTGGAAGCTGTTCAGCTAGAGATGTTAGCAGTGCAGAGCTGCAGGCTTTTATACAGGGTTCTGCAACCATGAGTAAATTTACATAACCTGGATTTTGGATCAAGAACTATAATATGTTTAAAGTTTGTCTTATATAACAATATGATAATTCTGAGTGTCCCTTTTATTTAAATATGTGGAGGTAGAAAATAAACGCTAGAGTTGGAGACTGCTATGCCTCTGGGCTTACTGGGGTTCAGCATTGCAGGGAGGCATGGCTAGAGCCCAAGGCTGGAAGAGGGGCCTGGGTCCAATGCCAGCTCGCCCCTGGGCCAGCTCGTGGCCCTCCCATGTTATGGAACTTCTCAGCACTTGTTTCTCCATTTCCAGTGGAGATAAGTGCAATAATCTCCAAGAATGTGAGATAATGTGCAAAATGTCTAGCACACTTCTTGGCATGTTGTTCTTTTTAGACACTGTGGAGTCAGCCTCTGACTCATGGTTTCCTCATGCACAATGGAATCGGCCCGTTGTGATCCATCGGGTTTTCATTGGCTGTTTTTTGGAAGTAAGATCACCGGGCCTTCCCGGTCTGTCTTAGTCTGGAAGATCTGCTAAAATGTGTTCAGCACGATAGCAACCTTCAAGCCTCCACTGACAGATGGGTGGGGACTGCACTTGAGGTATATCAGTCAGGAATCGAACTTGAGTCTCCTGTATGGAAGATGATAATTCTACCACTGAACCACTATTGTCCCCTTGATAAGTAGTCCAAAAAACCAAAACCCACTGCCATCGAGTCAGTTCTGCCTCATAGCGACCCTATAGGACAGAGTAGAACTGCCCCACAGGGTTTCCAAGGCTGTAAATCTTTACCGAAGCAGACTGCCACATCTTTTTCCTGCAGAGCCACTGGTGGTTTTGAACCACTGACCTTTTGGTTAGCAGCCAAGTGCTTTGACCACTGTACCACCAGGGCTCTGATATGTAGTAGGGCTTAATAAATCAATGAATTTGTATCTACATATATAAGTACACACGTGCACACATCTTTATATGTGTGCATATATGTATGTATACCTATGTATGTATATATACATGCTAACCTCCTTGCCCCTTCTTCTCTGTAATATTTGGCCCATGTGAGGTGTGGTAGACTGCAAACATAGGCTGCACCAGTTCCTCTCATCTCCTATCACAGCCCTTTGCACTGTGACATTTCCACTCCTCCATCAGGAAGAGTCTATTCCTCCTCCCTTGAATCTGGGCTAGCCCTGTGACGGGCTGTGACTGATACAATGAAATGGAAGTGACAATGTGTCCAGGCTGCTGAGCCAGGCCTCAAGAAGCCTGTGCACTTCCAGACTCACTCTTTTGGACCTTGTCCACCCCTTTGTGAAGGAGCCCAGACTGGCTTGCTGGGGACGTGTGGTCCAGCCAGCAGCTGTCACTGACCACCAGTGAGTGAGGCCAGGAGATTCCAGGCTGCCTGGGGAGAGACTCTTGATGCAGTGGTTTTTCTGTCAAACTGCCCACTATCTGCAGACCTTTGTGTACCAAGCTTGCCTGGCAGGCCCTGCGCTGGGTAGAATGACAACCCTGAGCTGAGGTTCTAAGACCTACCATGTGTAGTGGTGGGGGCCGTGGCAGAGAGCTTTGAGGCTCCAACCTGAGGGAAGGGGAGATGCGATGTGCCCCTTCATTCATTTTACCCTTCTCTAACCTCTGGCCCATGACATGATGAGCCAAAGAAGATGAGATTTTTGAGCATGCACATGATGTCCCTGCTCCCTCCCTCCTGTCCCAGCTTCTCCAGGGAGGAGGGGAGGATAGGCTCCCCAGCCCCACAGTGGTCTATTGTGGAGGGAGAGTGCTGTCTCCAGCTCGTGCTTCTGTTGGAGCTCCTGGACATTGCCAGAGGCTTTGGGTCTGTGAGAACGGCAGGCACTCATGGAACTTCAGGCAGTGCCAAGAGAGGATCTCCACCCAGGTTGCATGGAGGGCCAGTGGGAAGTTCTGAGGAGCCTGCTGCCCTGGGACAACCCAGACACAATGTCCTCTCTTTCTTCCCTTTGCCACCAGGTACCTGCCCCCTGTAGGGATAGCGTGAAATGGACAGCAACACTCTGTGTCCGTGCTCGAGAAACCTTCTAATGAAACAGGAAGAAAAGAGTCCCTGAAGAGACTCGAACCCAGATGTGGCTGGCTGGGCACCATGAGCTGCTCTAGGTCTAGTGGTGTCTTCTTACCTTGGATAACAGCCCTGAATTCAGGCTTCAGGGTTGAGCCATTCTTTCTGGCCAATTTCTGATGCTTAATTTACAAATACCCAGGCTGCTCATTTCTCTGAGGAGAGCTTACTGGTACGTGGGCAGCAGTCCTTCACGCAAGGGCTGGGCATGGATTCGTTTTCTTTCAAGGACACTCTGAAGTTAGTGGTGTGTGTCTACATGTTCTGATGACAAAGCTGAGACCCAGCAATCTAAATCACCTCCCAAGGAGGCATAGTAAGTGACAGCCCTGGGGTTAGTGTTTGTCTGTATTCACTGGCTCTCAAAGTTGTGAGGGATAGGAATTCTGATCCAAACTGGCTTAAGCAAAGAGGGGATTTCCTGGCACACATTGTTGAAGTGTGCAGGGGGAGAGTGGTTAGCTTCAGCTTCAACTAGATCCAGGAGCTTGAAAGATGTCATCAAGCAGATCTCCATAGCTTCAGACCTACCTCCAGAGGTGATGGAAAGGTGGAAAGAGAACTTTCCCTCATACATTTCTGAGTTTAGTATCATAGGCCTGGCTAAGGTCAACTGGCCAGCCTCCAGCTGTCACAGTTGCTAGGAGGATGTAAACCTCTGATTGGTCTGGCCTGAGTTGTGTGCCCCTCTCAGGAGCCAGCAGGATCTACCTGCCTACATCACATGGATTCAGGAGCAACTTTCCAAAATGGAAGATGGAGGAGCTGAAAGCAAAGAAGGGCAGGGATACTAGGCAGGGGGAAACCAGCCAGTTCCCATAGGCTTACAGATTCCCTGGGCTCCAGGGATCTGAGTGGCCTCCTGATCTGATGACTTCTGACACTCTTTAGCCCCAGGACCCTTCCTCTACTGGAACCCTGCACAGAGAAGCCGACTTACAAACCGTAAACATGATTTAAGGGGGAGGGTGCTTTGGCCTCATGTCTTTTCCTTCTGTCTGGGATGGGGTTCCTAAGAGCACTTTGAAAAACTCCATATTGTTCAGACAGGGAAAGTGAGTCCCAAATAGGCTGCACAGCCTTCCTAGGGTGGCATGGGGACAGAATCAGGACTAGAACCCCTGTCTGTAACCACTGCCTCCACTGCAAGTGCTTCTGGGTGCTGGAAGCTCATAACTTCTTGTCCAGCTAGTCTCAGGGACCAAGCCACTAAGAGATCACCTCCCGAGTCCCTGGCTTGACTGCAGTGAGTGATTAAAATTGAGAGGGCTTAGACTTTAGGCCCTCTTGGGGTTCTTGTTGTCTTCCCCAAGGGGAAAATGATTCTTTGGGCAGTCTGCATTGCCAGGTGAGGGGGATGCAAAACTGCCAGACAAGGAAATGCCAGTTACGGGGATTCATGGAACTAATGCTGATAAATGGCCCCTGTTGAGATGCCATTACAGATCACATTGGGCTGAAATCATTAAAAGTCCTTCTGATGATTAAGATTGTGTGCCAGCTTGACTGGGCCATGATTCTCAGTGGTTTGGCAATTAGGTAATGATGTAATTTGGCAATTATGTAATGATGTAATCAACTTCATGATGAGATCTGCTATCAGCAGCCAATCAGTTGAAAGGGAGCTTCCTTGGGAGTGTGGCTTGCTCTAGTATATAAATGGGTGTTCCAGCAAGGCTCTCACTATGAATGTGGCATCTGGATCGTCATTATCTGACCTCCAGTTCTTCGGACTTGAGCTAGGAGCTTACCTACTGATTTGGGAATTCCTCAGCCTCTGTAGCATGTGAGCCAGTGGCCTGCCGTCTCACCTGCCAATCTTGGGTTCAGCCCCTGCAGCTACGTGAGTCAGAAGAAGCCTTCAGCCTGACGCCTGATCCACGGACTTAGGACTTGCCAGCCTTTACAACCATGTGAGCCATTTCCTTGACATAAATCTGTTTCTCTCTCTCTTTATGTATATATATATATATATGGAGCCCTGGTGGGCAGTGGTTAAGAGCTCGGCTGCTAACCAAAAGGTCGCAGTTTGAGTCCACCAGCTGCTCCTTGGAAACCCTATGGGGCAATTCTACTCTGTCCTTTAGGGTTGCTATGAGTTGGAATTGACTCAATGTTTTTTGTTTGAGTTTTGCTTCTAGAGAACCCAGCCTAAGCCATTGGGTACCGAGAGTAGTTTGAGAGAGACAAAATTGTAAGGATAAGTTTTCTAAATTGGTTCTCAAGTCTGGTTAGTCTTAAAGATGTTGATGACTCTGCTTCCAGTAGTAAAGAGGACACTGGTCATCCGTGGCATGAGGTGCCAATAGAAATACGCAAAATATCACCACCAGTAGATCAGGTATTGGTGAGAGGCGAGGCCCTGAGTGATTGCATGTTTGATACTTTCCTACAGTTTTGTCAGAATGAGAAGTATAAAGAAGTGGGTTGGTTGGACTACTTTCACTAGACAAAGTGGTGAAAGAAAGAGATGAGCTCAGGGCTTCAGAGTCACAGCTCAAGTGTCACATAAATGACCTCAAAGTTGCCACTTTTGCCCTGAAAAAGCCTTATTTCTTATAGTAACAGAGTTGATATTGCCAAAAACCAAACTCAGAGTCTTTTCGTAAGAGTGGCTGAATTGCAATGTCAGTTGAATTCCCAACCTCAAATGTGTCTGAAGTTAAAGTGAAGGCATTGATTGGGAAGAAAAGGGATCCTGACATTGGGATGGGGACATATGGGCACATAATCAGGAAGCTGGGGACACTGAACTCCTAAATTTCATTGAATCACTCCTGCCAACAGAACCAATCCCCTCCCATCTGAAGAGATTACTTCATCTTAGTCAGCTAAGCCACCCTCTCCAGTAAAACCATTAGCCCATTCACCCCCATCTGATAAGATTAACCCAGCTGTGTCTGAAGAGCCTTTGTCTGAATCATCCCCTGAGGAGATATCTGAGATATTGCCTGGACATCACCTGATGTAGATGCCTTACAAGACAATGCTGAGTGTTCTCAGAACACATCCCAACCATGCATTTTTGCTTCTAGACCTCTATCTAGATTTAAGTCTAAGTGAGCCTCAAAAGGTGAAGTACAAAGTGTGACCCAGAAGGAGGTACAATGTACTCCAAATGAACTGCTTTAGTTTTCTAATATGTACAGACAGAAGCCCGGGAAATATGTGTGTGAATGGCTATTAAACGTGGGATAATGGTGCAAGGAAGATAAAGTTGAATCAGTCTGAGTTTATTGATATGGCTCACTAAGCACAGATTCTTCATTCAATGTTTCAGCTCAAGAGGTTAGGAAAGGATCTAATAGTTTATTTGGTTGGGTCACTGAAGCATGGATTATGTGGCGGCCTACACTAAATGAAGTTGAAGTACCAGACCTGCCTTGGTCTGGTATTGTAGTAGAAGGTATCCAAAGGCTTAGGGAAATTGGCATGTTAGAATGGATTTATCAGGTGAGACTTACAGACCTACACTCAGAGTGCTCAGATGACACAACTTTTACCACAGGAGTGAGGAACCAATTTGTGAAGGGAACCCAAGCATCCTTGAAGATTGCTGTGATTCCTATTTTGTGTAAGCCAGATTTGACAGTGGGAGCTGCTGTAACTGAATTAAGATACATAACCACAATGGTGCTAATTCAACCTCGTTGTGGTAGGGGCCAAGTGACGGCACTCAAATGACAAAGACAAGGTGGGTGTGTTACCATAATGGACAGTGGAATCAAAGCAGTAATCTGAATACTCTGACTTATATGGACTTATGGCATTGGCTACTTAGTCATGGTGTCCCTAGGAGTGAGATAGTTAGGAAATCTACTAAGTATTTATTGATCTGCACAAGTGGAAGAATTCTAGGTCAAGTGAACAGCAATCTAGCTCGAAGTGCCAGAATAGATAGTCATGGTTCCTCAATGAATTTGCAGACTTAAATCAGTTTACAGACCCACAACCTCTTGAATAAAGAGGAGGTTGGCTCCCTTGATGAAGGACCACACTACACTGCCAATAATTTTTACTATTAATCTTTCTTGCTGCCTTCCTCAAAAGGATCTAAGGCCTTTTATGAAAGTGAGTGTTCATTGGGGAAGAGGAAATAATCAGACTTTTCAGGAATTACTGGACACTGGTTTTGAACTGACACTAAATCCAAAATGTCACAGTGGCTTACCAGTTAGAGTGGGGGCATATGGAGATCAGGTTATTAATGGAGTCTTAGCTCATTTCTGTCTTACAGTGGGTCAAGTTGCTCCCAACCCATCCTGAAGTGATTTCCCTAGTTCAGAATGCATAATTGGGATAGACATACTCAGCAACCTGCAGAACCCACATATCTAACATGTGGAGTAAGGGCTATTATGGTAGGAAAGGGTAAGGGGAAGCCCTAAAACTGCCCCTACCTAGGAAAATAGTAAACCAAAGCAGTACCATATCCCTGGAGCTATTGCAAAGATTACTGCCACCATCAAGGACTTGAAGGATGCAGGGGTTGTAATTCCCACCGCATCCCCAATCAGCTCTCCTATTTGGTCTATGCAAAAAAACAGATGAATCTTGGAGAATGTGAGTGGATTATCAAAAACTTAACCAGGTAGTGACTCCAGTTACAGCTGCTGGTCCAGATGTGGTTTCATTGCTTGAACAGATTAATACATATGCTGACCTGGTATGCAGCTGTTGATCTGGCTAATGCTTTTTTCTCCATACCTGTTTCTAAGGACCGCCAGGAGTAGTTTGCCTTCAGCTGGCAGGATCAGCAGTATACCCCCACTGTCCTACCTCAGCTATATATTATCTGTTGAGCCCTATGACATAATTTAGTCTGTAGGGACCTTGATCGCGTTTACCTTCCACAAGACGTCACACTGGTTCAGTACACTGGTGACATGCTGATTGGACCTTCAGGAAGAAAGATCAATGACTCTAGACTTATTGTTAAGACATTTACATGCTTGAGGATGGGAAACTAACCCAACAAAAATTCAGGTGCTTTTCACCTCAGGGAAATATCTAGGAGTCCTGCTGTGAGCGGCATGTTGAGATAGTCCTTCTAAAGTGAAGGATAAGGTGTTACATGTAGCCCCTACTACAACTAAAAAGAGAGCACAATGTCTAGTGGGCCTCTTTGGATTGTGGAGGCAGCATAGCCCTCATTTGGATGTGCTATTTTGGCTTATTTATCAAGTGACTCAAAAAGCTTCTAGTTTTGAGTGGGGCCTAGAACAAGAAAAGGCTCTGCAAGTGGTTCAGGCTTCCATGCAAGCTGCTCTGCCATTTGGGCCATATAATATGGCTGATCCAATTGGTGCTTGAAGTGTCAGTAGCAGATAGAGATGCTGTTTGGAGTCTTTGCCAGGCCCCTATTTGTGAATCCAGGAGCCCTGGTGGTCAGTGTTGAAGAGTTCGGCTGCTATCCAAAAGGTTGGAAATTTGAATCCACCAGCCACTCCTTGGAAACTCTATGGGGCAGTTCAACTCTATCCTATAATAGGACCTCTCTGAAAGACAGTGGTGAAGAGAAATCCTCCCAATGGGCAGAACTTCAAGCAGTGCACCTGGTTGTTCACTTTGCTTGGAAGAAGAAATGGCCACATGTGTAAGTATACACTAATTTAATGCTGTTCACAATGGTTTGGCTGCATGGTCTTGGATTTGTAAGGAACTTGATTGAAAAATTGGTGACAAGGAGGTATGGGGAAGAAGTATGTGGATAGACCTCTCTGAATGGGCCAAAGAAGTGAAGATATTTGTGTCTTATGCAAATACTTACCAAAGGGTGACTTGGCAGAGGAGGATTTTAACAATCAAGTGGGTAGGATGATGCATTCTGTGGAAACCTATCATTTTCTTTCCCCAGCCATTCCCGTCATTGCCCAATGGGCTCATGTACAAAGTGGCTATGGGAGCAGCAATGGAGGTTATGTATGGTTCTGCAGCATGGACTTCCACTCACCAAGGCCGCCTTGGTTACAGCCGCTGCTGAGTGCCCAATCTGCCAGCAGCAGAGACCAACACTGAGCCCCTGATATGGCACCATCATCGAGATGATCATCCAGCAACCTGGTGGCAGGTTGATTTCATTGGACTGCTTCCATCATAGAAAAGACAGCTGGAATAGACACTTACTCTGGATAAGGACTTGCCTTCCCTGCAGGCAATGCTTCTGCCAAAACTCCCACCCGTGGACTTATGGAATGCCTTATCCACCATCATGGCATCCCACATAGCGTGCCTCAGAGCAGGGGACTCACCTCACAACAAATGGAATTTGACATTGGGCCCGTGCTCATGGAATTCACTGGTCTTACCATGTTCCTCATCACCCTAAAGTAGCTGCCTTGATAGAATGATGGAATGGCCTTCTGAAGACACAATTACAGTGCCAAGTAGTGGCACTGTACCTTGCAGTATTGGGGCAGTGTTCTCCAGGAGGCTGTATATTCTCTAATCCAGCATCCAGTATATATGATGCTGTATCTCCCATAGCCAGGATGCATGGGTCCAGGAATTAAAGGTTGGAAATGAGAGTGACACCACTCACTATTACCCCTAGTGACCCACTTGCAACAATTTGCTTCCTGTCCCCATGACCCTATGCTCTGCAGGTCTAGAAGTCTTAGCTCAAAAGGGAGGAATTCTCCCACCTGGAGACGCATGACTGATTCTATTGAACTGGAAGCTAAGAAGGCCACCTGGCCATTTTGAGCTCTTCACGCCTCTGGATCAACAGGGAAAGAGGAGGGTTACTGTATTGGCTGGTGTGATTGATCCTGTTTACCAAGAGGAAATCAGATTGGTATTACATAATAGAAGTAAAGAAGAGTATGCCTGGAATACAGGAGATCCCTTAGGGCATTTCTTAGTGCTATCTTACCCTGTAATTAAAGTCGGTGGAAAACTACAGCAATCCAATTCTGTTATGACTACTAATGGCCCAGATGCTTCAGGAATGAAGGTTTGGGTCACCCCACCATGCAAAGAATCACAATCAACTGAGGTGCTTGCTGAGAGTAAAGGGAATATGGAATATGTGGTGGAAGAAAATAGTTCCAGATACCAGCTACGACCAAGTGACAGTTGCACAAATGAGGACTATAATTGTTATGAGTATTTGTTCCTTGTATGTGTGCATCAAATATTTTTGTTTTCTTCATTTATAAAATACATGATGTAAACGGGCTAGTGCAATTTCGGTCGTACACATGTTAGTTGTGTCATGTTACACGCAAGTGTGACTTTATAATTGTATTATATTTAGAGATTATGTATGGTTTAAGGAGATGTATACAGGTACCAAGTTGACAAGGGGTGGATTGTGATGGTTAAGGTTGTGTTTCAACATGGCTCAGCCATGATTCTCAGTGGTATGGCAGTTATGTAATGATGTAATTTAGCAGTTATGTAATGATGTAATCAACTCTGTGATGACCTCTGCTATGAGCAGGCAATCAATTGAAAGAGAATTTCCTTCATGGTATGGCCTGCCTACCGTATATAAAGGGATGTTCCAGAAAGGCTTTCAGTCTAGATTCTTCATCCAGCTTGTCATCATCTGACCTCCGGTTTTTGGGACTTGAGCTAGCAGCTTACCTACCTGTCTTGGGATTCTTTGGCCTCCACAGCCTGTGAGCCAGTGGCCTGCCCTCTGACCTGCCAGTTTTTTGTTGGTCAGACACTGCAATTATGTGAATCAGAAAAAGACTGACACATGACATCTGATCCATGGACTGGGAATTGCCAGCCTCTGCAACCGTGTGATCCATTTCCTTCCAATAAATATCTCTCTCTCTCTTCTCTGTGTGTATGTGTATATATATGTGTGTGTGTGTGTATGTGTATATATGTGTGTGTGTATATATATATATACACACACACACGCATGCTTCATTGGTTTTGCTTCTCTGTAGAACCCAGCCTAAGACAGTCCTCTAGAAAAATATAACTTCTCCTTGAGTCTTATGCTGTCCCACTGTCCATAAAGGGATGAACTTGTTCCAAGGCTGCAGGTATTTCTAGGTTATGTTGTTTAGACAGAGGCTAGGCTGGAAGTAAGTTGTCTCTGGTCCAAAGAGAGATTAGAATACAAGGGTAATGAAAGTAAAGATTGAGATGATATCCTTTTTTCTTATTTAGGGTTAAATTTTCCTTTTAACAAAATATATATTTTTTTTTAACCTGACAAAAATAAAAAAGTTGACAGTATTGTTTTAATTTCTTCCCTAACCACTTTTCACATTTAATTTTCTGGTCTATTACATTCAGAAGACTGAGACATACTGAATTAGGAACTACGTAGCAAAGCATAGCATATTCTTTTTATCTTTTTTAGAATTGAAATATAATTCATGTACCGTAAGATTCACTCTCTTAAAGTGTTTTTTCAGTATACAGGCTGTCCCTGGGTTACGAACAAGATCCACTCCTAACAATGTCTTTAAGTTGGATTTGTAGGTAAGTCAGAACAGGTGCATGTAGTTCTTATTTAGACTTACTTTAGTGCAAGAACAGGCTGGAAGCCTTTTCAATGATTTAAAAGCTGTGTATACAGCAAGTGAAGCTGATTCTGATGAAGAATTTGTTGTGAATAGAGGTTGGTTCAACTGGTAGAAAGTGAGGGCAAATTTACATAACATTAAAGGGCAAGTACAAGTTGTAAGTTGGACCTTTGTAACCTGGGGACTGCTTGTATTCACAAGGTTGTACAGCCATCACCACTACCTAATTCCAAAACATTTTCATTACCCCAAAAAGAAACTCCATACCATTTAGCAGTCACTCTCGATTTGCCCCTGCCCCCATGCCCTGACAGAATGTAATGTATTTTTTGTCTCTATGGATTTGTCTATTCTGGAAATTTTATACAAGTGGAATAATACAACATGTGGCTTTTTGTGTCTAGCTTCTATAGGGTCGCTGTGAGTCAGAATCGACTTGAAAGCAATCGGTTTTGTTTTTGGTTTTCTTTCACTTAGCGGAATGTTTTCAAGGTTCATCCATGTTGCAGCGTGTATCAGGACTTCATTTGTTTTTATGTCTGAATAATACTCCATTGTATGTATATACAACATTTTATTTAGCCATTTGTTGTCCATCAGCTTGGGTTGTTTCTACTTTTTGGCTATTATAATGCTGTGAACATTTGTGTACAAGTTTTGTGTGACATATGTTTTCATGTCTCTTGGGTATTTACCTAGGAGTGGAATTGCTGATCACACAGTAACTCTGTGTTTATCTTTTTAAGGAACTACCAAACTGTTTCCAAAGTGGCTGCAACAGTTTACATTCCCACCAGTAGCATCAGAGAGTTCCAGGTTTCTACATCCTATCCAAAACTTTTCTCTTTTTTTTGATAATAGCCATCCTAATAAATGTGAGATGGTATTTCATTGTGGTTTTGATTTGTATTTCCCTAATAAATAATGTTATTGATCATCTTTTCATGTATTTATTCACCATTTATATAATTTATTTGAAGAAGAGACTATTCAAATATTTTGCCCATGTTGTTGATTTGTAATACTTCTTTATATATTCTGGATGGTGGTGTTATTAGGTGCTGTCGAGTTGGTCCCAACTCATAGAAACCTTAGGTATAATGGAACGAAATGATGCACAGTCCTGTGCCATCCTCACAATCTTTGCTATGTTTGAGCCCATTGTTGCAGTCACTGTGTCAAACCATCTCATTGAAGGTCTTTCCCTTTTCGCTGACCCTCTAATTTACCAAGCATAATGTCCTTATCCAGGGATTGATCCCTCCCAATAACATGTCCGAAGTATGTGAGACGAAGTCTCCCCATCCTCCCTTCTAAGGAGCATTCTGGCTGTACGTCTTCCAAGACAAATTTGTTCGTTCTTCTGGCAGTCCATAGTATATCCAATATTCTTTGCCAATGCCATAATTCATTCAAGTGCATCAACTGTTGTTCGGTCTTCCTTATTCATTGTCCAGTTCTCGCATGCATATGAGGTGATTGAAAATACCATGGCTTGTGTCAGGTGCATCTTAGTTCTCACAGTGACATCTTTGCTTTTGAACACTTCAAAGAGGTTTTTTGTTTTTTTTGCAGCAGATTTGCCCAATACAATACATTGTTTGATTTCTTGACTGCTGCTTCCATGGGCATTGATTGTAGATCCAAGAGAATTAATTCCTTGACAACTTCAATATTTTCTCCATTTTCCATGATGTTGCTTATCAGTCCATTTGTGAGGATTTTTGTTTTCTTTATGTTGAGGTGTAATCCATACTGAAGCCTGTAGTCTTTGATCTTCATCAGTAAATGCTTCAAGTCCTCTTCACTTTCAGTAAGCAAGGTTTTGTCATCTGCATATCACAGGTTGCTAAAGAGTCTTCCTCCAATCTTGATGCCATGTTCTTCTTCATTTAGTCCATCTTCTGGGATTGTTTGTTCAGCATACAGAGTGAATAAGTATGGTGAAAGGATGCAACCTTGATGCACACTTTTTCTGATTTTAGATCACACCCTTGTTCTGTTTGAACGACTGCCTTTTTGTCTATATACATGCTCAACAAGAGAACAATAAAGTGTTCTGGAATTCCCATTCTTTGTAATATTATCCATAATTTGTTATGATTCACACAGCTGAATGCCTTTGCATACTCAATAAAACACAAGTGAACATCTTTCTGATATTCTCTGCTTTCAGCCAAGATCCGTCTGACATCACAATGATATCCCTCTTTACACGTCCCCTTCTGAATCTGGCTTGAATTTCTGGCAGTTTCCTGTTGATGTACTGCTGCAACCGTTTTTGAATCATCTTCAGTAAAATTTTACTTGCATGTGTTAATAATATTCTTCGATAATTTCCACATTCTGTTGGATCGCCTTTCTTTGTAATGAGCATGAATATGGATCTCTTCCAGTTGGTTGTCTGGGTAGCATTTCTTGGCATAAGCGAATGATTGCTTTCAGCGTTGCCTCCATTTGTTGAAGCATCTCAATTGGTATTCCGTCAATTCCTGGAGCCTTGTATTTTGCCAATGTCTTCAGTGTAGCTTGGACTGCACTGGATGCTATATCCTTATTCTGGATCCTAGACCCTTATCAGATATATGATTTGCAAGTATTTTCTCCCATACCATGGGTTGTTTCTTCATTTTCTTGATAGTGCTTTTTGAGGCAGAAACGTTTTTAATTTTCATGAAGTCCAGTTTATCTATTTTTTCTCTGGCGTGCTTGTGCTTTTGGTGTCATGTAAGAAACCATCGCCAAATTCGAGTTCAAGGAGATTTACATGTACTAAAAGTTTTATAGTTTCTGCAAGTAATTTTGCAGTTTTAGCTCATATATTTAGGTTTGTGATCCATTTGAGTGAATTTTTGTTTATGGTGTGAGGTAGGAGTCCATCTTTACTTGTTCGCATGTAGATATCCAAGTGTCCCAGCACCATTTGTTGAAAAAAACTATTCTTTTTCCATTGAATTGTCTTGACACCCTTGTCAAAATTCAATTGACCATAAATGTTTAGGTTTATTTCAGGACTCTAAATTCTATTCCACCGATACATGTCTATCCTTATACCAGTACCACCTGTTGATCAGTTTGGAGAATATTGCCATCATAACAATATTAAGTTTTCCAATTTTTGAACATGGAATGTCTTTCCATTTATTTAGGTCTTTTTAAATTTCTTTCAGTGATGTTTTGTAGTTTTCAGTGCACAAGCCTTGCATTTCTTTTGTTAAATTTATTCCTATTTTATTCTTTTTGATGCTAAAAGCCTGGACTGGAATGAGCATCAGCTTTGGCATTTGACAAACCTAGGTTTAAATTCTGCATTTCTTACTGACCAGGTTTATAGATACTAGTTTCTCTGAACTTCTGTTTCCTCATCTATAAAATGAGCATCGTAATTCATTCCTGCTGGGATTGGTGAAATGATCACCTAGGAAGATATATGTAAATGTACATAGCACAGTGCTAACAAATATTAGTTTCACTTCTTTTATTTGATTTGCAGTAAAATTATTTTTTTCCACATATGACATCTTACCCTCATAAATCAAAATACCTTCAACAGAGTTGGAAAAAGAAGTCTGTTTGCTTTAGTACCTTTAGATTTTAAAAATATTTTTTACTCTTTCTTTCTCTTCAGTGATTTAATTTTTAAAAATCTATTTCTGATTCTCAATTCTCTTTCCCTGCCTCTGACACTGGAATCTCAGAGCTTCTTCAGTTTATTTCTTTATATTGCCTTGACTTCTTCTCCATATGCAAAGTCTATGTCTACATTTTTTAAGTCCCTCTTTTTTGTTTTAATGTTGTCGTCTTTTACGTATTGACATCTGTTTCCTCATTTTCAGTGTTTTAGCTTTGATTTATTTTTGTGACTTCCTTATTTTGTTTGATATCTGGTTGCTCTGTCCTGTGTTCTCGTCTTGGGTTATTAGCTGATGTTACTGATTTTCTAACCAGAGTACTGCCTTTAGTATTTCTTGTAATTTTGGTTTGGTTTTTGCAAATTCCCTAAACTTCTGTTTATGTGGAAATGCGCTGATTTTGCCATCATATTTGAGAAACAGTTTTGCTGGATATATAATTCTTGGCTGGCAGTTTTCATCCTTCAGGGCTTTATGTATGTCATCCCATTGCCTTCTTGCCTGTATGGTTTCTGCTGAGTAGTCTGAGCTTATTCTTATTGACGCTCCTTTGTAGATGACTTTTCGTTTATCCCTAACTGCTCTTAAAATTCTCTGTTTATCTTTGGTTTTGACAAGTTTGATTAGAATATGTCTTGGTGACTTTCTTTTGGGATCTACCTTACGTGGGGTTCGATGAGCATCTTGGATAGATATCTTGTCATCTTTCACAGTATCAGGAAAGTTTTCTGCCAACAAATCTTCAACAATTCTCTCTGTATTTTCTGTTATCCTCCCCCCACCCCCTTCTGGTACTCCAATCACTCGTAGGTTATTCCTCTTGATAGAGTCCCACATAATTCTTAGTGTTTCTTCATTTTTTTAAAATCCTTCTATCTGATTTGTCCTCAAATAACTTGGTGTCAAGTGCTTTATCTTCAATATCTCTAATTCTGCTTCCATTGCCTCAGTTCTGCTCCTGTGACTTTCTATTGAGTTGTCTAATTCTGAAATTTTATGGTTAATCTTCTGAATTTCTGATTGCTGTCTCTCTGTGGATTCTTGCAGGCTGTTAAATTTGTCATTATGCTCTTCTCTAATCTTTTTTAATTTCCTCTATTGTGTGTTCTGTGTTTTGCTTAATTTCCTTCCTAATTTCTTGAAGAGTTCTGTATATTAATCTTTTGTATTCTGCCTCCGGTAATTCCAAGAAATTTTCCTCCTCTGGAAAATTTCTAGATTCTTTATTTTGGTAGCTTGCTGAAGCCATCATGGATTGTCTCTTTATGTGATTTGATATTGACTGTTGTCTCCGAGCCATCATTAAGTTATTATATTTATTTTATGTTTGCTTACTGTGTCTTAGCTTCTTGTTTTGTTTTGATATGCCCAAATAGGCTGCTCGTATGAGGTAGTTTGATTATTGGCAACTTTGAAGCTCTAATGTCCTGTCACCAGATGGTTAGATCTGTTACTAGGTATGTGAGCTCAGGAGTCCACCCATTCCTCCTGTATGGATTCAGCTTAGGTACCCAGGTAGATACTCACCACGTGTGTGGTGTAGGCTCTCACCTATAGTCCTAAATATGCATGGGTGATTGGTGTAGGCACAGGCATCTGGCTGCAGCAGGGGGCCACACTCTGAGCAAGGCAGGGGGCTGACGGCCACCCCTGAGTGTCCAGGAGGAAGGCGTGTCCCTGTTCCCTACAGCATGTAGGTGAGTGGGTTTTGCAACCAGACTAAGCACCCAATGCTGTTGGCTGTAAGGACTGGGGGGCACCTCTTATTCTTGGGCCCCTATCGCAGGTGGCTAGATGGTGTGGGTGGAGCCACCAGTTCTCAGGCCCCTGATGTGGGTAGGTGAAGACCCTGCTTAATGGGCAGAGCAGTGTTAAATGTCATGAGCCTGCCACCTCACAGCTGAAACAGTTCAAGTTAGACTTCAGGTATATACCCTGTTGTACTGTGGTAATGAGGGCCTATGCTGTTGAAATGGGCCCACACAAGTCTCTGCAGGGGGAAAGGCACTCAAAGTCCATGGATCCCTTATGCTTGTGCCTAGCCAAAGGAGCTGTGCCTATCCTGGGTTCCTGGCTTAGAGGAGCTGGTAGTTTATTTTTCCCCTGTTTGTTAATTTGTTCACTCTCCAAGGCCGGGAGAATGGCTCAGGGCATGTGAGGGATCCTACTTCTGGCTCAGGGGACTCGGCAATTACTGAAGCCAGTCTGGGACCCAGTGCAGAGCAGGGAGTGGTGAGGTAAATGGGAGAGAGGTTTTTTCCTAAGGGGAGTGTTTGATCCGCACAGTAGGCTGTATGCAAGCACTTATCTTTCACCAATCTAGGGCTGCTTCTCCCTGGTTCTGGGTGCCCGAGTAGACTCTTTGCAGCTGGGTCTCTCCCGGTGCGGAATATGCCTCCCGAGCACCACTGCTTGCCTGCCTCACTGCTCACCCATGAGCTGATCAGGCCTGAAGGGCTCAGACTCTTGCAGGGTCAGGTCTGGCAACTCCTTGCTGCTTCCAAACCGTCTGTCCCTCCCCCTGCCACTCAGTTCGGTTCCTCATCTTTGCCTTAGATGTTCAGGGCTTCTAAATTGTCATATATAATTGATTCACTTGTTTTTTCAGGTATTTGTTGTAAGAGGGTTTACTGGAAGCATCTCACTACTATGCCTTCTTGGCCCTGCCTCTCTTCAATTTAAAACCAGCTTTTGTGGGTTTATTAAAGAATCTTACCTCTTTGACGTAACGTTAATATAATTCGGGGGTAGTGGTGGTTCAGTGGTAGAACTCTCGCCTTCCGTGTGGGAGACCCAGGTTCAATTTCTGGCTAATGTACCTTATATGCAGCCACCACTCATCTGTCATTGGAGGCTTGTGTGCTGCTATGATGCTGAACCAGTTTCATCAGAGCTTCCAAACTAAGATGGACTAGGAATAAAGGTCTGGCAATCTAATTCTGAAAATTAGGCAATGAAAACCCCATGGATCACAGCAGTCTGATCTGCAACTGATAATGGAGACGGTGCAGGACTGGGCAGCATTTAATTCTGTTGTTCATGGGGTCGTCGTGAGTAGCAGCCAACTTGATGGCAGTCAACAGCATCAACAATAATACAATTTACGTCATTTAAGGAACCCTGGTGGACCAGTGGTTAAGCACTTGGCTGCTAACTGAAAAGTTGGCAGTTCAAACCCACCAGCCGCTTGACAGGAGAGGGATATGGCAGTTTGCTTCTGTAAATATGACAGCCTAGGAAACCCTATGGGCAACTTTTACCCTGTCCTACAGGGTCACTGTGAGTTGGAATCATCTCAAAAGCAACAGGGAATATCTCCGTATTAGCTCATATTCTCTTAGAAACATGGAGTTTTATCAGAATTTTATTCTTCTGTCCTTACATACATTTAAGTGTATCTTATCATACTGAAGAATATGATGAAATACCTGAGCTGACTGATGCCTAGGTCCTGTAGGTCAGGCCAGTTTATTCCCAGTATTTAATTCATTATTTTTATTGTGCGTGGGATACTTAGATTTCAGAAGGACAGTGAGGGACTGACCACCTGGCCTTGAAGGGAAAGACCCAGTCTTTTCAGCATGTGCTGCACTGCACACACTGGTGTGGGGTGAAAAGTGTGCCATGCTGCACACATGCAGTAGGGTGTAAAGCTGTGCTGTGCCACACACACACAGTGGACAGTAAAAGTGTGCCATGCCACACACATGCAGTGGGGACTAGGAGTGTGCCATACTGCACACACGCAGTGGGGAGTAGGGTATGCCGTGCTGCACACACACAGTGGGGAGTAGGGTGTGCCATACTGCATGCACGTAGTGGGGAGTAGAAGTGTGCCGTGCTGCACACATGCAGTGAGGTGACAGGTGTGCCATGCTGCACACTTACAGTGGGAAGTAGGGGTGTGCAGTGCTGCACACTTACAGTGGGAAGTAAGAGTGTGCCATGCTGCACACACACAGTGGGAAGTAGGGGTGTGCTGTGCTGCACGCTCACATTGGGAAGTAGGAGTGTGCCATGCTACACACACACAGTGGGGAGTAGGGATGTACCATGCTGCACACACGCAGTGGGGTGACAGGTGCACCATGCTGCACACACTGCAGTGGAGTGCAGGAGTGTATCTGCCGTTCAGTGCTTAGTTGGATGGTCTTGTAAGAGCATGACCACCTTTGTTCAGGAAACCTAGGACTTTGCCAAAAATAAACGGAATTAGTATTTTAAACAACACTGGAAACCATTGCTGTTAAAAGAAAATCCATGTTCTGCTAAAAAATGCCAGCCGCATGAGCTGAAGTGCTGAGTTTATCTGACGACACCAGTGAGTATTTGTAGATCATCCACTGTTCAGATTTTACATGTGATATGTAGTTTCACTTCTGCCAGAGCTAGATGGAAAATGATGGCTAGATAGTAATAGTAAACGACTTTCTCAACCTGGGTTGTTGAAATCTATGATTTTACAATGGGAACTCAATACACACTCTTATACAGAGTGAAATTTGTCATCAGTCTGACGCACAGACACATTATTTAAATAAATACCCAAAGCTCTCAAAGCCCGCGTTCTTGGGTGTCTTCCCATATGGTGATATCATGGCCTAGACCTTAAAGAAGCATCACAACAATTTGTAGACTCTTCATAGGCATGAGTTTTACTCTTCATGTTTGTTTGTGGTGATTTCTTTAAAAAATGTATTGTGGTAAAATATATATAATTTTTTTTCATTTAACCAGTTTTAAGTGTAATTCATTGACCTTAATTACATTCACCATGTTGTGCAACCATTACCACTATCTGTTTCCAAAACTTGTTCATCACTCAAGCAGAAACTCAGTACCTATAAGCATTAACTCCCCATTCTCCCCTACAGTTCCTGGTAACCACTAATCTACTTTGGTTTCTATGTAATTGCCTATTCTAGATATGTCATATAATGAGGTTATACAATATTTGTTCTCTTGTGTCTGACTTATTTCACTTAGCACAGTGTGTAAGTTTTACTCTCTTAAGCGGAGATGAAAGTCTTTCTTGATTCAATTGTCAGTAATAAGTGGTCAGAAGAGGCCCAGGAGAATGAGGTTTTATGCTCTCTCATTCTCAACCCAAGTGCCACAGTTTATTTCAGGAGAGTGGTGGCAGGTAATTGGTTTACGTTCTCCACTGTCCACCTCCATTGCTCTGGGCAAGTCTTCACTTCATGTCTCCTGTAAATTGGCAGTTATGATGTTTACTCATGAACATGTAAGAGTTACTAACATAAAATGAGAACCATAATGCTGACCTGATGTCTCATAAACAACATGACATTTAATATTAATAATTATGAGTGACTTGTTAGAGGTGGATGGTTTCCCTCCAGATTAACTAGCTCTGCAGAGAATCTCAAATACACAAATGGCAGTTTCCCCTGCCTTGTCAGGCAGAGGTTGCTCACTGGTGGGAAAGTGAGGAAAACATGCATTCTGGATAAAGCAAGTAGAGACCACACTCTTATCATTTAACAGTTCTGTAAAACAAGATGGAAATCTTTATGAATAGTTTATATAAATATATGTAAAGCTGATTCCTGAATACCAGCCAAGGGAGCAGTGATAATAGATGCCTCATAAATCATGTCATTAATTTTAATGATTCTGAGCAAAGCACATTTCTAATACATATAGCTGCGTTTAGAAGTGCCATAGTCACTTTCTTTCCATACCCACTTATCTCCCTAGATTTGGTGGAGAGTAAAATGGTCAAAAGGTGGGCATCAGAAAAGGCAAACCAGAAAAGGCTGGCAAATCATCCATATACCAGCTGTTAGTTTGCTGCCAAAGACCCAGGAGTCAGTTTCTGTTCATCTGTGCAGACAAAAGCATGGAGCAGAGTTGGCAGCCCTGGCCCTCTGGGTGGTGCTTTTGCTACTGAACCCTAGAAGATGGGTCCTTGTCCAGCGCACTCAGACTTGCCAATTATCTGGACACTGTCTTTGAGAAAAAGAAAGTAACTTTATTGCAATGCACAGAGCAAGGAGCTGGGAGGAAGTTCCTCAGATCCGACTCCCCGAACTACGGGGAAGCAGGGCTTCTATGTTATTTGGGCAGCAAGATGGCAGCCACGCAGGCATACTGGGGAGGGAAAATTCTAGAAGGCGGCCAGGAAACAGGAGGTGACATGGTTCTTGTCAGACCTCTTGCTTCAGAATAGGGTCTGGGGGCTGATTTTCCTTCTGATTCATTCCACCTGTCGCTGTGTCCTCTGTTGAAGTCAGTGGTCACAGCTTGCCCTTCTGTGCATGCAGAGTGGGCCAAATATGGCTTAGGCTAGTTTAAGGACTAATGGAAATTTAGTGGCATTCATAGGGTCAAGTTACACTTTGATTTGGTCATTTATATCTCAAGTGATACAGAAAATGATGGCAAATGGTGAGTATGATACTTGTTTTAAAATGAATAGATACAACTGGAAAATGTTATTGATAGAAAATGCCAGAAAAAAAATAGAAACACCTTATTGGTTACCAAAGAAAGGTTCAAGCACCTTCCTTTCTATAAAGTGCTGTTTTTATCCCCTTTCCTTTTGTTTCCATAGGCCATTGGGCAATTTGGGCATTTCACTATCAAAGTACAGAATCGATTGTTTCTAATGGGCAAACAAAAGCAAATGTTTTTCTTCTCTTTACTTGCATCTTAATTCAAATAATATGCACCACACCCTTAGAGAACCTAAGATCCAAACACACTGGTGAAACCAAGGTGCTGGTGCATCGTTCCTTGCGCATGACTCCTATGTCTGGCTACACAGAATATTTGGTTCAAGCACAGCTATTTAAAAATGCTGCTCAAATCAGCCGTGTCTATGGAAGCACCAGGGCCCTAAGCTTGTTCTGTTCCCGTAAAGCACAATACATCACACTCATGATCTGATGCTAGCAATCAGGATACCAGGGGCACCCAAAGGGAGACTTTTCTAATTAGTGATGAAAAAAGGAAGTGGAAGCTTACCAGCTCTACCATATAAACATTAAAAAAGAAAGAAATGAGATTTCCTTAAGCTGGCAAACATGCTAAAATAATTTTAGGCTTTTAGCAAAATAAATGTTCCTATCTACTTATATAGATAGATAGTATATTTCCATATTTCATATATTTTTATACATTATAAACTTTATTTTATACTTTATGTAGTATGTACTTTGATCTGAATACTCTATTTCTGTATAGCCAGTTGCTGTTGAGTCAGCTCTGGCTCATGGCGACCCCATATGTGTCAGAGTAGAACTCTGCTCCACAAGGTTTTCAATGGCTCATTTTTCAGAAGTAAATCACCAGGACTTTCTTCCAAGGTGCCTGGGGTTGACTCAAACCTCCAACCTTTTGGTTAGCAGCTGAGCATGTTAACCATTTGCACCACTGTAGGTTTTTATACTTTGCCTTGTCTATTAAGCATTAGCCCTGGGTGATGGCTGAGATATCATATATGTGATACTTCTGAACAACAAGAGCTAGTAAAAAACATTTCCCCATCAGTTTACTGGATTCTTCTTAGCAGCCTTCAAGGTTATTTTGGTCCCTAAGCTACTGTGAGCACAAGCCCCTTTGTAGGGCTAACTATATTTCTGATGGGAAGGCTTATGGGGCAAAGGTTAGAGTCAGGGGCTCCAAGGCCAGACTGTCTGGGTTCTATCCCAGTTTTGCCACTTATTAAATGTTTGACCATCAACAACTTACTTAACCTCTCTGTACCTCAGTTAGGAACCCTGGTAGCACAGTGGTTAAGTGCTCAGCTGCTAACTGAAAGGTTGGTGGTTCAAAACTACCAGCTGTTCCATGGGAGAAAGATGTGGCAGTCTACTTCTATAAAGATTACAGCCATGAAAACCCTATGGGGCAGTTCTACTCTGTCGTATAAGGTTGCTATTAGTCGGAATCAACTCCACGGCAATGGGTTTGGGTTTGGTACTTTAGTTCCCTCCTCTGAAGATGGTGGTGATGATAATACCCACATTATAGGATGATTGTGACAATAAATATGTTAACATGTGTGATGTGGTTGGTCAGTGTTGCCTCTGATGTTACCCATCCACCATGCTTATAGAGGTAAAGAAATTCCACTTGTACTGTGTCATCCAGCAGAGTTTTATGCAGCAGTACAAATACTGCTGGTGCTCCAGGCAGGCCTCTGGGCACTCACCTGCAAGTCAAAAGCTACAGCTATACCCAAGGCTTCTACTTGGGGGAACTTTTCTGGCAGTGAGACAGGGCATTGGTGTGCAAATGCCCCAGCTCTCTCACCCCTCTAGTAGGAGAACTCTGAGGCATGTTTTACACAGTTTCCCAGGATTCCACAGCAGGACCGAGCCCTGGTTGCCCACAGCAGAAGCTAGCTTTCATGGCACACACTTTCTATTCAGTTCCCCACTAGTTTGTATCCAGTGCTTTCTGATACCACCTCGCAAATAAACTATTTACACTTAAAGCCTCATCTCAGAGTCGGGGAAGTCTTAGGCATCTGCCCTGGACATAGGAACTATAGCTTTATTGAAATGGTAGGACTGCTCTGTGTCACATGGCTCTCTCCTAGTTAGTAATTTTGTCACTAGATGTGCAGAAAGCATGGCCAAATATGTCACACTGGGAGGCAATGCCATTGGGAGTGGCATTCCTGTGCACCAGTGTTACTTCTCTGACTCATGAGGCATCCTAGCCTCTTTGGGACAAATCATGTCCAGGGCATAGACAGAATGAACCTCAGGCAGACAGGCTCTCTCAGGGCCCTCAGGAATGAATCTTCTCCTGCAGGCTCTGAAGGGAAAAGATACGACCTTATAACACTCATTCATTTGACCCTGGCAACTATTTTGGTGATTTTGAAGAGGAAGTGTCATTTCACGGAGGTCTCATCCAAGATCTTTCTTAAAAATATGCTACCGTGCTCTTCCAGATCAACAGCGTATCCTCTGCAGTGCATTTCCCTTTGGCTTGTGGTTATGAGGCTATGCAGGCCCATGGGGGTGTCCTCTGCACTAAGGTTGATTGAATGCAAAGGTCACTGAAGTGGGATTGCCTGCAAAATGTTGTCAGATATTTGTGCTGATGGATCTGGAAAGCACACCCAAAGGGGTTCTATCTTTGCATTGATATTTATTCTATTTTTAAGTGACAAAATTGTCAGTGGACATGAACTTTGACAAAATTAGACTGAATGGATTATTTAAGGTGTCACAGCATCGTGCATATCAGCCTTGTTTTCCAACTCTTGAGGGCCCTTCACCCCAGACATGTGAATGGTTCTTTGCATTTCATGTCCAGGCTCTTAGTGCCTGGGGATCTCGAGGGATGCTGGTGAGCACACCTGGCCCTCATCCTGTTCTCTTGGCTGGTAGTTCCCAATGACGGTGAGGGAAGGCTGGCTTCTCCAGACAGAGAAGAGCTTTTGGTAGTTAGAAATGACCTAGGGAGTCGGTTGGTTATGATGGTGTTTATCACCCAGGGCATGACAGAGACACACGGCAATATAACTGGATTGCTTAACTAACCAAATACACAGAAGAGGCTAACAAGGCAAAGAGAAAGATTAGGGGGAAAATGTGATAAACTAAGAAGGCGGTCAGTGCCCCATATATTTGATGTCCAGATTTACTGTAAGCTCATCAGCAGTAATGCAAAGAGGAAACACAATCCACACCATGATGTCCATGCAGTAAAAATAGACCAGGAACTTAGGAGATGCTCAACTATTTCTGGTCCCAAGCTCAGATGCGAAGTTCTCATGGAAGCAGCACTCTATCACAATGATCCAGGTCCCCAAAGACACCCTGGTGGGGAATACCATCTCCTGCTCCCTGGTTGCCTTTACCCTGCTCTAGCTTTTCAATGGCGCTTGTCTATATACTTCACTTACTAAATACATGCTCTGCCTCTCATGCTTAGGTAGAGTATCAGCTTCATCCTCCTGTCCTTTAATGGACACCCAGCCCCTAGCATAGAGTGACTGGATTGAAGGAGTTGCATAGGTACTGTCCTTACAGAGTAGATCCATGGGGTCCAGTGGTGCAGTCCTGTGCTCTATGGACATTCTTGGAATGTAGCTCTCTGGGGGCTCGTCAGTGCAATGGAGACTGTAACAGATCTAACCCAGGAGGAAAATAAAGATGCCACGTAAAGAAAAGTACCATATAAATAACACACATTTAAATTGTCCCATTGAAAGGAAATGGGGAATGTTGGGGATTGAGACATAGTGAAGGGGTCTGTGCATGCCAGCCTGGAGTCCCTCTCAGGCAGCCCGGGCCAACCAGTCCTAGCCTTCTGCATCTATAGCTACCAGGCTCTGTGGGAGCTGGGCTTGGGATTTGCTGTGGACCTTTCTTTGAAGCATAGTGGTTCTTAGTTTACAGTTTTCTTCAGAGTAAATCAAGGTCTAAACTTTTAAGTCTATAGTTCATGGAGAATAGCTTTTACTTCAGAGAATAAAAAAAGGCTGGGTGGCTGAAGCACAGAAAGCCATGGGTGGTGGGTGGAGGTGGGGAACAGACAAGGGTTGGTGCATGCTGGGCCTCAAAAGCTATGTTAAAGCCTTTGGTCTGTAC
The DNA here is from genome assembly GCF_000243295.1 of Trichechus manatus latirostris. Taxonomy (NCBI): domain Eukaryota; kingdom Metazoa; phylum Chordata; class Mammalia; order Sirenia; family Trichechidae; genus Trichechus; species Trichechus manatus. The sequence continues at coordinate 2,023,963 of NW_004443978.1, read as the reverse complement.
TGCCGGAGAAATGGGAAGTCACTGCAGGAATTTATGCAGAGGTGTTACAGATCATTTGCCTTTCTAGAAGACCCCTACAGCCAAGAATGGATGTGGAGGAAGAGTTGGAAGACAGTTGAAGTTGTCTTGGTAGGAGATGATTTTTGCCTGGTCCAGGGTGGGAGGTAGATCAGAAGATGGGCAGGGCTTGTCAGATGATTAGGTTTTGGTGGTGAGGAGGAGGTGATAATGAAACTGGGCTCCCAGGTTTGGGCTTCACAGTTGGGCAGATGATGATGCCAATCACAGACACAGAAGTGGGTGAGAACCCTTCAGAGGGCCCAGGAAGTCCTGGTGGAGATTCCTGTGGGTCTGGAGGTTATTGTCCCATGGATGGTAGTTGCACCCATGGGCTACAGGAGATTATGAGAGAGAAGAAGATTAAACCCAACCCCTAAAAGCTGCACAGAGGAGGGTGACCTGGCTAAGAAGAGTGGGTAAGAGACACTGGAGAAAGAGCAAGAAAGACCAGAGAATGTAGAGTCATGGGAGCCAGGGGGAATTATCTAATGGAGAAAGGCATTGTCAGAGGTCAGCTTATTCCTGAGAGGTCAGGCACAGCGTGGCATGGACAGTGGCCATCTGGCTTATGGATATTTAGGTCACTGGTTATTTGAGTGGATGGATGCAGGGGTGGGTGTCCGATTTGTTCCTGCATATCCACGCTTCGGGATCTGTCCTCGTTCCTCAACCTCGCAACTAAATTTAGGTGGATTTTATAAATCCACATGGGTTTCTTAGACCTCAGGATTTGTTTTTTAATGGCGCTGAAACATTTTTAATAAAATTTAAATTTAATAAGATCCCAGGTGACCTCTACCCATATTTTTGCTTCATATTTTACTCTGCTAACCTTCTCGGGTGTTTCTGTTAACTGGCTCACTTCTCAGCACTCTCTTAGGAGAGCAGATGGTACACATCAGGGCAGAGTCAGGGTAGGGCTCATTTCAAGAGGCCAGAAATCGAAATACAGGAGTTATTATAGACCTTATCCTTGTAACCTCTGAAGCAAAGTTTCAAAAAGTCATGTAATTAGTGATATGTTATTAAAAGATGTTTTCAGTTATGTCACTCTCCTTATCCTAAATTTTGTGGTCCAGTGGTAACAAGAGGCAGGGGAAGTGGTTTCTTTTAACTTTGATAAAGGGAACTATTACTAAGGGAAAATGGTTTATTTTAACTTTGTTGTTGTTAGTTGCTGCCAAGTCAGCTCTGACTCATGGTGACCCCATGTACAACAGAACAAAACATTGCCCAGTCCTGCACCATCTTCACGATTGTTGGTATGCTCTAGTCCATTGTTTCAGCTGTTGTGTATTTTGAGGGCCTTCCCACCTAGGGGACTCATCATCTATATCAGACAGTGTTCTGTTGTGATCCCACAGGATTTTCATTGGCTAATTTTTGGAAGTAGATCACAAGGCCTTCCTTCCCAGTCCATTCTATTCTGGAAGCTCCGCTGAAATCTGTCCACCACGGATGACCCCGCTGGTATTTGAAATACTGGTGGCATAGCTTCCTGCATGACAGCAAAATGCAAGCCACCACAGTACAACAGACTGACAATGGGTGGTGGTTATTTTAACAAGTCCAGAATATATGTACCAGGATGGCAGAACTAAAAGGGGGGCTATGCTGTAATCTCAAATGCTGGCCCCAAGGCCTGGAGTATGATTTTGCCCCTGCAAGCCCCCACCCCTGGCCTTGATTTATCCCAAGTGCTTGCTTGCATTTGGCACAACCAGGTTCTGTTCATAAATAGCTGCAGGGAGGAATTTTCCATTCAGGTTAATGCACCTGTGACTGAAAGTACTCCCACAGCCCAGTGGTCCCAGGCATGCTGTGCCCATCTGGGCCCTCACATCCTTAGCATGTGTTAGGACAGAGGGCACGTGGAATAAAGTAAAGTTAAACATTTACCTTAAACATGGTATCCAAGTGACAGCATTCCCATATATTCAGAAAAGGGAAACATAAGTGTCATGACACATCTGAGGCAACCAAATCAGGTTTAGGAGAAGGAAATTCTTCCTTGGTGGGTTGGAGCAACCCTGCCTGACACACCACCAGAGTTAGGGTGGCCAATATTCTATCACACTGTCACTTTTTTTTGAACTCCTGAGAATAAGATATCAGATTATAAACTTCCCAGAATTCAAAATTCTTGAAGCCATATACTATTAACACTCACCAAAAAAGACAGCACATTATGGTCTTTTCCTGGAAGCCCCAGACTAGCTGTTGCTAGAAAGGAGCCTGGTCCCTGTAGGCACAATCCAGGGATTGTCCACACCTATAATAAAAGTGACTGTTGGTCTTACTCGGTGGCTTGTTTAAAGTCTGCTGAGGCTGTGACTTCCAGGGCAGTGGCTCCTGGATCTGGCGAGTCAGGTTATGGAGTTCCAGGTCCTGGAACTGACAAGAGTGCCATGTGAGGTGAGAAGCTGGGCAGTGGTGAGGCAGCTGCAGGTCGGCTCCTCATTTGGTCGCAGTGGGGTGGGGTATGAGAATAAAGGAGAGGTTAGGCTAGAGGATCTGGTATCTTAGTTGAGTCTCCCACCCCCAAAGCCACAACAAAGATTCGGGTACAGGTGGCTTACCTGGGAAGTGATTCCAGGAAGCACTGATAGGAGAATAGGGAATAGAGATGGAAAGGAAGACAGCCAGAGGCACCTGGGGCTCAACCCTGCTGGGGGAGCTCTGGAGACAAAAAGGGACCCTTTGGAATCATCCCACAGGGAGACCCTGGTGCTGGTGGACTCACCCCACCACAGTCCATCAGCTCCCTGCTGCCAAGCCCCTGGACTCATGGCTGCAGCAGGATGCTGTCAGCACACACTGCAGTGATGAGGCCCAGGGCACTCAAGGGCCACCACCAGTGTCTTCAACACCAGCTTGCCTAGACTAGTGCTGGTTTATCATCTTTACTCCCATGTGGCCCCTGAGAGAGAACAAACAAGACTCAATATTGGTTTATGCCTGCCTAGGGAGAGCCCTGGCTTTTCTGGAACAGCTGTAGCTATCTATGTAGGCTCCTCCTCTGCATGAAGCCTGGTCCCTAACTCTTTCCTGCACCGAATAGGAATCAAAGCCTTGCCACAGTCTAACCTGCTGTGATCTCAGGAGCCTGAGCATGACCAGCTGCTAGGTGGGCAGAGGGGAGGCAACTGGCAGGGCCTGCGAGGTGCCACCCACTCAGCACAGGAAGGCAAGTGACTTGCATGTGAGAAGATATTTGAAGCCAGGCAAGGAGTGGTACGTCCAGCAGGAGACGCTGCCTGCCGTCTGCTTCCTCCTTGCACAAGAAAGACTAAGCAGGTTGCTCATCACTTAGAAGAGCTGGTGGGGTGGCCAGGAGATGCACTATTCCAGTCAATCCAGGAGCCCTACCAGGGAAGCTGCATTCCTCAGAGAGGTGCCATCATGGGGGTGCAAGCGTGCCTCTCAGAAGACCTAGGAGCCCCGAGGGGCGCTTCAGGCACAGCTAGAAAGAAGTACCTGGATCTCCCCAGGTACACAGTGTGGTCTAGAAAGCAAAAACAAGTAAAGGAGTGAGAAATGCCTGAGAAGTGGAGGGAATAAAACATAGATAAGAAAGATGGGAAGAGGTTAAGAGATTTCCACAAAAATGTTAACAAAGGGATAAATGCAAAATTAAAGTTAAGGGGGATATTATTTAAATGTTAGATATTTAAAAGTTCCAATGAAGAAAAAGGTGAAATAAATGAGATTTGAAATAAAAGTTTAAGCAAACAAAACTGGAACCAACAAAATTAAAAGGAAAACCTTAAAGTTAAAGGTTGCATTTTAAAGTAAAAACAAAAACAAATGAGCAAGCAAAAATTAAAACATGACTAGGAATTGGAAACTAAATAAATATAGTTATTCAAAATTATAAAAAAGATAAGATTGCTCCCAGCTCCCACTCCCCTCTCCCCTACAGACACACATTGGAATAGTCATGAGGATTGAAGGAAAAAAAATACATATAGAAACAAGGAGCCTAGGATTAAACAAATAGTATTACTCTTGTTGTTGTTAGGAGCCGTCCAGTCGTTTCTGACTCATAGACTCTGTCTACAGCAGAACAAAACGCTGCGCAGTCCTGCACCATCCTCACAATCTTTGTTATGCTTGAGCCCATTGTGGCAGCCGCTGTGTCAATCCATCTTGTTGAGGGTCTTCCTCTTTTTTGCTGGCCCTCTACTTTACCAAGCATGATGTCCTTTTCCAGGGACTGATCCCTCCTGATAACATGTCCAAAGTGTGTGAGACTAAGTCTCGCCATCCTTGCTTCTAAGGAGCATTCTGGCTGTACTTCCTTCAAGACAGATTTGTTCGTTCTTTTGGCAGTCCATGATATATTCAGTATTCTTCTTCGACAACACCACAATTCGAAGATGTCAGTTCTTCTTCGGTCTTCCTTATTCATTGTCTATCTTTCACATGCATATGAGGTGATTGAAAACACCATAGCTTGGGTCAGGCGCATCTTAGTCTTCAAGGTGACTTCTCTGCTTTTCAACACTTTAAAGAGGTCTTTTGCCACAGATTTGCCCAATGCAATGCGTCTTTTGATTTCTTGACTGCTGCTTCCATGAGTGCTGAATGTGGATCCAAGTAAAATGAAATCATTGACAACTTTAATCTTTTCTCTGTTTATCACGATGTTGCTTATTGGTCCAGTTGCAAGATTTTTTGTTTTCTTTATGTTGAGGTATAATCCATACTGAAGGCTGTGGTCTTTGATCTTCATTAGTAAGTGCTTCAAGTCCTCTTCACTGTCAGCAAGCAAGCTTATGTCATCTGCATAACACAGGTTGTTAATGCATCTTCCTCCAATCTTGATGCCCCATTCTTCTTCATAGAGTCCAGCTTCTCGGATTATTTGCTCAGCATACAGATTGAATAAGTATGGTGAAAGGATACAACCCTGATGTATACCTTTCCTGACTTTAAACCATGCAGTATCCCCTTGTTGTGTTTGAACAACTGCCTCTTGATCTGTGATTTAAGAAAGTACCATGGAGTAAAAGACTACAAGTAAAATATTTGAAGAATTCCACTGGCCTAAGATGTAGCTCTCTTTGGAGTAAATATTGGTTTACTGGGTGACATCCCTGCACCCCTGGGGCAGACTCATGACTGTCAGAAATTACAATTCGAACTGCTGATCTTTCGGTTTGCAGCCAAATGCTTAACCACTGCACCACCAGGGCTCCTTTTGACAGTTGTAGATATGTTTTATTTAGCTCCTAGAGGGATTCAAATTATATATATAATTCAATTACTTATTAGAAAATCAGAATTTCCATTTTCTTTTTTTAAATTTCCTTTTATTGTACTTTAGATGAAGGTTTATAGAACAAATAGTTTCTCATTAAACAGTCAGTACACATATTGTTTTATGACATGGTTAACAACCCCACAAGATGTCAACAATCTCTCTTCTCGACCTTGGAGGACTTTTTTTTTTTTTTGGTGAAAATATACATAGCCAAAGTTACACCATTTCAGAAGTTTCTACATGTACAATTCAGTGACATCGATTACATTCTTTCAGTTGTGCTGCTATTCTCACTCTCCTTTTCCAAATATATTTCCATCACCATTATCTTCAACTCACTGACTCCTAGGCTTCCCATCAAAACTTTTGAGTTACTATTGTCAATTTGATCTCACATAGATAATTCTTTTTTTTTGTACCTTCGATGAAGATTTGCATAGCAAATAGTTTCTCACTAAACACTACACGTATTGCCCTATGACAGTGGTTAACAACCCCACGACATGTCAACACTGTCCCTTCTCAACCTTGGGTTCCGTATCACCACCTTTCCTGTCCCTTCCTGCCTTCTAGGCCTTGTGCCTGGACTGCTGTGCCTCATTAGTCCTGTTTTGTTTTATGAGGCTGTCAAATCCCCGGCTGAACAGTGAACTTCAGGAGTGACTTCACCACTGAGCTAAAAGGGTGTCCGGGAGCCATACTCTCGGGGTTTCTCCAGTCTCTGTCATGCCAGTAAATCTGGTCTTTTTTTTGTGAGTTAGAATTTTTTTCTACATCCTTCTCCAGCTGTGTTCAGAACCCTCTGTTGTGGTCCTGGTCAGAACAGTCAGTGGTGGTAGCCAGGCACCATCTAGCTGTACTGGACTCAGTGTGGTGGAGGCCGTGGTAGCTGTTGTCCATTAGTCCTTTGGACTAATCTTTTCCTTGTATCTTGTTCTCTTCATTCTCCCTTGCTCCCAGATAGGTGAGACCAGTGGAGTATCTTAGATGGCTGCTCACAGGTTTTAAGACACCAGATGCTACTCACCAAGGTGGAAAGTAGAACATTGTCTTTATAAACTGTGTTATGCCAATTAAGCTAGATGTTCCTGAGACCATGGTCTCCACAGCCCTCCCCCCAGCAATTCAGTCCCTCAGGGAGTTTGGAAGTGTCTATGGAGCTTCCATGACCTTTCCTTGTACAAGTTGTGCTGGCTTCCCCAGTATTGTGTACTGTCTTACCCTTCACCAAAGTTACA
>NW_004443978.1:1978794-2017213 GCF_000243295.1 Trichechus manatus latirostris | reverse complement strand
TATGCCTTGGTGATTTTCTTTTGGGGTCTATCCTATATGGGGTCCGTTGAGCTTCTTGGATGGCCAGCTTTTCATCTTTCATGATATTGGGGAAGTTTTCGTTAGCGATTCTTCAATGATCCTCTCTGTGTTTTCTGTTTTCTCCCCCTGTTCTGGAACTGCGATCACTTGCAGATTTTTGCTTTTGATTGTATCCCGCATAATTCTCAGGGTTTCTTGATTTTTCCTCGTTCTTTTTTTCTGATTTTTCCTCAGAGTTGTATCCAAGTGTTTGTCTTCAATTTTGCTGATCCTGTCTTCCATCATTTCAAACCTGCTCCTCAGCCCTTCTATGACATTGTCCATTTCTGAAATCTTGTTTATCTTTTGGATTTCTAATTGTTTTTGTATGATTTCTAGTTGTGAATTTATTTTAGCATTTTGTTCCTGTATTATTTTCTTGAGTTTTCCCATTTTTTGTCTGTATTTTCCATGAATTTGTCTGCCTTTTCCATGAATTTGTCTTTTTTTTTTACTCATTTTTGTCGCTTTTTGCTTCAAGTCTTGGATAATTCTGAATATTAAAGATTTGAATTCCCTATGAGTTAGGTCTAGTGCCTTTTCTTCTACTTGAAGGTCATCTGCTGTTTTATTCTGTCCTGTTTTTGTTAATGTTTTAATATTGTCTGCTGTCTTCGGGGTATTCGGTGGTTATTTTCCTCATTTATTGATTGTAGATTTGTTTGTTTCACCCTGTTTTTTTGTTTTATGTGGTCATGTCTGAGCAGGCAGGCTATGTCTCCTTATCCAATGGGCAGGGTCAGTCACTCAAATATGGTACAGCAGGGCAGGTCCTGCTGAAGGGGTATTGCTGGAATGGGTTGTTTGTGGCACGTACCAGGGCTGACAGTATGGACCGTGAATCAGTGCAGGACAGGTTCCAGTAGGCTGTGCCTGTGCTGCTTGATAGTGTGATGTTCAGCCCACGGTGCAGGTAGGCAGGAAGGAGGGGGGAGATTGTGATGTGTGGAGCTAAGATGGGAATGGGAAAGATGAAAGAGAGGAGACAGGAACAAGAGCCAAAAACATACACACAAACAAAAAAGAGTGCTAAGGGAGCTTGCTATTGGAGTGGAGAGATGAGAGACTGAGAAATGAGGAAAAACAAAAATGGAAAAAAAAGAAAAAGGGTAAAAGAAATAAATGAATAAATCGAGAAATTGGAAATGAAGAAAGACAAAAAGGGGATAAGAGCGAGAAGAAAACAAAACAAAGAAACAAAACAAAACAAAAAAAAAGCAAGAAAAAAGAAATGCCCCCAGGGATGTCCCTGTGCGTCTGTGCAGAGTAAGGGAGTAGCTTCCAAGCTGCATGGTACTGCCTGGCTAGAAGGGGCTCCCAAGTCGAGGAAAGAAAAGAAAAAACAAAACAAATCAAAACAACAAATCAGAGCAAACAAACAAAAAAGCCCCAGGGGTCCCACCAGTGTGGCGGCAGGAACCGGGAAGCAGTTTCACAGTCGAGTAGTGTTTCGCAGCCTTTCAGGAAGAAGCAAAGATGGCGCATGGAGCCAGGTATTTGAGAGAATGGAGGGGGAGGTGGTGAGAGGTAAGGAAGAAATCTAAAGAAGCAGAAAAAAGCAACACCATCAGCCAACAAAAGGCACTCAGGGAGCCAGCCAGTGCAGGCGGGTGGAATCCAGGTGACACTGGGGTGAAGCTTGTGCTTCCCAGCCAGTAGACTGTGGCTGCAGGAACCAGAGGAGGCTAAGTGTGGGTGAAGAAGGGTGAGAGGTGGGAAAGCCTGTATCACTGGTTACCAGTTCTTCTGTCTCCTGCTGGAAGCTCCATGAAGCTGCTTTCTCATACCCTCTGTTCTGTGATCTCCAGTAGGAGTCCAAGATGGCAGATCCGTGCTGCAGTAGCTGATAGGGGACCTCTGCATGTATCTCTCTTCGCTCTCTGTTCTCAGTCAGTTTTCTTATTCCATTTGGTGCTTGGCTGAGTTCTTTATATCTTCATTTGATGCTTAGGGTTTCAGGATTGACGTGTGACTCTGTTTGACTTATTTTTTCTGTTCTTTGCAGCGGAGGGACAGCGTGGTGCTTCTGACTACAGCACCATGTTGCCTGGAATTCCTGAATTTCCATTTTCTCTTGAACTATGTTTTTTTCACCCTCTACTTGTTTTGCAGATCCCATTGCAACTGTTGCTGTCGACTTGATTCCAACTCATAGTTAACATATAGGACAGAGGAGAACTGCCCCATAGAGTTTTCAAGGAGTGCCTGGTGGATTCAAACTGCTGACCTTTTGGTTAGCAGCTGTAGCTCTTAACCACTATGCAACCAGGGTTTCCATTTTGAAGATATTCTTTCTATTTATATCACTAGTTACCACCCTGAAATTTTTAATATGTATTCCTTAATGTAAATATTCTAGAGTTAGTACTATATCTGTCTTTCTCCTTAATAATATAAGGACCTTAGAACCTTCTTCCTGTCTTACATTGTTGTTCAGTATATCAGTTCCATTTCACTTTTATTCACGTTGTATCTCATTTCTACTCTCTTTGATAATTTTCCCTTATTTCTTGAGGACAGTAGTCCTTTTCATGAAGGTCTATTAGTGGTTCATCCCCTCAGTCTTGGGCCAAGTGCATTTTGTTCTTATTTGTTAATTATAGTTTAACTAGGCATAGAATTCTAGGTTGACGATGTTTCCTCTTAGGAACTTTGAAACTATTTTTGATTCTTTTATAGTTTCTGTTGCTGTTGTTGAGAATTCTACGCTTGTTTTTACTATAGGTTAAGGTCATATTTTTGTCTTCTATGAGTCAGAATCAACTTGATGATAACTTTTTTTTTTTTGGTATGTTGTATAGTTTTACTACAAGATGTTTAGGTGTGGAATACCTTTCATTTACCTTGTTTTATGTGTTTGTGAATCTGCCAATTCATATCTCTCCATTAGGTCTCATAAATCTTCCAATCTCTCCAAACATTGCCTCTTACTCATTTTCAATGTTCTTTCATTCTAGAATTCCAAGTCTATTCTTCTGTAATTTCTACTAGTTGAATGAAGATATTCTCATTTTTGTCTTCCTTTTAATCAATCTTTCATATTTTCCATTGTATGCTGTATTCTAGGTAATATCATCAGTTCCATATTTCCATTCATTAATTTTCTCATCAGATATTTCTAATTTGCTCATTAACCCATCTACCATGTTTTTAATTCAGTGACTATTTTTATTACTGGAAATTTAAATTTGCCTTGTATCTTATGATAATGTCTTTTTCCCTTGTGGCTTTGCTTCCTTCTTGTGCGTCTTGAGTATATTAAAAGAGACTATTTTATCACTTATTTTATCACCTTCATCATATTGTTCATTATATGAAGTCCTTGGGAGGACTTTCTTTCTGCTGACTCAGGGTCATTGTGTATTCTTTCTTTGTAAATTAAAAATTTTGAATTGTATTTCAGTGAAACTTAAAATTCTGTTTAAGGATTTCTTGAGGTGAGTGTGTGTCAGATAGGTACACCAGGGATTACTGACTTGCAACCAGTTTTTTATGTTAATTTCTCAGTTTGGGGGCTTCCTGACCATGCAAATACTGAACTTTCAGACACCAGGTCCACATGATCCTGAGTTTCTAGCAGAGGACTTTCCTAATGCCCTTGTCCTTCCCTCTGGCATTGATGGGCAGACAGAGTGATTCTAGTCTGCACATTCACTGGACATGTCATACTTTGAGGTTCCCAGCTTTATGTGGGAGAATCAGTTCCTTCTCCCACCTGAGAAGACCCAAGGCCTTGTCTTCTCTTTCTACATGGTCACTAAAACTCAACCCTGGTTCACCAGCACTGATATCTATCCCCAAGGGTGCAGCAGCATCATCTTGGGTTTGTCGTAGCTAAACACCAGACTTACACACTGCTAGAAGTGAAAGCAAAGAATTTTATTGAAGAATAAAACTGATTCACAAATCAGGAGATACACACAAGCAGCCAGGCAGGGTACTGCAGTGTGTTCCAAATTGCAAGAAGAGAGAAAGGTTTTCATCGGGTGAAGCAAACAAAGGTCTGTATGCTCTCAGGCACTGTAGGTGGGAGGGAAGTTTACATGGCAAAAGTTAGAAGGGATTTGTTAAATTATAATCTTTCTAAGTATCAGTAAGTCTATTTGTTTACAACCTGGAGTATGTTGAACAAGACATTCTGTCAGGAACAGTTGAGTCAGCTTTCTGTAACAGCTGCATGATTGCCTCTTTTTAGAGTAGCAAGCTATGCTTCTACCTCAGTTACAGATTTACAAGCAGGCAGCAGAAATGGAGTGAAGGTCTCAGTGAATGAAATCTGATTTTGGGGAGTCAGCAAGTTAAAACAGTGACTTGGTTAATTGGTGTTTACCTCATCATGGTTACGGAATTACAAGAAGGAGGTAAAATATGGAGTCTTAAACCTGTGTATGCAGATCTTAAAAGCAGGGTGCTTGGCATGATCTAGGATGGCTGGCCCAGATCTAAATTAAACTCCATTTTGAATCAGACTGCAGTCTAATTTAGAAGCCTCTGCTTCTGTTATTTTGAAAAGACAATTCAGCCTCTTGTAAAAGTTTAACTGCTTGTAACACAGAAAAGAGAAAGGGTCAGAACTTTAGCTGATGTGAAATATTGTTTGTTAAAAGATGTTCATCAAGAATGTTTGTGCAGCTTGTCCTAGGGAAAAATACTTTTGTCAACATATCCCAGGAGGTTAAGAAATAGAATTGATAATTTTAAGTAAAGATGGGGGCTGCCCCTGCAGCTTTGTGAGTCAGGAGAAGCCTCCAGCCACAAGCCTGATCCACAAACTTAGGACTTGCCAGACTCTACAACTGCATGAGCCATTTCCTTGAGATAAATCTCTCTGTCTATCTCTCCATCTTTCTCTCTTTCTAAATATGTGTGTGTGTGTGTGTGTGTGTGTGTGTGTGTGTGTGTGTATAGCTTCACTGATTTTGCCTCTCTTGAGAACCCAGCCTAAGACATTTGGTACCAAGAGTGGTTATAGAGAAACAAAATTGTAAGGATGAATTTTCTAAATTGATTCTCAAGTCTGGTTACTCTTAAAGATACTGATGACTTTGCTTCCAGTAGTAAAGAGGGCACTGCTAATCCATGGCATGAGGTGCCAATAGAAATACACAAGATATCACTACCAATATATCAAGTATTGGTGAGAGGCCAGGCTCTGGTTGATTGCATGTTTGTTACTTTTCTACAATTTTGTCAGAATGTGAAGTATAAGGAAGCTGGTTGGTCGGTCTTAGTTTAGCTAAAGTGGTGAAAGAAAGAGATGAGCTGAGGGCTTCAGAGTCAAAGCTCAAGCACCACATAAACAATCTGAAAGTTGCCACTTGTGACCTGAAAGAAACCCTTATTTCTTGTAGTAACAGCTGATACTGCCAAAAACCAAACCTAAAGTCTTATCATAGGAATGGCGGAATTTACAACACCAGTTGAATTCCCAACCTCGAGTGGTGTCTGAAGTTGAAGTGAGGACATTGATAGGGAAGAAATGAGATCCTGAAACTTGGGCTGGGGACTTATAGGCAGATAATCAGGAAGCTGGGGACACTGAGTCCCTCAATTCCATTGAACCACTCCTTCCCCTCCCATCTGAAGAGATTACTTCATCTTAGTCAGCTAAGCCACCCTCCCCAGTAAAACCATTAGCCCTTCCACCACCATCTGATGGGATTAATCCATCTGTGTCTGAAGGGCCTTTGTCTGAGTCATCCCCTGGGGAGGTGTCTGAGTCATTGCCTGGGAATTGCCTAAGGCAGATGCCTTACAAAATATTGCTGAATGTTCTCAGGACACATCCCCACCAGGCATTTTTGCCTCTAGACCTATAAATAGATGAAAGTCTCAGCAAGCTCCAAAAGGTGAAGTACTAACTGTGACCCAGGAAGAGGTACACTACACTCCAAAAGAACTGCTTGAGCTTTATATATAGAAACAGAAACCTGGGGAATATGTGTGTGAATGATTATTAAGCATGTGGGATAATGGTGCAAGGAACATAAAGTTGAATCAGTCTGAGTTTATTGATATTGGCCCACTAAGCCCATATTCTTCATTCAGTGTTTCAGCTTGAGAGGTTAGGAAAGGATTTAGTAGTTTATTTGGTTGGGACTCTGAATCATGGATTATATGGTGGCCTGCACTAAATCAAGTTGAATTATCAGAACTGCCTTGGTATACTGTAGAAGAAGGTATCCAAAGGTTCTGGGAAATTGGCATATTAGAGTGAATTTATCAGGTTAGACCCACAGACCCATGCATGGAGTGCTCAGAGGACACACCTTTTACCAAAACAGTGAGGAACTAATTTGTGAAGGGAGCCTCCGCATCCTTGAAGACTGCTGTGATTGCTATTTTATTTGACAAGTGGAAACTGCCCTAACTGAATTAAGACACTTTACTACAATAGGGCTGATTGGACCCTGTCGTGGTAGGGGCCAAATGGTGGAACTCAATCAACAAAGACAAAGTGGGCATATTTACTGTAATGGACAGCAGGGTCAAAACAGTAATCAGAATACTCTGACCTGTATGGACTTATGGCATTGGCTACTTAGTCATGGTGTCTCCAGGAGTGAAATAGATGGTAAATCTACTAATAATTACTTGATGTCTACAAGTGGAAGAATTCTAGGTCAAGTGAATGGCAGTCTAATTCACTCAAATCACCAGAATAGACAGTCATGACCCCTCATCCAAATTTGAGCAAGTATACAGACCCACACAGCTTGAATGAAGGGGAGACTGGGTCCCCTTGAGGAAGGACCCCACTACATTGCCAATAATTTTTACTGTCAATCTTTCTCCTAGCCTTCCCTAAAGGGATCTACAGCCTTTTACGAGAGTGACTATTCATTGGGGAAAAGGAAATAGACTTTTCGGGGATTACTGGATACTGGCTCTGAACTGGCACTAATTTCAGGAAACCCAAAACGTCACTGTGGCCTACCAGTCAGAGTGGGAAACATGTGGAGATCAGGTTAGTAATGGAGTCTTAGCTCATGTTCTTCTCACAGTAGGTCCAGTCCGTCCCCGAACTCATCCTGTAGTGATTTCCCCAGTTCCAGAATGCATAATTGGAATAGATATACTCAGTAATTGGTAGAACCCCCACACTGGATCCCCGACAAATGGAGTAAGGGCTATGACGGTAGGGGAAGCCAAGTGGAAGCCATTAGAATTGCCCCTGCGTAGAAAAATAGTAAACCAAAAGCAATACTGCATTCCTGAAGAGATTGCAGAGATTAATGCCACCGTCAAGGACTTGAAGGATGCAGGGGTGGTGATTCTCACCACATCCCCCTTCAACATGCCTATTTGGCCTGTGCTAAAAACAGATAGCTCTTGAAGAATGAAAATAGATTATCTAAAACTTAACTCGATGGTGACTCTAATTGCAGATACTGTTTTTGATGTAGTTTCATTCCTTGAGCAAATTAATATCTCTCCTGGTGACTTATATGCAGCTATTGATCTGGCTAGTTCCTTTTTTTCCATAACTGTTTCAAAGGACCATCAGAAGCAGTTTGCCTTCAGCAATACACCTTCACTCTCCTACCTATGTCATAATTTAGTCTGCAGGGACCTTGGTTGCCTTTCCTTTCCACAAGACATCACCCTGGTCCATTACATTGATGACATACTGATTAGACCTAATAAGGAAGAAGTGTCCATGACTCTGGACTTAATTAGTAAAACATTTGTGTGCTAGAGGGCTAGAAATTAAACTGACAAAAATTCAGGTACCTTCCACCTCAGTAAAATTTTCCGGGGTTCAGTGGTGTGGAGCATGTCAAGATATTCCCCCTAAAGTGAAGGATAAGTTGTTATATCTGGCTCCTCCCACAACTAAAAAGGAGGCACAATGCCTGGTCGGCCTTTTTGGATTTTAGAAGCAGCATATCCCTCATTTGGTGTGCTACTCTGGCCTATTTATCAAGTGACTTGAAAAGCTGCCAGTTTTGAGTGGGGTCCAGAACAAAAGAAGGCTCTGTGATAGGTTCAGGCTGCCATGCAAGCTGCTCTGCCATTTGGACCATATGATTCAGCTGATCCAGTGGTGCTTGAAGTGTCAGTGGCAGAGATGCTGTTTGGAGTTTCTGGCAGGCCCTTATTGGTGAATCAAAGAGCAGACCCTCAGGATTTTGGAGCAAAGCCCTGACATCCTGATAACTATTCTCTTTTTGAGAAAGAGCTTTTGGCTTGTTGTTGGGCCTTAGTAGAGACTGAATGCTTAACCATGGGCCACCAAGTCACCATACAGCCTGAGTTTCCCATTATGAACTGGGTGTTGTCTAACCCATAGAGTCATAAATTCTGGCATGCACAGCAGCACTCCATCATTAAATGGAAGTGATATATACCAGGTCATTCCAAGCAGGACCTGAAGGCACAAGTAAGTTGCAAGAGGAAGTGGCCCAAATGCCCATGGTCTCCACTCCTGTCACATTACCTTCCATCTCCCAGTCTGTACTTATGACTTCATGGGGAGTTCCTTATGATCAGTTGACTGAGGAAGAGAAAACTTCCTGGTTTACAGATGGTTCCGCATGATATGCATTCACCTCTTGAAAGTGAACGACAGCACTGCAGCCTCTTTCTGGGGCCTCCTTGTAGGAGAGTGGTGAAACCCTCCTAGAGGGCATAACTTTGAACAGTGCACCTGGTTGATCACTGTACTTGGAAGGAGAAATGACCATATGTGCAATTGTATACTGATTCATGCGCTGTGTGGCCAGTGGTTTGGCTGGATGTTCGGGGACTTAGAAGGAACAAGATTGGAAAATTGGAGACAAGGAGGTATGGGGAAGAGATATGTGGACAGACCTCTGAATAGGCCAAAAAGTGAAGATATCTGTGCCTCATGTGAATTCTCAACAAAGGGTGACCTCAGCAGAGGAGGATTTTAACAATCAAGTACATAGGATTACGCGTTCTGTGGAAACCAGTTGTCCTCTGTCCCTAGCCACTCCTGTCATTGCCCAATGGGCTCATGAACAAAGTGGCCATGGTGGCAGAGATAGAGGACATGCTTGGGCTCAGTCACATGGGCTTCCACTAACCAAGACCAACTTGGCTACAGCTGCTGCTCGGTGACCAATCCGGCAGCAATAGAGGCCAACACTAAGTCCCTGATATGTCACAATTCCTTGAGGTAATCATCCAGCAACCTGGTGGCAGGTTGATTACATTGGGGCATTTTCATCATGGAAGGGGAAGCGTTTTGTTCTTACTGGAATAGACACTCTGGATATGGATCTGCCTTCCCTGCACACATGCTTCTGCCCAAACTACCATCCATGGAGTAACAAAATGCCTTAACCACCATCATGGTATCCCACACAGCATCACCTAGGATCAAGGAACTCACTTCACAGCAAATGAATTGTGATAATGGGCTCATGCTCATGGAATTCACCATGTTCTCCATCATCTTGAAGCAGCTGGTTTGCTAGAACAATGGAATGGCCTTTTAAAGACAAAATTATGGCACCATCTAGGTGGCAGTACCTTGCAGTGTTGGGACAGTGTTCTGCAGGGAGTTGTATATGCTCTAAATCAGCATCCAATATATGGTGCTGTTTCTCCCATAGCCAGGATTCATGGGTCCAGGAATCATGGGGTGGAAATGGGAGTAGCATCACTCACTATTACCCCTAGTGACCCACTCTCAAAATTTTTGCTTCCTGTCCCTGTGACCCTATGCTCTGTGGGTCTAGTGGTCTAGTCTCATAGTTCCAAAGGGAAGAATGCTCCCACATGGAGACACATCACTGAATTCATTGAACTGGAAGTTTAGAATGCCACTTGGCCACTTTGGGCTCCTTAGGCCTCTGGATCAATGGGCAAATAATGGAGTTACCATATAAGCTGTTGTGATTGATCCTGATTACCAAGAGGAAATCGGATTTATATTACATAATGGAGATCAAGAAGAGTATGTCTGGAATGCAGGAGATCCCTTAGGGTGTCTCTTAGTACTACCATGCCCTATGATTAATGTCGGTGGAAAACCACAGCAACCCAATTCTGATATGGCTACTGATGGCCCAGACCCTTCAGGAATGAAGGTTTGGGTCAGCCCACCAGGCAAAGAACCATGGCCAACTGAGGTGATTGCTGAGGGTAAAGAGAATACAGAATAGGTGGTGGAAGAAGGTAGTTCTAAATACCAGCTACGACCACATGACCAGTTGCAGAAATGAGGACTGTAATTGTTATGAGTATTTGTTCCTTGTATGTGTGCATCAAATATTTTTCTTTTCTTCACTTATAAAATATAAGATGTAAATGGGGCTAGGGTGATTTCGGTTGTACACTTGTTGTGTCATGTTACATGCAAGTGTGACTTTATAATTGTCTTTATTTAGGCTTTATGTATGGTTTAAGGAAATATGTATAGGTACCAAGATGACAAGGGGTGGACTCTGATGGGTAAAGTTGTGTGTCAACTTTTCTGGGCCATGATTCTCAGTGGTTTGGCAGTTATGTAATGATGTAATTTGGCAGTTACATAATGATGTAATCATCTCCATGATGAGATCTGATATAGTGTAATCTCCTCCATGATGAGATCTGCTATAGCAGCCAATCAGTTGACATGGAGTTTCCTTGGGGCTATGGTCTGCACCTGATATATATGGAGTTTCTGGCAAAGCTCAGAAACTTTTGCCCCACTCTGGATCCTGCATTCAGCTCATCATCATCCAAACTCTGGTTCTTGGGGCTTGAGCCAGCAGCCTGCCATCTCAGATTTGTCAGCCTCTGCAGTCCATAAGCCAGCAGCCTGCTGTCTGATCTGCCAATCTTGTATTTGTTAGCCCCTGCAGCTACTTGAGTCAGGAGAAGCCTCCAGCCTGATGCCTGACCCACAGACTTGGGACTTTCTAGCCTCTATAAGCTCATGAGCCATTTTCTTGATATAAATCTCTCTCTCTGTCTCTCTCTCTCTCTATATATATATGCTTTACTCGTTTTACTTCTCTAGAGGTGCCTTGAAAGAAAGGCCTGGTGATCTTCTGCAATATCTCTGCCTTGATAATCCTATGGGGCACAATTCTACCCTGACACACATGGGTTTGCCATGAGTAAGAGTCGACTTGATGACAGCTGGAGGGAAAACAATATTATTATTCTCATCCTGTGTTGACATTTATGAACCAGCATTATGGTGCCTATTTTTTCTGACTTTGAGACTCACTTCTGTTGAAGCCCACCAACCAAAGACCAATAGGAACACACCTATAGTTAAAAAAAAAAAAAAGTTTTATTTAGCTTGCTGTATCAAGAAAAATGGACTCCATGGAATCTTAGAAGCATCTCAGTTGGGAGGAGAAACTTCTTAAAGAATTGGAGCTTGTGCTAAATGATTCTCAGGAGCATTTAGAGAAAGGGGTGGGGAGCTCTGGATTGGACACTATGGGGAAATTTAGGAGGTTCAGAAATTGGGTGTCTCAGCAGTCTCTATTCATTTGGCAGGAGGAGCCCTGCATGGCCGGGACTGGCACTGGTAAGAAGGCGCCCTCACTCAGAGGCAAAGAATGCAGATGTTTTGCACCTGCAGTAACATGTAAAAAAAAACATGTAAAATATGTTTAAAAAATTAGCATAGCATGCTTATGTACCTTGTGGAGGGGAGGGTGTGGTTGGCAAAAAAATGTAGAATATGCAAGTTATTTGCATAAAAATATGGTATTACTCTTGTATAGAAGCTTGGTTTATGGGGACTGGGCCATGTCCTGTTGGAAACATTCTATCACCAGCAGGACTGAATTTTCATTTTTTCACTTCTTGGGGACTAACTGACATTTCAGAGAAATGTTTTTGTTAAAGAGAGATCCTCAATTATTTAAAGTTCAGTGCAGAAGGTGATCACAGTAGCTGCCCAGCCAGCCCTGCCCATGCTTCCTGCCTAGTCTGATCCATAGGCGCCCTGGCGCTGTCGTGTGTATGACTCACATTCATATCCATTGCCGGAGCATATTTCTCAACACTGTGCCTTCACTCTTCAAAGCACAGTCCACAGAGCATTAGGAAATTAACCTGAGAAGAGACCTGCTCCTGTCTGTAGTGATGTAACAAAATTGATGACACAGCCTCATGACCCACCATGACAACAGTTCCCCAGATCTAAAGCCTGAGCAGGTTTTATTTTTACTTCATCAAACGGTTGAAAACACTCCAGGGTGAGTGGAGGCTGACCCAGTGGGCCCCTGGAGTGTGTGGTTTATTCCAGTTTGTGTTCCTTGACCTTCCTTAGGTCTGTGAGGCACACCAATGGCTGGCATACAACAGTTGAAAAGCAAATGGCTACAGGAGCAAACTCGAGATATTAGCATAGGAATGCTGGCTGGAAATGTGACTCATTTTCCCATCAGTGAACTTGGACGAACTTCTGCAGCTACTGATTTTTTATATGTTCTCTAGCTAGACTGATCCTCTTTCTCCTAGAAAGGCCCAGGAGGTGGCCTGAGAGTTTATTGTATCGATTAATTGGAAGGTGAGCCCTGGCTGCCATCTGTGAAATTGCGCATTCAATTCTGAATCTTTGTAATAAAGAAAATCGTATTTCTCTATTGAAAACACACTTAGTTATAGGGAAAACGTGAGGAAATAACCATTTTTAATTTTTTGCTGCTTTTGGCTTATTTTAGGAAATCTGAGGTTTAGTAAAAGCTCATTGCATAGGAAAAAGCACATCACTCTACCAGTTTGTATTTGTGGGTACTGAGGTCTCATTCTGCTCCCTAAGTCTCTTTTGATAGATTGATTTGAATGAGGGGTTGCCCATGCTCTCATTTTTGGATTCATTTCTGTGAACTTGGGGAGGTAAGAAGCACGTTGTCTTTGCAGTTTTCTTTTTACACTTTCCCATGAAACAGGTCCTAGCAACAGCCAATCCCTATCCCGTTTTGTACTCAGTGTCTTGGCTGTTGATACAGAGATCAGCAGACATATGGGTCCTTTGATCATTTATATTCCTCAGGAAACCTGAGTCTACTGGAGACCGTTAGACCCAGCGGATTGACCTCTCTCTCTCTCACACCCCCAACACAAAAGACAGGATGTAGTTACTGCAGATGAATCCCATTTTATTAAAACTGTAACCCATGCTAAAGGATTATATGGATTAAATGTTACAGTCTGAGGTTGTGTCTCTCTCTTAGCTTATTTTCTCTTTATTATTGTATGTCTTGGATTAGACGACACCATTCTTTTCTTTTCACATTTTAACATTTCTGAAATAGGGATGTATCTTACAATCAATGGCTTCTGAGAGTTCATGAAAAAATGATGTTTACTCCTAATCATAGTTTTACATATGTGAGTAAATCTAAATAAGTAGTGTCTGCATAAAACAATAATAATAAACTATTGTGGGATTTAAAGATGCATATAGTTAAAATGATGACAACAGTAGTACAAAAATTGGAAAGATGTAATCAGAATTAAAGTGTTCTAAGGTTCTTGTATTTTCCAGAAAGTGGTAAAATAAACTAATTTATATTAAAATCTAATGCGTTCAAAAATACCATATCTCAGGCTTATACGTCAATGTCAATACTTCTTTTTTGGGGGGGAAGATGATTTTTAAAACATTTATTTTTTGTTATTATTTTTCCAGGATAATAAAGGCACATTAAAAAATTAAGTAGTATTAAAAATAATCAAAACTCAAAGAAATTGAAACATAAGTTTATTCTAAGAAGTTATGCTATATGCATATAGGGAGACCATTTTGATTCTAAAAAATGCAAATAGCTTGAAGTAGGCTAGTTACAATGAGGTTTATAAAGAGAAGAGGAGGGATAAGAATAGATGATCAACCATTGGCTAATCTTAACATGATTGATTGAAGTCTGTACTCCCTCTTCTACAGAGATCAACTAATATCAGGTCACAAGGTGGTCTTTGGCCCTCCACCCACCTGCAGCCGTGGTATCTTTTGAAATTTAAATTAAGTAAGCTTGTCCTAGAACAGGAAAGAAAAAAAATTAGCAATTTTGGGTGAAAAAAGCCACTGGCAGGATTTGGTCAGGAATTTTATTAATATTTGGTGGATAAAAAAACCCTAAAATCAATGTAAAATGTCTGTTGTTCTTTTTTCTTTTTGATAGTAGTACTCAAAATATAGTAATGGAAATTCCAAACCTCTTCTTTTGGCTCCTAACATACTACGCCATATCCCTGATCTACTTCCCAGAAGCAGCTGCTGTTAGCGTTTCTCTTTAGAGAAAGTGAGTGGAAAAATATCAGATCTCCACTTCTCACACCAAACTGAGTTGATCAGTGCAAATCAATTTATTATCAGTTTTGTTCCCCTCTGTTCTACTTCTCAAACCAGCAGTTCTTCTTCTGACCCTAACCTCTCAGAGCTAGGTTAGAGTAACCACCCAGAGCTAGGTCAGAGCTCACAAGTTAAAGAGCACAGTCCTCCAGACAGCCAAGTTGGCCCAAGACTTCATACACCAGTGCAAACTCACTTCTGACCTGCTGCCTACAAATTCTGGGTTTTCCAACTACTCCTTAAGGATGCCAACCACAAGCTTCACGTGGAGGGTGAGGGGCTGGGCTTCCTCACTTCTGACCTGCTGGCTACAAATTTGAGGGTTCCCTCTACCCCTCAGTTCACCAGTCTTAAGTTGGAAGTGGTTCCCATCCCTCTTCACTTCTCACCTGCTGGCGCCCACAACTCATTCAAGTTTGATAATTTGGTGGAACAACTCACAGAACTCATGGAAAGTGTTATACTTAGGATTACAGTTTTGTTAGAGCAAAAAAAGGTATGAATGTAGAGACATATAGGGTGAGGTCTGGGAGGTTCTCAAAGTGAAGTTTCCATGTCTCAAAAAGGGACACACTACTCTCCTATAGAAGTCTTTCGCCCACCCAGGAAAGACCTAGGGCTTCCTTGTCCAGAGCCTTCACTGGGGACCTGATACTCAGTCATGATTGATTGAGTGATGCCTCCCCCCTCTCTGAGGTTGGCAGATATCACAAGGTGGTATTTCTGGCCTGGCCAGCCCCCACCTGAGTCACCTCATGAGCATAAACTCTCGGGTATGGTGTGGATGCCTGTAGCTAACCAAGTCACCTCAGTTATTCAGGAAATTCCAAGGACTTAGAATTATCTCTCAAGAACCAAGGGCAAATACCAAACTACTTTGGTAAAGTTAGTGTAAACCCTGCATATGACTATACTCGACTACTGTGTTCATCCAGTTCTTGTTTTATCTATCAGCTTTAGATTCCATCCAATGGACTCCCTGCTTTGAAAGGTAGAATTTTCTGTATCTGCCTGTCTCCTGTTTTTGGGGTAGCGGCTTGCCCTGTGTCCTCAATTCTCTGATGAATCTAATAATAGTTGTTATTTTTCAGTTTGTTCAGCTCTTATTGTTAGGATGGGATTGACAACTTTCAAACTCTTTATATTTGGGAGCAGAAATTAGAAGTCTAGACTCTCCTTTTTAGCTTAAGTTAGAATTTAGTTCACTTATACTACACTCATCTCCTTTCCCTCTTCCCAGTGTCTCAGAGTTGTATTATTATTTTGAGTTCTTACATTGGTTACTGTTGGATTTTTAAACGAACATCATCAATCTTCCGTCTCCTGTCTTCCTGTTATGGAGCCTAAGGCTATGGGTGGCCTCCTTCCCGACTCTTCCCTCTTTTCTATTCTGCCTTCCCATTGAGTGAATGTCCTCGATTTTCCATTAGAATGAGCCAATCTAACTTAGTGCCATGAATCAGACCCTAACAGCAGACTTCCTGACTTCCTGGGGGTGAAATCTGACTCTGCTGCTTACAGCTGAGAGAACCTAAGCTAGACTCTTTGCTTATTGGGGCCTCAGTTCCCGCCTCTATAAAATGATGATGACAGAAATACCTGCCTCAAGGGGTTATTGTGAGAATTTAACAGGATAATCCTTATGAAGATTTAACACAATGCCTGGCAATACTTCTTGGCCAGAATGACGACAATGACAATGTTGATGGTGACTTTGTCAGGACTGGTAACCTTTGGAGTCTGTATTTTAATTATGTTTTTGGTCTGTGTGTAAATTCCAAATGCTGAAGTATTAAACATTTATTATCATGGTTCTACAATCTTTGCTGACTATAAATCCAAGTCGTGTGGTAAAATATTTCCTCTGTAAATATTCTTAGTGTGTAGGCCAAATGGATTGTCTTTTAAATTCCAGAATTGCTCAAAATAATGGCAAATTTTATTTTGCTTTATATTTGGACCCATGGCATTCTTGAACAGTTTTTCTGGTTGTGTAATTTTTTTCTGGAGTTCCTAAATGACTTTATTTTAACATTGAGGAGAGAAACCAATGCCTTCTTCACAGCATCAGTAATATCTCTCAGTTTTGTGTTTGTCCTGTCATTCTTGCTCAGGAAAATGGTCTTTGTGAAGCCCACGGATGTTTGTTGTAAGTTGGACAGATTGCTGCTTCACAGCTCTAATACAGGGATTTCTTTTTATTCATTTCTTGAGTTATTTCCACGGTTTCTTTTATCCCTGATGATCTGCTTCCTTTGTTTTCACTCTCATTTTCACTGGAGTATATTTGCAAGTTGTTTCTTCAGAGACTGTGTGTTTAGATACTTTTTCTGAGTCCTGAAAATATTCTTTGTTGTTGTTTTGCTTTCTTTTTGCTCATAGTTGAATGACTAGTTGGGTATGTAATTTGAACATTGTTTTCTCCCAACTTTGACGGCACTGCTCCTTGGCCTTTCTAGAATCCGTTGTTCCAGTGAGGAGTCTGCTGTCAGTCTGTGCATCTGTACCTTCTCACTTCCATCCATCCCTCTTCCAGCCTGCAGCTTCCTTGTTCAGCTTCCACCCACTTTCCTTCTTCCAGCAATTCATTGAAATCCTAATCTACTTATGGATTTTTAAAGTTCTTTGTATTGTTTAGGATTTATTTCCATCTTATCTTCTGTTAAGATCCTTTTTGAATTCTTTTACTAACATTTTAATGGAGTCTTGTGAGAGGAGGAAACCCTGGTGGCATAGTGGTTAAGTGCTACGGCTGCTAACCAAAGGGTCGGCAGTTTGAATCCATGAGGTGCTCCTTGGAAACCCTATGGGGCAGCTCTACTCTGTCCTATAGGGTCGCTGTGAGTTGGAATCAACTTGACAGCAACAGGTTTGGTTTTGGTTTAGTGAGAGAAGGAAGAAAAATAATGTGTGCCAGTTCCCCCATCATAAATCAGAAACATGGCTCGATTATGTATCCTTTTTCTGTCTTTCTCTTTATCCAGGCTCATCAGAGGGGTGTCTTTTTGAAGAACAAACTTTTGGCATTTTTGATTCTCTATATTATATCTTTTTCACTAGTTCCTGTTCTTATGTTTATTACAGCCTGTCATATATTCTTTTCCCTTATTATTATTATTAATAATATTTTTCTAATTTATTAATTCAGATGTTTAGTGTATTATCTTTAGATTTTATTTCCTAATATGTACATTTTAAGGCTAATTATTTACCTCTAAGAATTGCTTCACTGCACCCACAGGTATTGATATGTAGTCTTTTCAGTATAATTAAGTTCTAAGTAATTTTACTTTTTGTTATGATTCTTCTTTGACCCAATGGTTATTACAAAAGCATTTTTCTTTCATTTACAAGTGAGAATGAGTTTATAAAATAAGGTATTGGCTTTTATATCAGTTGCCTTGTGGTTAAAGAAAGTGGTCTATAAAATACTAATTCTTTGAAATTTGTTGGCCTAGTATTTGATCAGTTTCTAGAAGGAAGGAAGGGAGGGAGGAGGGGAGGGTGGGAAAGAAGAAAAATATGTGTCTAGAAAAACTTAGATTCTCTTATTATTGCTTGTGGAGTTATACATATATGAAGTTGTATATATATGCTCATTTGATCAAATTTTTTCGTATTATTCAAATATTCTATGTCTTTGTTATTTTTGGTCTGTTTATTTCTTAACAATTGAGAAAGCATTTTGAAGTGTCCTTTCTAGTGTTGAAGATATCACATTATCCCTGTAATTCTATCAAGTTTTGCTTTATATAATATGATACTGATTGATTATGTACACAGAAGTGGAGGATTGCTATGTCTACCTGGCAAATTGAACTTCTTACTATGTAGTAACTATGTTACTGGGTAGTAACACTTTCTATTCCTTAAAGTCAACTTGTTTTATATACATTAAATTTTGCCAGATTTCATATTTTTACTCAGGATTTTATATATATATATATTTTTCCATCCTTTTATTGTCAAGTCTCCCATGTCTTTATGCTTTAAGTGTATCTCTTATAAATAACATGTCTGAATATTTTTTTAAAATCTAGACTAACAATTTATTTTAACTCAAAAATTTAATTTATGCTTATTGTGAATACTGATGTATTTGGACTTGTTATCATCATAATTTTTTATTTGTAGTTTTTGGTCTATGTTTCTTTTTATTTTCCTCGTTTAATTTGATGAGGTTTTAATTATTCTTTAGTCATATTCATTTGTTTCTCTCTCCTGATTTGGAATGTATATAAATATTACTGTTCATTTAGTAGTTATTCTTGAGATTTACTCATTTTTAACATAAGTCTAAAACTAAATAATGTTTTAACATACTTCTGCAACATTAAAGTGTCTTAGAAAGACTCACCTCCTTATTTGCATGTTATCGTTTTCCAGTGTTTATTTTTTTTTAAACTACTGTTTCTTCTTTTAAAAATAAACTTTGCGATTACAATGTTATTATTTTTGTTGTATATAGTCAGTGTTTGTTTGGATTTACAAACGTGTTATTTATGTGCTTATCAGTCCTTGCATCTCAGGCATTATTATTCTTCTTCTGAAATGTATCCTTTAGAACTCCTTTTAGCTTTTAAGTCTTTTGGTAGTTTTTCTTTTCTTTTTTTAAATTTATCTATAAATGTCTTATTTCACTTTTTTTCTTGAAGGATAATTTTAATGTATATAGTTCTAGGTTGACAGTTTTTCTCAGTTGTGTATTTTTACGCAAATAATGTGTTCTACAATTTTGCCAACTGTGCTCTCCCCGTGAGGTATTTTTGTAAGCGAACCATGCTAATTTTTTTACAACAACCTGTAAAAAAATTAGCATAGTGTACTTATGAAAATACCTCGTGGAGAGTGGGAGCGGTTGGCAAAAAAGTGTAGAATGCATGTGTTATTTGAGTAAAAATACAGTATATTGAAAATCTTAGTTCATTGTCTTTTGGCTTCTATGATTGCTTGATACATCTGTTGTCATTCTAATTTTTGTTGCTTTATAGGTTATATGCTCCTTTCTTTAAAAATTTCTTTGAATTTCATGTCCATAAGTTTTATTATAGTATATGATTGTGGTGTTTCTTGAATCAGTGAATTTGTGTTTCTCTTCAGTTTTGAAAATTTGACAGGTGACATCTCTTCAAGTATTACTTCTCTTCTCCCCAATATTCTTTCTTCTCTCTGTCTAGTACTCCTATTAGAAGTAGGCTGGGCTTTCTTAATCTATACTCTAGACTCTTACCCATCCATTTATATTTTCTACCTCTTTTTCATCAATGATACATTCTCTTTTTTATTAAAGATCTGTTGTAGTTTACATTTTTTATTCAGCTGTGTCTCTTCTGTTAATTTTTAATTACACTGTTGACTTTTATTTCAACAGAATTTTAAAAAATTGACATTCAGCTATTTTTATTTTTTCTATTTGTTCCTGATAGTCTCTTGTTACTTGTTCCTTCGAACTTTATTCATATAAACAATTGTTCTAGATTCTGTTCTTACTAGTCCCATATCTGAAGTCTGTGATGGTTCAAAGCAATTTTTTAAATAAAATTTATTCTTGCTCATTGTGTTATATAGTCCTTGTACATGGTGATCTGTGGTTGTCAGCTTATTGCTTGATTTAATTCTGTGATTAAATCTGGGAAGCTTTTTCCCAGAGAGGTTTGATTTTATTTCTGCCTATAGCCAAGGGTTATCACTTACTTGACACTATGTCACAACTATGGAACAGTGGTTCTCAAAATGTGATTCCTGGATCAGTAGCATCAGCATCACCCTTGAACTTGTTAGAAATCAAAATCCTTGGGTCCCATTCCACACTGAATTAGAAACTCTGCTGGTGTAGCCTGGAAATCTGTTTTAGCAAACCCTCCAGGGTGATTCTGATGCTCACTCAAATTTGAGGACTACTTCCATAAAGAATCTTAGCAAAGAATATGGGTTTATCCTCAACTTCTGTATTTCCTCTCTCTCAAAGCTCTCTAACTTACTATCATTGTTACTGTTGGCATCCACAATTAATGCAACCCTTTCAGTATTTTTTTAATAGGGATGATTTCTCCTACATCTTTCAAAATAATGCTTGGTTATCTTGAAACAATGCAATGTCTCACAGTGTGTTCTAATCCAGAGTCTACCTTAATGCCAGAAATGACAGTCTGTCAACATTGAGTTTTTAATTTCATCAATGTATTTTTTTATTTCCAAAAGTTCTATGTCCCTCATTTTAAAATATTTTAAGCATGATTATTTTAAAATCATTGTGTGGTTATTTTAATATCTGCAGTCTTTGTGGATCTGATTTTGTGGCTGTTGCTTGAGTCTGGGAGGAAGCATTACTGATTTTCACTCTGTCTATGGGAGAGTACTACAGCAACATGTCCACATTCACAGTCTTGTCAGTTAAATTTTTGGCCACATAAGGAGTTGCCACATCTTCAAACCATAGAGTGGTGTGTGTTGGGGGGAACATCATTGGTGTTGATGGTAGTTGTGGTGATGGTAGTGGTGAAATTGCTTGTGCTGATGTTCTTATTGTTAGTAGTAATGGTGGCATCATGGTGGTTGTTGGTGATGGTGGCAATGGTGGTTGTTGGTGGTATTGATGATACTGTGGTGGTGGTGATTGTGGTATGGCAGGGGTCATGGTGAAGAATCAGCAAATGTTTCCTATAAACAGCCAGATAATAAATATTTTAAACTTTACAGACCACATCATCACCATCACAACTACTCAACTTTGCTGTTATAGTTCAGAAGTAGGCATAGACAGTGTGAATGAATGGGTGTGGTTGTGATCCCATAAAACTTTATTTATGGACAATGGCATTGAATTTCATATAATTTTCATGTGTCATGGAATATTCTTTTTTTTAAACTATTTAAAATATAAAAATTATTCTTAGCTTGTGGGCTGTGAAAGCACAGGTTTTGGGCTGGATTTGGCTTATGGGTTATAGTTAGCCAACCCCTGGTGATGGTGTTGTTGGTGATGGTGACAGTGGTAGTACAGCTGGTGGTGGTGTTGACAATGGTAGTGGCAGTGATACTGGTTGTGATGGTGAAAGTGGTGATGGTGGTAATGATAGTTGTGGTTTGCAGTGGTGATGGTGGAGAAGGCAGTGGTGATTATTGTAGTTTTGATGGTGGTGATGATGGAGGTACTGGTGGTGATGTGGACAGTGGTGATGTTGCTGGTGATAGTAGGTATGGTGGTGATACTGGTGAAGAAGCCTCCTTCTCCTAAGTCTTCCTTAAAAATAAAATGGAGTCTCAAAAAGTGAAAAACAGTTGGCACAACTTTTAAAAGTGGCAATGGTCCGAATATGCAGGCTTTCTAATTTCTATTATCACTTCATTTCTGCTACACCTCTCTGACCATTAATGAATCAGATTTAGAATTCCTGTGGACTCTTTCCCTGAAGGCTGTGACAAAGCCTCACTTGTCACCATAAACTTGGATTGGCTTGTGAGCAGGAAGTCCCAGGTCACCAAAAGTGATAAATACAATTATGTAGCATTATGCAATTTTAATGTGCCATCTAAATGCTAAATAATAGTAACCAATCTGATTCTGAATGCTTCATGAAATATTTCCACTGCTAAATCACAGGCATTTCTGTGTGTTTGTGCTAAACGCAAATTTTGTTTTAATGAGGAATAGCAAGCAGCTCTTTCTCTCAACACTTGGGCCTTGGTAAAACATATATATCATTTGCTTAGCAGGAGGGAAGTATTGCTGTTTACACAAAAGGCTTTTAACAGTATTGGAGTTGAGGGATGACTCAGCACCAGGTGCCCTCCTAATGCTCAGCTTAATTTTGCTGCAAGAGAAGGGATTGGAAGTGTCAGCAGCACCCCATACCTGCCAGAGATCTCAAAAGTCCCAGTTAACCTAATCTGCAAATCAGTTTAAATATCTTAGTCAGTTGCAAAGATAGTTCGCCCATTCTGTTTCTACTTGGAGTGTCTGCTCCAGAGTTGGTTTTATATGTTCAATGTGACTGTTAACTGCACAAATTCCTTGGCATATAATGTTCCTAACAGAAACAGAGGTATGGACTGTAAATAAGACTTTGTCAAGTTCCTTTCACCCCACACATAAACACATCATAACCCAACAGTGCAGACCCTTAAGTCTTTCTGTGAAAGGTGTGTGTGTGGTTTGTGTGGTGTGTGTGGTATGTGTGGTGTATGTGTGTGGTATGTGTATTGTGTCAGTGTATCTGTGTCTATGGTGGGCAGGAGGTGGGAAGGAGAGGTGGAGTTTTTTTTTTTTTCTGTCAAAAATTATTCACATGCTCAGGAAAAAAAAAACTAATATAAGAAAACTTTGAGAGGCAGAGCCAACATGGCGCTATAGACAGAAGCGCCATGATGTCCTTCCACAGCAAAGACCTGAAACATTGAATCAGAGACAAATATCAATCCTGGAACCCTAAGCATCAAATGAAGAGATAAAGAACTCAGCGGAATGGAATAAGAAACTGACAGAGAACAGAGAACGAGGAGATGCGAGCAGAGGTCCCCTATAAGCTAAGACAGCATGGATTTGCCATCTTGGACTCCTGTCAGAGATCAGTGGACAGGGAGTATGGGAAAGTAGCTTCACAGAGCTGCCAGCAGGAGACAGAGCACCCAGTAACCAGCGATACACACTTTCCCACCTCCCACCCTTCTTCCCCCGCTAAGCCTCTGCCACTTCCTAGCTGGCTATGGTTGTCTGGTTGGCTGGGAGGCCCCGGCTCTGCATTGCTTGGATTTGCCCTGCCCACATCAGCTGGCTCCTTCAGTGCCATTTCTTTGTTGCTAATGTTGCTTTTTTCTGCTTCTTTTGGTTTCTTCCCTGCCTCTCACCTCCTCCCCCTTCTTTCTCTCAAACACCTGGTTCCGTGTGCCATCTTTCCTTCTTTTTGACAGGCTGTGAAGCACTGCTTGGCTGGGGAACTGCTTTCCTGGTCTGCGCCACAAAACCAGTGGCATGCCTGGGACCTTATTCTTGTTTCGTTTTTTGTTTTTTTTGTTTTGTTCTGTTTGTTTTCTTTTCCTTTTCATGGCTTGGGAGCTCCTTCTAGCTGGGCTGTACTGTGCAGCTTGGGAGCCATTTCCCCAGTCTGCACAGCCACACCAGTGGGATCCCTGGGACTTTTATTTTTCTTGTTATTTATTTATTATTATTATTTTTATTTTTTCCTTTTTGTCTTTCTTTGTTTCTCAGTTTCTTGTCTCTCTCTACTTATCTTCTTTTCCTGTCTCCTGAATACCTCGTGCTATGTTCCATCCCTGCCACTTCTAGCTGGGCTATACTGCGCAACCTGGGAGCCACTTCCTTGCTCTGTGCAGCTGTACCAGTGGGATCCCTGGGGGTGTTTCTTTTTTTCTTATTTATTTTTTCTTTTTTCTTTTTTTGCTTTTGGTTTTTCTTCATTTCTCAGTTTCTCGTTTCCCTCTGCTTTCCTTCCAATACTGTCTCCTGAATACCTGGCACTATGTGTAGTCTCCACCCCTTCTAGACGGACTGTGCTATAAGGCCTGTGAACCACTTCCCCAGTCACCAGTGGGATCATTGGGGGCATTTTTATTATAATTTTTTAAAATTTTATTTCTTTTTTCCATTTCTCGGTTTCTCATCTCTCCACTCCAATGGCAAGCTCCCTCAGCACTTTTTTTTTTTTTTTTTGGTTCCTGTTTCTCTCTCTGCTGTCTTTTCTCATACCCATCTTAACCCCACACATCATAACCTCCCACCTCCCTCCTGCCTACCTGCACTGTGCACTGAACATCACAGCCCCGAGCAGCACAGGCACAGCCTACAAGAACCTGCCCTTCACTGACCCCTGATCCACTGTCAGCTCCAGTACATACCCAAAATAATCCGTTTTAGCCCCGTCCCTTCAGGTGGATCTGCCCTGCTGCACCATAGCTGAGCGACTGTCTGTGTCCATTGGACAAGGGGGTGAAAAGTATCATGCTCACAAATGAGCAGACAAGAATGCACAGACCACCTGCTCAGACATAACTAAATAAAAAAAAAAAAAATACAATCAGTAAATGAAGAAACTGGCTACTGAATGTCCCCAAAACAGCAGGCAATATCAAAACATATTAAAAAAAAAAAAAGAAAAAAAAGGACAGGATGGTTCCAATAGGCATCCAAAATAAAATGCCAGATGACTTTTCAGTAGAAGAAAAGGCACTAGAACTACATGATAGGGAACTCAGATCTCTAAGAGTGAGTGCTATTCAAGAGTTGAAGCAAAAAGCAGACAAAAATGAGGAAAAAATAGGCAAATTAATGGAAAATACAGACAAAAAAATGGAAGAATTCAGGAAAATAATACAGGAACAAAATGTCAGAATAAATTCACAACTAGAAATCTTACAAAAACAATTAGAAATCCAAAAGATAAACAAGATTTCAGAAATGGACAGTGTCATAGAATGTCTGAGGAGCAGGTTTGAAATGCTGGAAGACAGGATCAGCGAAATTGGAGACAAACACTTGGATACAACTTTGAGGAAAAAGCAGGAAAAAGAAACAAAGAAAAATGAAGAAGCCTTGAGAATGATGTAGGAGACAATCAAAAGCAAAAGTCTGTGAGTGATCGGAGTTCCAGAACGGGGGAGAAAACAGAAAACATAGAGAGGATCATTGAAGAATTGCTTACAGAAAACTTGCATAGTATCATGTAAGATGAAAAGCTGACCATGCAAAAAGTTCAACAAACCCCATAATAGGATAGACCCCGAAAGAAAATCACCAAGGTATATGATAATCACACTTGCTAAAACCAAAGACAAAGAAAGAATACTGAGAGCAGCTTGAGAAAAATGAAAAGTCACATACAGAGGGGAAGCAATTAGACTAATCTCTGATTATTCGGTAGAAACCAGGCAGGCAAGAAGGCAATGGTATGACATATATAAAACCTTGAAAGAAAAAAATTACCAGTCAAGAATAATATATCCTGCAAAGCTCTCATTCAAATATGATGGTGAAATTAAGATATTTCTAGATAAACAGAAGTTAAAGGAACATGTAAAAACCAGACCAAAATTAAAAGAATTATTAAAAGGAATCCTTCTGTTTGAGAATAAAGAACATCAGACCAGAACCTGAATCTAGGACGCAAGATCACATCAGCCAGATACCAACCTAGGAAATGAATTCTCAAGGACTATCCAAAAAACAAAAGAATTACAACAGGGAACCAGGGAGGTTAATCTGTAAATGACAACAATGTCAGAACAATAAAAGATGGAATAAATGGTGTAGGTATAGAATTTTTTAATGGAGAGAAAGACAAGACAATACCAAGTAATAACAGACTGGTTCAAACCTAGGAAGATAAGAGTAAATTTCAAGGTAACCACAAAGTTAACAAACCTACTCATCAAAATAAAGAAGAAAAACATAAAGTCTCAGTAAAAACAAAATCTACAAAAACAAATGAAATGAACAAAAAATCCACACGA
This sequence comes from Trichechus manatus latirostris, assembly GCF_000243295.1. Taxonomy (NCBI): domain Eukaryota; kingdom Metazoa; phylum Chordata; class Mammalia; order Sirenia; family Trichechidae; genus Trichechus; species Trichechus manatus. The sequence continues at coordinate 1,991,412 of NW_004443978.1, read as the reverse complement.
AAAACGAGTTCAGCACAGGAGAGTAAGAGGAACAAAGAAAATGTCAGCAACACAAGAAAAAACACTATAAAATGACAGAAATAAACTCACACTTATCAATAATTAACACTGAACGTAAATGGCCTAAATACACCTAAAAAGAGAGGAGAGTGATGGAATGGATAAAAAAAACAAGATCCATTAATATGCTGTCTACAAAGGACATACCTTAGAAACGAAGATGTAAATTTATTAAAAATCAAAGGATTGAGGAGGCAGGGCCCAAATGGTGGAGTAGTCGAACTCTTCCTGTGGTCTTTCTTACATCAAAGACCCCAAAAAAGTGAATCGATTATATATGACAATCTAGGGGTGCTGAACATCAAAGGCAAAGTTGAGGAATCAGACTGAGCAGCAGGGGGAGGGAGAGACGGTTCAGAAGCAGTGAGGAGTTGCCAGACCTGACATGGTGGGAGCCGGCACCCTTCAGGCAGGATCAGCTGGCATGCGTGGTGAGACAAGCAGTGGCTCTTAGGAAGTGTTTTCCACGTCGGGATATACCGAGCGGCAGAGTCTACTCGGGCCTGCAGATCCAGTGAGAAGTGGTGCTCAATTAGCAAAAGATAAGTACATGCATCTGACCTACCAAGCAGATCAAAAAACACCCCCTTGGGGAAAAACCTCTCCCTCATTTACCTGCCCCCTTCCCGCTCTGCACCCAGTCCTGGGCTGGCTTCAGCAATTGCCAAGTCTCCTGGGCTGGAAATAGGACTTATCATGTTCCCTGAGCCATTCTTCCGGACTTGGACAGGGAACAAATTAATAAACAGGAAAAAATAATCTGCCAGCTCCCCTAAGCCAGATACCGAGAGTAAGCACAACTCCTTTGCCTTGGCACAGGCATAAGGGCTCCACAGACTTTGAATACCTTTCACCTTTGCATAATTTATGTGGGCCCATTGCAACAGCTTAGGCCCTCATTACCTCAGTACAACAGGGTCTATGCCTGAAGCCTAACTTCAGCTGTATCAGGTATATGGTGGAGTGGCACATTCGTGACATTTGATACCGCTCTGCCCATTAAGCAGTGTCCTCACCTACCCACATCAGGGACCTGAGGACTGGTGGCTCCACCCATGCCACCTAGCCACCCACAACAGAGGTCCAGGAATAAGTGGTGCCCTCTAGTCCTTACAGCCAACAGCAGTGTGTGCTCTTAGTCTGGCTGCAAAACCCACTCACCCATGTGCTTTAGGGAACTTGGACATGCTTTCCTCCCAGACACTTGGGGGCAGCCATTAGCCCCTGCCTTGCTCACTGCCTGACCTTCTACTGCAGCCAGATAGCTGTGCCTACACCAATCACCCCTGCCTGTATAGGGCTGTAGGTGAGAGCCTGCACCACACACTCGGTGACCAACTACCTGGACACCTGAGCTGAATCCATACAAGGAAAGTAAACAGACTTCTGGGCTCACATACCTAGTAACAGCTCTAACCACCTGGTGACAGGATGTTAGAGCTTCAAAGGTGCCAATAATCAAATTAGCTCACATGAGTGGCCTATTTGAGCATATAAAAACAAAACAAGAAGCTAGGACAGAGTAAGCAAACATAAAATAAATATAACATATTGATGGCTCAGAGACAACAGTCAATATCAAATCATATAAAGAGGTGCAGACCATGATGGCTTCAGCAAGCTCCCAAAACAAAGAATCCAGAAATTTTCCAGAGGAAGAGAACTTCTCGGAATTACCAGAGGTACAGCACAAAAGAGTAATACATAGAGCTCTTCAAGATTCGGAAGAAGATGAGGCAAAACATAGAACAAGCCAAGGAACACACAGACAAAGCAATAGAGAAGCTTAAGAAGATTAGAGAAGAGCATAATGACAAATTTAATAGGCTGCCAGAATCCATAGAAAGACAGCAATCAGAAATCCAGAAGATTAACAATAAAATTTCAGAATTAGACAACTCAATAGAAAGCCATAAGAGCAGAATTGAGGCAATGGAAGTCAGAATTAGTAAGATTGAAGGTAAAGCACTTGACACCATCTTATTTGAGGAAAAATCAGATAAAAGGATTTTAAAAAATGAAGAAACCCTAAGAATTGTGTGGGACTCTATCAAGAGGAATAACCTACAAGTGATTGGAGTACCAGAAGAGGGGAGATAACAGAAAATATAGAGAAAATTTTTGAAGATTTGTTGGCAAAAAACTTACCTGATATCGTGAAAGATGAGAAGATATCTATCCAAGATGCTTATCAAACCCCACACAAGGTAGATCCCAAAAGAAAGTCACCAAGACATATTATACTCAAACTTGCCAAAATCAAAGATAAAGAGTTTTAAGAGTGGCTAGGGATAAACGAAAAGTCATCTACAAAGGAGAGTCAATAAGACTAAGCTCGGACTACTCAACAGAAACCATGCAGGTAAGAAGACAATGGGATGACATATATAAAGCCTTGAAGGAAAAAAAAAATTGACAGCCAAGAATTATATATTCAGCAAAACTGTCTCTCAAATATGATGGCAAAATGAGAGCATTCCAGATAAACAGAAATTTAGGAAATTTGCAAAAACCAAACCAAAATTACAAGAAATACTAAAGGGATTCCTCTGGTTAGAAAATCAATAACATCGGATAACAACAATGACTAGAACACAGGAAAGAGCAACCAGATATCTACCCAAATAGGGAAGTCACAAAAATAAATCAAAGCTAAAACACTTAAAATAGGGAAACAGAGACATCAATATGTACAAGATGACAACATTAAAACAAAAAAGAGGGACTAAAAAATGTAGTCATGGGTCTTTCATATGGAGAGGAAGTCAAGGCTATATAAAGAAAAAAAAGAGTGGTTTAAGCTTAGAAAAATAGAGTTAAATATTAAGGTAACCACAAATGAAACTAACAATCCTACACATTAAAAAAAAAAGAAAAAACAAGGAAAAGTATAAAGACAGGAAATACAAAATCAACAACAATGAAAAAGATGAAAAGAAAATACATAAAGAAAAACAACTCAGCACAGAAAATTAAGTGGAATGAAGAAACAGTCAGCAACACACAAAAAAGACATCAAAATGATATCACTAAACTCATAACTATCAATAATTATGCTGAATGTAAATGGAGTAAATGAACCAATAGAGAGAGAGTATCAGAATGGATAAAAAAAAACACAATCTGTCTATATGCTGCCTACAAGAGACATATCTTAGACTTAAAGACACAAACAAGCTAAAACTCAAAGGATGGAAAAAATATATCAAGCAAACAACACACAAAAAAGAGCAGGAGTGGCAATATTAATCTCCGACAAAATAGACTTTAAAGTAAAATTCACCACAAAGGATAAGGAAGAATACTATATAATGATTCAAGGGTCAATAGAGCAGGAGGACATAACCATAATAAATATTTACGCATCCAACCACAAGGCTCCAATGTACATAAAATAAACTCTAACAGCATTGAAAAGAGAGATAGACAGCTCCACAATAATAGCGGGTGACTTCAACACACCACTTTCGCTGAACGATGGAACATCCAGTAAGAAGCTCAATAAAGCTACGGAAGATCTAAATGCTACAATCAAGCAGCTGGATCTCATAGACAAATACTGAACACTCCACCCAACATCAGCCAAGTATATTTTCTTTTCCAACGCACATGGAACATTCTCCAGAATAGACCACATATTAGGCCATAAAGCAAGCCTTAACAGAATCCAAAGCATCGAAATATTGCAAAGCATCTTTTCTGACCATAAAGCCATAAAAGTAGAAATCAATAACAGAAAAAGCAAGGAAAAAAAATTAGACACATGGAAACTGAACAACACCTTGCTCCAAAACTACTGGGTTATGGAAGAAATTAAGGACAGAATAAAGAAATTTACAGAATCAAATAAGAATGAAAACAGATCCTACCAGAACCTTTGGGACACAGCAAAAGCAGTGCTCAGAGGTCAGTTCATAGCAATAAATGCATACATCCAAAAAGAAGGAAGGACCAAAGCAAAACTGTAACCATGTAACTCGATCAAGTAGAGAGCAGCAAAAGAAGCCCTTGGGTGCCAGAAGAAAGGATATAATAAGAGTTAGAGCAGAATTAAAAGAAATAGAGAATATGAAAACAATTGGAAGAGTTAATAAGACCAAAAGCTTGTTCCCTGAAAAGGTAAACCAAATCAATAAACCTTTGGCCAAACTGACAAAAGAAAAACAGGAGAGGAAGCAAATAACCCGAATAAGATATGAGATGGGTGATGTCACAACAAATCCAACTGAAATTAAAAGAATCATAACAGAATACTATGGAAAATTGTACTCGAACTAATTTGAAAACCTAGAGGAAATGAACAAATTTCTAGTAACTCACTACTTACCAAAACTAACACAATCAGAGGTAGAACAACTAAATAAACCTACATCAAACGAAGAGATTGAAAAAGTAATTAAAAAACTCCCAAGAAAAAAAAGCCCTGACACTGATAGTTTACTGGAGAATTCTACCAAACTTTCAAAGAAGAGTTAACACTACTACTACTAAAGGTATTTCAGAGCATAGACAAGGATGGCATACTCCCAGACTCATTCTATGTAGCCATTGTAACCCTTGACACTAAAACCAGGTGAAGAAACCACACACAAAAAAATTACAAACCAATATCCTTCATAAACATTGATGCAAAAAACCTTAATAAAATTGTAGCCGAGAGAATTCAGCAACATATCAAAAAATTAATTCACTATGATCAAGTGAGATTTATACCAGGTATGCAGGGATGTTTCAACATTAGAAAAACAATCAATGTAATCCATCACGTAAATAAAGTAAAAGACAGAAACCACATAATCTTATCAATTGATGTAGAAAACACATTTGATAAAGTCCAACACCCATTCGTGATACAAACTCTCAACAAAATAGGAATAGAAGGGAAATTTTTCAACATAATTAAGGGCATTTATGCAAAACCAACAACCAACATCAACCTAAATGGAAAGAGTCTGAAAGCATTCCCCTTGAGAACGGGAACCAGGCAAGGATGCCCTTTATCACCACTCTTATTCAAAAATTTTGCTAGAGGTCATAGCCAGAGCAGTTAGGCTAGAGAAAGAAAGGACATACAAATTGGTAAGGAAGAAGTAAAAGTATCTCTATTTGCAGATGATATGATCTTATACACAGAAAACCCCAAAGAATCCACAAGAAAACTATTGGAACTAATAGAAGATTTCAGCAACGTACCAGGATACAAGATAAACATACAAAAATCAATTGGATTCCTATACACCAACAAAGAGAACTTCCAAGAGGAAATCACCAAATCAATACCATTTACAATAGTCCCCAAGAAGATAATATACTTAGGAATAAATCTAACCGGAGATGTAAAAGACCTATACAATGAAAACTACAAGATGTTACTGCAAGAAACCAAAAGAGAGCTACATAAGTGGAAAAACATGCCTTGCTCTTGGATCAGAAGACTCAACATTGTGAAAATGTCAGTTTTATGCAAAGCCATCTACAGATACAATGCAATCCCAATCCAAATTCCAACGGCATTTTTAATGAGATAGAGAAACAAATCACTAATTTCATATGGAAAGGGAAGAGGCCCCAGATAAGTAAAGCATTACTGAAGTAGAAGAACAAAGTGGGAGGCCTCACGCTACCTGATTTTAGGACCTTTGTACTGCCACGATAGTAAAAGCATCCTGGTACTAGTATAAGAACAAGTATATAGACCAACAGAACATAATTGAGAATCCAGAAGTAAAATCATCCCCCTATGAGCAGCTGATATTTGACAAATGCCCAAAGTCCATTAATAGGGGAAAAGATAGTCTGTTTAACAAATGGTGCTGGCATACAGGATATCCATCTGAAAAAAAAAATGAAGCAAGACCCATACCTCACATCATGCACAGAAAGTAACTCAAAATGGATCAAAGACCTAAATATAAAATGTAATGATAAAAATCGTGGAAGAAAAAATAGGGACAACGCTAGGGGCCCTAATCCATGGCATAAACAGAATACAAACCATAAGTAACAATGCACAAACACCAGAAGAGAAACTAGATAATGGCAGCTCCTAAAATTCCAACACTTATGCTCATCAAATGCTTCACCAAAAGAGTCAAAAGACAACCTACAGCCTGGGGAAAAAAATTTGGCTATGACAAAAAGCTCTGGCCCAGATGGTTCACTGGAGAATTCTAGACATTCAGAGAAGAGCCTACACCAGTACTACTCAAACTATTTCAGAATATAGACAAGAAAGCGATACTTTCAATTTCATTCTATGAAGCCAGTATAACCCTGATACCAAAACCAGGCAAAGATACCACAAAAAAGAAAATTATAGACCAATATCTCTCATGAATATAGATGCAAAAAATCTCAACAACATTATAGCCAATAGAACACATCATATCAAAAAAATAATGTCATGACCAAGTAAGATTCATATCAGGTATGCAAGGATAGTTCAACATTAGGAAATCAGTCAGCATCATCCACCACATAAATAAAAGGAAAGAAAAGAATCGTATGATCATCTCAATCAACACAGAAAAAGCATTCGACAAAATCCAACACAACATTCCAGTTAAAAACTCTCAATAAAATACGTACAGAAGGGAAATTTTCAGCATAATAAAGGGCATCTATACAAAACCAGCGCCTACATCATTCTTAATGGAGAGATGCTGAAAACATTCCCCTTGAGAACAGGAACAAGACAAGCATGCACTTTATCACCACTCCTATTTAATATTGTGCTGGAAGTCCTAGCTAGAGCAATAAGACAAGAAAAAGAAATAAAGAACATCCAAATTGGTAATGAAGAAGTAAAACTGTCCCTATTTGCAAATGATGTGATATGATACATGGAAAACCCAAAATACTCAATGAGAAGACTACTATAACTAATAGATTCAGCAGAGTAGCAGTATACAACATAAACATACAAAAATCAGTTGGATTCCTATATACAAATAAAGAGAATGATGAGAAGGAAATAAGGAAAACAATACCATTTATAATAGCCCCTAAAAAAATAAAATACTTAGAAATATATCTAACCAGTGATGTAAAAGACCTAAAAAAAAAAAAAAGAAAACTACAAAACACTACTGCAAGAAACCAAAATAGATCTACATAAATGGTAAAACATACCATGCTCATGGATCAGTAAACTCAACATTGTGAAAATGACAAGTGTACCCAAAGCAGTTTACACATACAATGCAATCCCGATCCAAATATCAACAACATTCATTAAAGAGATGGGAAAACTGATCATTAACTTTATCTGAAAAGGGAAGAAGCTCCTGATAAATAAAGCACTATTGAAGAGGAATAAAGTAAGAGGACTTGCACTACCTGACCTCACAACCTACTATACAGCAACGGTAGTGACAACAGCATGGTACTGGTACATTGACGGATACATTGAGAAATGGAACAGAATTGAGAACCCAGATGTAAATTCATCCACCTACGGTCACCTGATCTTTGACAAGGGCCCAAAGTCCATCAAATGAGGAACAGTCTTTTTAACAAACGGTGCTGGAAAAACTGGATGTCCATCTGCTAAAAAAGAAACAGGACCCATACCTCACACCATACACAAAAACAAATTCACAATGGATCAAAGACGTAAATATAAACCTGAAAACTATAAAGATCTTAGAAGAAAATATAGAATCAACTCTAGAAGCCATAATATACATCATTAACAGGATACAAACCATTACTAAGAACACACAAACTCCAGAAGATAAGCTAGATAACTGGGATCTTCTAAAAATTAAACACTTACGCTCATCAAAAGGCTTCACCAAAAGAATAAGAAGAGAAGCTATGGACTGGGAAAAAAATTTTGGTATTACAAATCCAACAAAGATCTAACCTCTGAAATCTACAGAAAAATCCAACACCTCTAAAAGAAAAAGACAAATAATCCAGTTAAAAATCGGGCAAAGAAAATGAACAGACATTTCATCAAAGAAGACATTACAGCAGCTAACAGACACATGAGGAAATGCTCGCAATCACCAGCCATTAGAGAAATGCAAATCAAAACCACAATGAGATACCATCTCACACTAGCATTATGGGCACGAATGAGAAAAACAGGAAATAACAAATGTTGGAGAGGCTGCAGGGAGATGGGAACCCTTATGCACTGCTGGTGGGAAGGCAAAATGATACAACCATTTTGGAAAATGATATGATGCTTTCTTAGAAAGCTTGAAATAGAAATATCATATGATCCAGCAATCCCACTCCTAGGAATATATCCTAGAGAAACAAGAGCAATCACACTAATCGACATATGCACACCCATGTTCATTGCAGCATTGTTCACAATAGCAAAAAGTTGGAACAACCTAGATGCCCATCAACAGATGAATGGATAAACAAACTATGGTACATACACACAACGGAGTATTATGCAACAATAAAGAACAATGATGAATCTGTGAAGCATCTCATGAACATGAATGAAACTGGAGGACATTATGCTGAGTGAAGTAAGTGAATCACACAAGGACAAATATTGTATGAGACCTCTAATGTAAAAATCATGAAAAAGTTTACACACAAAAAGAAACAATCTTTGTTGGTTACAAGGGATGGGAGGGGTGGGGGAAACTAAATAGACAATAGATAAGTGGTAACTTTGGTGAAGGGTAAGAACCGTACACAATACCGGGGAAGCCAACACAACTTGTAAAAGGCACGGTCATGGAAGCTCCATAGACACATCCAAACTCCCTGAGGGACCGAATTGCTGGGCTGAGGGTTGTGGGGACCATGGTCTCAGGGAACATCTAGCTCAACTGGCATAATATAGTTTATAAAGAAAGGGTTCTACATTCTAATTTGGTGAGTAGCATCTGGGGTCTTAAAAGCCTATGATTGGCCATCTGAGATACTCCACTGGTCTCACCCCTTCGGGAGCTAGGGAGAATGAAGAAAACTAAAAATACAAGGGCAAGATTACTCCAAAGGACTAGTGGACCACAACTACCATGGCCTCCATCAGACCGAGTCCAGTACAAGGCTACCACCATGGACTGCTCTGACAGGGATCACAATAGAGGATCCCAGTGAGAGCTGGAGAAAACTGTAGAATAAAATTGTAACTCACAAAAAAAGACCAGACTTACTGGCCTGACAGAGACTGGAGAAACCCCGAGAGTATGGCCCCTGGACACTCGTTTATCTCAGTAATGAAGTCATTCCTGAGGTTCACCCTTCAGCCAAAAATTAGATGGGCCCATAAAACAAAATGAGACTAATTAAGCACAACAGCCCAGAGGCAAGCACTAGAAGGCAGGATGGGACAGGAAAGCTGGCAATAAGGAACCCAAGTTCGAGAAGGGAGAGTGTTGACATGTCATGGGGTTGGTAACCAATGTCATAAAACAATATGTGTAGTATTCAATCAGAAGCTAGTTCTGTAAACCTTCATCCAAAGTACAATAAGAAAAAAAGAAAGCTTTGGTACTTCAGTTGGTTTTGCTTTTAGTTCTTTGTTTTGCCTTTGTTTGCAAATAATTGTACTTGCAACACAGCTTCCCAAAACTTTTGTTTGATTTTATTAAATATTGGAGACAAGTTTGAGAGAAATGCCACCTATAATGTATAATCCCAGTCTATAACCTATAATATTAATTTCTATATGGATAGGTCCGTATAATCCTTCCATGTACGTAATGCATGGTTCTTGCTGGAGTGCATTCTGGTATTCTTTAAAAAGCGTGTGTGCCGTGCAGGCCAAAAGCCGAGAGAGCATCGCGCTGCTCAGATACTATTTTCAGTGGGGAAGGTGGAGGCCTTGGTTTCAGCATGTGCTGCCATATTCTGAGATGATGGCTCAGGTATGCCAAAGCGTCTGCTGCATTGAAATGTCTGAGTTTTTCTATTTCACTGCGAGAGAGGAGGTCCAGCCTGCAGTGTGTTCTATCAGTGTATCATACAGTCTGCCTGCCAGCCACCTTCCTCTGGTCCTGCTCATGTTTTCGAGCCCTGCCTCTGTTCACAGATATCTGAAATCTCACTCCGGGCCACATGTGAGATGACTTTCTCTTACTCTAGAGGTGCACGCTGAGGGTTTTGTTTTGCTTTTAAGACAATTTCATTTTCATGATATACCTGACCAAAAAAAGAGAATGCACTACTTTTTCAGCAATTCAGCAAGAGAGATTGAACCATTATTAGTTCAGTGTTAAACAAAAGCTCAATGATAATAGCTACTACTTCCCCCACAAAGCAAAAACAATAAACAAAAGTGATCTATCCATACAATGGACTATTATTCAGTAATAAAAAGGAATGAAGTACTGATACTTGTATGGGCGAACCTTGAAAACATGCTGAGTGAAAAAAGCCAGACACAAAAAAATTTCATTCATATGAATTGTCGAGAATAGACAAATGCATACAAAGAAAAATTAAATTAGTGATTGCCAGGGCCTGGAAGAATGAAGAATGACTACTGATGGGTATGAGTTTCTGTTTAGGGTGATAAAATGTTCTGGAATTAGATAGTGCTGATGGTTGCACAACTCTGTGAATATAACTAAAACTCAATTGTACACTTTAAAGGGGCAAATTTTATGGCATGTGAACTATATCTCAATAAAGCTGTTATTTAAAAAATGAATAACCAGTGTCCATAGACCAGTGGAACAGAGTTGAGAACCCAGATGTAAATCCATCCAATTATGAGTAGCTGATATTTGTCAAAGGCCCAAAGTCCATTAATTGGGGAAAAGACAGTCTCTTTAACAAATGGTGTTGGCATAACTGGGTATCTATCTGTAAAAAATGAAACAGGACCCATACCTCACACCATACACAAAAACTAACTGAAAATGGATCAAAGACTTAAATATAAAATCTAAAACAATAAATATCATGAAAGAAAAAATAAGGACAACGCTAGGAACCCTAATATATGGCATAAATAGTATACAATTCAGAAGTATCGATGTACAAACACCAGAAGAGAAACTAGATAACTGGGAGCTCCTAAAAATCAAATACTTATGCTCATCAAAAGACTTCACCAAAAGAGTCAAAAGACAACCTACAGACTGGGAAAAAAATTTTGGCTATGATACATCCTTTAAGGGTCTAATCTCTAAAATCTACAAGATACTGCAACATCTCAACAACAAAAAGACAACCCAATTAAAAAATGGTCAAAGGATATAAACAGACACTTCACCAAAGAAGACATTCAAGTGGCTAACAGACACATGAGGAAATGCTCACGATCATTAGCCATTAGAGAAATACAAATCAAAACTACAATGAGATACCATCTCACCCCAACAAGTATCACATTAATCCAAAAAACACAAAACAACAAATGTTGGAGAGGTTGTGGAGAGATTGGAACTCTTATGCACTGCTGATGGGAATGTAAAATGGTCCAACCACTTTGGAAAATGATATGGTGCTTCCTTAAAAAGCTAGAAATACCATATGATTCAGCACTTCCACTCCTAGGAACATACTGGATAGAAATAAGAGCCGTCACACTGTCTTAGGCTGGGTTCTCTAGAGAAGCAAAACCAGTAAAGCGTGTAAATATATATAGAGAGAGATTTATATCAAGGAAACAGCCCATGCGATTGTAGAGGCTAGAACATCCCATGTCTGTGGATCAGGGTAGAAGCCTTTCCCAATTCACGTAGCCGCAAAATCTGGCGAGCCCAAGATCGGCAGGTTGTAGAGCAGGGCTCCTGCTCACAGGCTGTGAAGGTTGAAGAATTCCAAGATCAGCAGACAAGACAGCAAGGTTTCTCCTGACTCATGTAGCTTCAGGGGCTGGTGAACCCAAGATGAGCAGGTTGGGGAGAAGACTCTTGCTCACAGGCTGTGAACATTGACAAATTCTAAGATCGACAGGTGAGCTGCTAGCTCAAGTCCCAAGAACTGCAGGTGAGACAACAAGAGGCAGCCACAGGATCCAGAGTGAGCAAAAAGCCAGAACGTTTCCCCAAGGAAACTCCTTTTCGACTGATTGGCTAGTCATAGCAGATTCAATAATGGGAATGATCACATATAAACACTGAGAATTGTGGCCCAGCCAAGTTGACACAAAATCTGAACCACGAATAGACATGCACAGCCATGTTTGTTGCAGCACTATTCACAATAGTAAAAAGATGGAAACAACCTAAATGTCCATCAATAGATGAATGAATAAAATTATGGTACATATGCACAATGGAATACTATGCAATGATGAATCGGCAACACATCTCACAACACGGATGAATCTGGAGGATATTATGCTGAGTGAAATAAGTCTGTCACAAAAGGACAAATATCATATGAGATAACTATTATAAGAACTCAAGAAAAGGTTTAAACACAGAAGAAAGCATTCTTTGATGGTTATGAGGGTGGGGAGGGAGGGGAGTGGAAATCACTAACTAGATAGTAGATAAGGATCAACTTCAGTGAAGGGAAGGACAACACACAATACAAAGGAAGTCAGCACAACTGCACCAAAGCAAAAACAAAGAAATTTCCTGGACACATCCAAACACTTTGAGGGACATTTAAAAAAAAAAAAAA
>NW_004443978.1:1961425-1978694 GCF_000243295.1 Trichechus manatus latirostris | reverse complement strand
GACATTTAAAAAAAAAAAAAAGAAAAGATTACACAGACTCTGGAGCTCCCAGAAAAAAAAAAAAGAAAATAGCAATGTAGGCATTTTTTTAATCTCACCAAGTTCCATCATCAAAACCAAACCAACAATCAGAAAAGAATAAATCCACAGATGATATCTTCTACCAGACTAGGTAACAAGGAATCCCCAAGAACCCTAGAATATAGAAAGTGTAGCCAAAAACGTCAAGTAGTAGCAGGCCCATGATCAACAGCTATATGCAATGATGATGAAAAAGAAAAGTAGGAAAGGGTCCTAAAAGCCATGGAACCCAGAATTCACCAACAAGTAATCACCTCCAAAGAGAAAAAGACTAATGCTATGTGGGATTCTAGGCAAGTGAATCTGAGAAATGGAAGGAGTTTGTACAGGCTCCAAGTCATAGGAGAAAACAATTCCAAAAATTGGAGACTTATTAAATGACCTACCTGTATATCAGTCTGACCTTAGAATACAGTTGTTTCTACATCTTCAGTGAGATATACTCTAAAGACCCTCCCCTCAAAAAGACTGCAAAGAAAGCTTTAACTTCATTCAGTAGTCTATTGTTATTTTGAAACTATAATAGATATAAATTGGGATGAAACAAATTAACTATGTTAATTTTGTCAAGACTCAAATTTTGAACATAACAAAAAAAGAGACTCAAGTATAAAATCAAAGATGTGAAGTAAAACTCCTGTAATTTTAAACTTGAATTAGAATTATCAGTATGAACTCATTTTTTTTTCTCTCTCTCTCTCTTTTCCTAAAAGCATACAACCCAGTAGCAGTAAATACCTGTAAGGCCCGTATTGTGGTCTTTAGATACCATTGCTCAATAAAAAGAACCGTGGCTCTTTGGAGAAATGGCAGATTCCAGGTCTGGTGCAGGAAATGTACAAGATGAACCTGGCATATTTTGTTGTGCCAGCAAGTAACACGCTTTTAAAAGCTAATACTGGAGTCTTGTCAAAAGGACACAGGAGCCAAAATAATAAAATAAAATAAAAAATGAATGAAATTTCTAATTAAAAAAAGAGAAAGCAACACATTTAGAATCTACCTGAAATATCAACATCCTTCAAAACTGAATTGGGAGTAGTGCCACAATGAACATTTGGTGTACAAATCTCTGAGTCTCTGCTTACAGTTCTTTCGGGTATGTACTTCGGAGTGAAACTGTTAGGTCATATGGTAGTTTTGGTTTTAGTTTTTTGAGGAACTGCCACACTATTTTCCACAATGGCTGTACCATTTTTCATTCCCACCAGCAATGGATAAGGGTTCCAATTTCCCGACATCCTCACCAACATTTGTTATTTTCTGCGTTTTTTTTTTTTTTTTTTTTTTAATCTTAGTCGTCCTAGTGGGAGTGAAATGGTATATATCATTGTGGTTTTGATTTACATCTGTCTGATGGCTAGTGACACTGAGCATCTTTTCATGTGTTTGGTGGCTATTTGAATGTCCTTTTTTGATGAAATGTCTATTCAGGTCCTTTTCCTGTTTTCTGATTGGGTTATTTGTCTTTTTGTTGTTAAATTGTTGAAGTTTTATATATATTTTGGTTATTAGAGTCTTATTAGATATATGGTTTCTGAAGATGTTCTCCCAGTTGGTAGCTTGTCTTTTCACTTTTTCGGTCAAGTCTTTTGATGAACAAAAGTTGTTAATTTTTATGAGGTCCCATTTGTTTATTTTGTCTTTTGCTGTTTGTGCTTTTGTTATTATGTTAGATAGTGTATCGTTAAAAGCTAGGCCCCACAGCGTTGCCCTGCATTTTCTTCCAAGAATTTTATGGTTTTAGTTAGCACAGTTAGGTCCTTAATCTATTTTGAATTTGTTTTTGTGTATGGTGTGAGGCACAGTAGCCAAAAGGTGGAAATAACCTGAATGCACATCAACAGATGAATAGTGTCTTAGGCTGGGTTCTCTAGAGAAGGAAAATCAGTAAAGCATATAAATAAATATATAGAGAGATTTATATCAAGGAAATGTCTCATGCGGTTGTAGAGGCTGGAACATATCAAGTCCGTGGGTCAAGATAGAGGCTTCTCCTGATTCACGTAGCCTCAGGGCCTGGCGAACCCAAGATCAGTAGGCAAGACTGCAGGTAAGATGCTAGCTCAAGTTCCAAGAACCGGAAGTCAGACAAACAGGAGCCAGCGGCAAGATCTAGAGCAAGCAAAAGCCAGTGACCCTTGCAAGAAAGTCTACTTATTTATATTCTATGCAGGCAACACACCCAAGGAAATTCCCTTTCAACTGATTGGCTACTTACAACAGATCACATCATGGAAGTGATCACATTATATCAGATCTCATCACGGAAGTGGTCACACCATCATATGACTGCCAAACTACATCATAAATGCCAAACCACTGAGAATCTTGGCCCAGCCAAGTTGACACACAACCTTAACAATCACAAATGGATAAACAAAATGTGGCACATACATACAACGGAATACTACTCAGCCATTAGGAGAAATGAAGTCTTGATACATACTACAATATGGACGGAGCTTGAAGACATTATGCTGAGTGAAATTAGTCAATCACAAAAGGACAAATATTGTATGACCTCACTTATATAAAAAGATAGGAAAAGGAAAATGTATAGAGACTAAAGTTTATTAGTGCCTACCTGGGCCAGGGAAGGGGGGTAAAGGGGCATTAATGGTGATGAAAAAATCACAATCATTAAGGGTAGTGTTGCACAGCCAACTACTGTAATTGTCAGTAAGTTGTAGACCTGTATAAAGTTGTATTTAAACCTATTTTTAAAAAAGTATTATTTAAAAAACAACAACAATAACAAAAAGAGTAGCTGCTGAGGCTGCTAGTATACAACCAAACACTTCATGGGATTTGGATCCTTGGTTTGGAAGTTTAGGGTCATGGTTTCATGGGACAATCCAGTTAATTGGCCTAGTAATGTGTTTAGCGCTTGTATTCTACCTCTAGTTCATTGCGTAGTGTGTGGGGTCTTCAAAGCTTACAAGTGGTCATCCAAGGCACAACAATTGATTTCTCTTTGGAGCAACAGAGGAAGGAGAGTTAGGAATAGCAGGAGGATACGGAATGTGTTGGTAATTGCCTCCATGAACAACTGCCTCTTTTGCCCTGAGACATTGTTAGAATCTAAGACCTTGTCTAATTTAAAAACACCACCGGAGACACTCCCTAGACTGACTCCCTGAGGCCACGGGGAGCATTCTTTTTCTTGGTGAAGAGTAGGTGACTCAAGCTCCCATCCTGTGCCTTCTACGCCAGTAAGTCTGTTTTCAACTATGTGGTGAGAGAATCCATCTTTCAGGAGGACTTAAGCCCCCCTCCCCCTTCTGAGTCTGCTACAGGGAACCAGAGTGCCAATTTATTGATTAGCGATGAGGAGTACTTCTCTTGGGAATTGAGGGCAGGGAGCCTAGCGGGGTGTGTGGGGCGGGGGGCGGTGCTCACAAACCCTTTCTCAGAGTAAGGCAGCTTATGCATCTACAGAGAAGATGAACTGTTCCACAGGCCTGCTTTTGGTTTTTGTTTTGAATAGTGTTAATCTGTGCATACGTGTCACCCTTCCATCTTACAGGACTTGGAGGGCTTCCACCTCTTTACGGTGGCTTCTGTTTGAATATGTGAAGGCAAATGTCTACCTTCTTCTCCAAGTTCTGACACAGAATAAATGTCAGTAATTCAGTAACATTTATTGAGTTGTGATCCTTATAGACATTTGCAGCACTCATTTGATTTTCTTATCTGTCAGATGTTGTGGTAGCACTGTACAGGCTTGCTGGAAGACAATCTGATTCCTTGGATGGGTTCCCCAAGAAGCAGGCTCTGTGACAGGAATCTGGGAGGTGGTTGGGGAGTGAGGAAGTGTGAGAGGAGCAGGAAGGCAACAGATTGTGTGTTACCCATCCAGTTACTCTTTGCACAGCTGGGCTTAGTCTCTGGGGCCTTTGTGGGTGTGTGTAGGATACACATCAAGAGGTTGTTTCATGCAAGGGACAAGGAAACAGGGCATTTGTCCACCAACCCCTCAGCCCCTCTGACCTGCCTGTGTATAAGCCAAGATTACAGCTTGGTCCCTGGAATGGAGAGAGCCAGGGAATGGGGTGCGGCCGACTGTTTCAGCTCACCTGATATAAGTGAGTTTATCATCACCCTCCACATCTTTCCCCAATCTCCCCTCAGTGTTTCCTACCTCAGAAAGTAGCCCATGACTCCACCAGGGTCCAAGCCCAAAGCAGGGATTCTTTACCTTCACCTCCTCCCCACTCCTCGTTATGCATACTCAAGGAGCTACCAGCCCTGCCTATTCCACCTCCTGCACCCCTCCTGAACTTGATCCTCCTGAACTGCTCCACCTCTGGCCATTCCCATGGCTCTTCCTGCAGCCTAGATACCTGCCCTGGCCTTCTCCCAGGCTCCTGCCCCACCCTTGCTCCACTCTTGTCCACTCCCCACCAGCAGCCTGTAGAGCCTCTTTTCAAATTCACAGTGACCTATAGGTATCTCCTCTCTTTTCAGTTCTGCTTCCCTCTGGATCATAGGTCCTCACAACAGGCCCCCAGCATTGTGCTGCAGTTCATACCCTCTCACCTCTCCTGGGCCTCCCTCCTCCCTGTTCTACTGGCCTTTGCCCCTTTGTGTCCAATCTCAGAGGCTCAGGGCATGTGGAACACTTCCCTGCAGTCTTGTCACAGGTCTCACCTTGAATACCATCCCCACAGCAGGCCTTTCCTGAATCTTCATACTGGGCCATTGCACTTCTGTATGTGCCCTCGACGCTGGGGCTCTCCCTGTTTATACACAAGCATCATGCTTTAGTCCCTTGTTCAAAGACTGTTTCTCCTGGGTGCAGCATCCTGCCTGGATCTTTGCCTGGGCCCCCTCTACTCCTTGTTCTCAGTGGGTACTCATTAAATGCGTGTCACATGGGTGCATGGACTGGCCTGGCACATGCTTGCCATACACTGGTGCTTGATGCATACCAGCTTCCTTCCTTCCAGGTGTTGGGAGAGGGGATTTGAATTTCACATTTTGAAACTTTCACAGGGGACATTGCATCACGCTGAGGCTGCCCCTACTCAGGCCATGGTTCACTCTGGAGGCTGGCTTTTGTCCACCCCAGGGCCTGACTCCCCAGCCCCAGGTGGCTTCCACTTGGACTGAGAGGTGATTGTCACCTGAGAGGTGTTTGCTGGTCTAGGCTTAGAAAGCCTCCAACATTTGGAACTCATAGGAAAATGGTACTGCTTTGTGGAAAGAGATAACAAGATATCATCTTTAGCTAAAATGAGGACTAGCTGGGAACCATTGCCTGTTTTTAAGCAGGATCATAGTAGTTCGCTGACGTTTACTGCTGGCTTATGTGCAGACACCTACTAGATGAGAATAAAATGGTCGTTCTTTGTGCCAGAGGGAAGTTCTAGAAAATTGCTAATCCAACTCTCATCACTAAAAGTATAGAAATATGCTTCCCCCTTAAATAATATGGAATTCCTGCCTGGAAAAGCTTCTTGCCACATGAAAAGTTTATTTATAAATGAAGAAAAGCTACTAGCATTCAATAATTTAGTCTGAGAGGTGGACTTTTAAATTACGCATCGCTTTAAATTAGTGACTAAACAAGCAGTTTTTCTTCAGTGATGAATAATGTTTTGTTTTCATCAGTGAAGTTCATGTCACACATACTTTATGGTTCAGTAATGGCCTATATTGGCAAAACATCACTTATTTATTCATCAAGCACTTATGGAACCGATGAATGACATACTCCCAGCCATCAGAATAGCCAAGATCCTTCAGGTGGTCTCTCTGACCTTGAGGAGCTCACAGTTCAGTTGAGGCTGTGTGCACAGATGCATCACAGATGATCGTGGCAGGTGGTGTGATAAAGATATGAACTGGGTACTTTGAGAACCCAGATGATTAACTCTGCTTGGGGTAATCAGGAGGACTTCATAGAGGAAGTGGTGTCTGAGCTGGATCTGCCTCAAAGGCCAGGTTTGAAATTACTGTACAATGAAGGAGGAGGAACAGGGGAAGGAGAGGGAACAGATCCAGCTGGGAACTAGCATGTGCAAAAGCCAATCAAAATGGCCTTTCATTTCCAGGAAGAGTGCAAAGTTGAGCATACTGAGTCCCTGTGGGGAGTTGAGTTGGGGAAGGGAGGCTAAGAATGGGTACATGGGGACAGGCTTGGGGTGTGGTCACCCAACAGGGGCATCTGGAGGGTGGATGATGGGCCCACTGGAGCCATTCAGGAGACATATAATCAGGAGTAGCCTCACACCTACGACCCTTGGCAGAGCTTACTAGGCAAGAGTTGTCCCAATTAGCACTTTTCATAATTTTTTTTTTAAAAAAGAGCCAACATGAGTAAATTTGGGATATTTTTCATAAAATATCTTTCATTGTCTCTTAAAAAATTAGAATTGGCAACCCAGACAGCATTCCAGCATGGGTGAAGGTGGCAGGAGCCAGAGCAGCAGCTTCCCTTGGCTGGGCGGTGGAGCTGCCTGTGGCCACTGCCCACACATGGCCACCTGGCCCTGTGGGCATTTGTGGTTGAGACCCTTGGTCTGACGCCAGCTGAAGAGGGCTTTCTGGGTGGCCTGAGTCTGAGGGGCATCTCTGAGGCAAAAACAGGCAGAATTTGTTAACTAGTTGGATGATTTCAGGGGGAGAGGAAAGAGTGGAGATGGCTTTTTGAACTTCGGAGATTAGAGGGATGACTGATTTTGAATCTAGGTTCAATGGCAATAGAAGCCACAAGAATCAAATGCCGGACAAACCAAGGAATCTACAAACTGAAAGGGGGAGGGAGCATGGGAGCCTAGAGCTCTATCCTGAGCCCATGCTCAGCTCTCCTGTCACTCTCCCTTCATTGTTATTATTCATTTTGGCTCTTTTCTCTTTCTGGAGGTTTCCTCTGCCTCTCACAGCTGTTCATAACTAGTGTTCAATGAATTATTGAGCAACAATTTCAGATAAATTCTTGTCTCTTTTACCTGAGTAGCAACAGGAGTCAGGGGCCAGCTGTTGGCTTCCTTCTCTTTCTTTCTGGGAAAGGCTCAGCCTCCAAATCTATGAACCTCAAACTGTCTGTGAATAAGCTGTAGCTGGGTCTCAGCTTGTCTTAGTCAGAGACTCCCCAAACAAGAAGCCCCCACCTCCCCCTCAGAACACATCAATGCTGCCTACCTCTCCAGGGACTCAGCTTAGTGTGCTGTGCTCCCACCAGGCTCTGCAGTAGTGATCTTTGTGCTTCTGGCCACTGGCTCTCATTGGGCTTTTTGGAGGCACCCTCAGGACCTGCAGCCACCTCGGTGTTAGAACTTGGTTTGCAGTTCATAAATACCTTCTGGGCAAAGCTTGCTCACCAGGTGAATCAAGCCCACCACAGTCTTCTGGAAAGTGGAAAATCATACACCAGCCTGGAAGGATAGCTGTGCTGCAGATGAGTGAGAAACCCATCAGGGCACTGTCTTCACCACCTCCTTCCTCCTGCTGTGCCCCAGCTCCTCACCAGTTAAACTGGAAGGAGTTACTGTGTTCAACTCATGCTTTCCAATGGGGTCTGGCTGCCTTGTGTCACTCAGGTAGGCCTCTTACCTCACATGTGATGGCAGAGCAGGAGCTGCTGGTTATAGAATCTTCCATCTCCTGGAATTCACTGTAAAACTTGCCTCTTCATTAACTGTTTTCAAAAAAAAAAAAAAAAGAAATACACAAAGCACAGGAACTGTAATTTAGGGTTCTCTTAGTCCATGTCATCCTAAAGACCCCTACAGGGTGTCAAACCCTTCTCATTGCCCTAATGCCAGCTGAATACTAGAGTAGACGGTTTGACCAATGCCAGATCACCAGTGATTTTCCTTGTATCCACCCCCCACCACTGTCCACAAATCCATTTGCCTAAACTGCCTCTATGTTGATCACATTCTACTATAAAAGCCTTTCTTCAACACTGACATTCAAGACCCTCCAAATAAGGCCCCTCCTCTTTTCATCCTTATTTCCAGGCTCCCCTCCTCTGTTAGCATTTTCCCAAATGCTTCCTGTACACCTCCTGCCTTATTGCCCTTGTTGAGTGCTGCTTCCTCTGCCTGCAACGCCCTTCTTACACTTCTCTGCCTGTTGATTTGTGAATTCTTTTTCTATAGAAAATTTAAAATATTCATAACAGTAGAGAAAATTGTGTAATGGACCTCCATGTGCCCATCACCCAACTTCAGTATTTATCAGCTCATGGTTAATCTTGTTTCATACCCTAACTACTCCTCCCCCTTATCCTGATCATTATTATACAAGTCCAGACATCATATCGTTTCATCTGTAAACATTTTAGTATGAATCTTTCAAAAAGTAGGTAGCTCTTTCTTTTTTTTAGTTTTTATCATATGTTTTAAAAATTAGCAATAACCTTATTAGGCCTAAAAGAACTGCAATAACTCCGTAGTATTGTCTGCTATCCAGTTAATATTCTTATTTATTCAATGTCATGTATATAAATGTATATGAATATAAACATATAGAAACATATGTGTGCACATATGTAAATATGTAGTATGTGTGTATCTATAAGTATATGTATGTTTAGATATAGATATATGCTGTTGTTAGTTGCTGTGAAGTCAGCTCTAACTTATAATGACCTTATATATAACAGAATGAAACATCGCCCAGTCCTGTGTAGTGATTCATGATAGTTGGTGTGTTTGAGTCCATCGTTGCAGCTATTGTGTCAATCCATCTCATGGACGGTTTTTCTGACTCTCTACCAACTGTGATGTACTTTTCTAGAGATTGATCTTTTTTGATGTATTCAAAGTAAGTGACCCAAAGTCTCCTCATCCTGTCTTCTAAGGAGCATTCTGGTTGTGCATCTCCTAAGAGTGATTTGTTCGTCCTTCTGGAAGTTCATGGTATATTCAATATTCTTTGCCAATACCACAGTTCAAATGCATCAGTTCTTCTTCCGTCTTAATTTTTCATTGTCTAGCTTTCCCATTCATATGAGATGATTGAAAAGAACATTGCTTGGGTCCGGTGCACCTTAGTCATCAAAGTGACATCCTTGCTTTTTAAAACTTTAAAGAGATCTTTTGCAGCATATTTGACCAATGATTTTTTGACTGCTGCTTCCATGGACGTTGATTGTAGATCCTAGTAGAATGAAATCATTGACAGCTTCAGTTGTTGTTGTTACTTGTGGTGAGTAGATTCTGACTCATAGTGACCCCGTGCATGCAGAGTAGAACAACTCCATAGGGTTTTCAAGACTGTGAACTTTCAGAAACAAATCACCAGGCCTGTCTTCCGAGGCACCTCTTGGTGTGTTTGAACTGCCAACCTTTCGGCTAGTAGTCAAGTGCTTAAACATCTGTGCCACCCAGGGACTTCTAGCAACTTCAATATCTTCTTTCTTTATCATGATGTTGCTTATTAGTCCAGTTGTGAGGATTTTCATTTATTCATGTTCAGATGTAATCTATACTGAAGGCTGTAGTCATTGACCTTCATCAGTAAGTGCTTCAGGTTGTCTTCACTTTCTGCAGCAAGGTTGTATCATCTACATGTCTCAGGTTGTTCCTGAGTCTTCTTCCAATCCTGATTCTACATTTTTCGTATAGTCCAACTTCTTGGATTTTTTGTTCAGCAAAGAGATTGAATAAGTAAGGTGAAGCTATATAACCCTGTGGCACACCTTTTCTAATTCTGAACCATGCAGTATCCACTTCTGTTAGAACTACTGCCTCTTTTTTTTTTTTTTTTTTGAACATTTTATTGTGCTTTAGGTGAAAGTTTACAGGCAAATTAGTTTCCCATTCAATAATTGATAAACAAATTGTTTTGTGACATTGATTGCAATTCTCGAAATGTGTCAACACTCTCCCCCTTTCCACGTGGGGTTTCCTGTTTTCATTCCTCTGGTTTTCCAGCCCTTTCCTGCCTTTTTGGAGCCCTGGTGGCGCAGTGGTTAAGAGCACAGCTATAACCAAAAGGTTAGCAGTTCAAATCCACCAGCCCCTCCTTGGAAACCCAATGGGGCAATTCTGCTCTGTCCTGTAGGGTTGCTATGAATTGGAATCAAATCGGCGGCAACGGGTTTGGCATTGGTCCTACCTTTTCATTTTCCTTTTGGGCAGGTGTTGCCCATTTGGCCTCATATACTTGATTGTTATAAGGAGCATGTTCCTCACAGGTGTTATTGTTTGTTTTATAGATCTGTCTAATATTTGGATGAAAGGTGATTTCTGGGAGTGGCTTAGTTCTGAGTTAGAAAGGTGTCTAGGGGCCATAGTCTCCAGGGTTCTTCCAGTCTCTGTCAGGCCAGTAAATCTGGTCTTTCTTGTGAATTTGAATTTTGTTCTGCATTTTTCTCCCACTCTTTCCAGGACCCTCTTGTGATCCCAGTCAGAGCAGTTGGTGGTAGCAGCCAGGCAACTTCTAGTTCTTCTGGTCTCAGGCTAGTGGAGGCTGTAGTTCATGCGATCCATTAGTGCTTTGAACTAATTGCTTTCTTGTGTCTTTGGTTTTCTTCATTCTCCTTTGCTGCAGACAGGATGAGACCAACAGTTGTATCTTAGATGGCCAGTCCCAAGCTTTTAAGACCCCAGATGCTACTCAACAAAGTAGGATGTAGAACATTTTCTTTACAAGCTATGTTATGCCAGTTGACCTAGATGTCCCCCGAGACCATGGTTCCTATCCCTCAGCCTCAGCAACTTGGTCCCAAAAGCTGTTTGGTTGTGTCTAGAAGCTTCTGTGACTATGCCCCATGTGTGCGCTATTATATTATGAATATAAATGTTGCACATACAAATATGTATTTAAAAATATCCATACCCAAACCTATATATGTACGTGGGTGTACTCCTATACTCCCTCCTACCCCTATTCAACACACATATCTACCCATGTATCTGCTTGTAAAATTATTCTTTGTTTTTACTGTTGTTATAGGGTTGTATATGTGATAGTATTTACTGTTTTTGCATAATAATATTTTTTAACATTCCTCTCAGTGTCTTCCTTTGCCTTGGTCAAGTTGTGCTGACTTCCCCTACATTGTGTATTGCCTTTCCTTTCACCCAAGTTAATACATATCTACCATTTAGTTGGTGATTTTCCCTCCACCTATCTTCCCTCCCTGGTAACCATCAAAGATTGTTTATTTCTATGTGTAAACGTTTTCTTGACTTTTAATAGTAGTGGTCTCATACTATATTATATATGTGATTTATTTCACTCCACATGATGTTCTCCAGATTCATCTATGTTGTGTAATGTTTCAAGGATTCATCATTATTCTTTATTGTTTCATAGTATTCCATTGTATGTATGTACCATAGTTTGTTGGCGCATTCATCCATTGATGGGTGCTTAGGTTGTTTCCATCTTTTTGCTATTGTGAATAATGCTGCAATGACATGAGTGTGCATATGTCTATTCGTGAGAGGTTCTTGTTTCTTCAAGATATATACCTAGGAGTGGGATTGCTGGATCATATATTTCTATTTCTAGCTTTTTAAAGAAGCACCATATCATTTTCCATAGTGGTGGTACCATTTTACATTCCCAGCAGCAGTGTATGAGAGCTTCAATCTCCTCACAACCTCGCCAGCATTTATTGGTTTTCGTTTTTGTTTTTGATCAGTGCCATTCTTGCAGGGTGAGATGGTATCTCATCGTAGCTAAGATCTGCATCTCTCTAATAGCTAGTGATCGTGAACATCTTTACATGCATGTGTTGGCAGCTTGAATGTCGTCTTTGGCTGAAGTGTCTGTTCATGTCCTTTGCCCATTTTATGATTGGGTTGTTTGTCTTTTTGTTGTTGAGTTGTTGAAGTTTTCTATGTATTTTAGAGATTAAACCTTTATAAGATATGTCATTGCCAAATATTTTTTCCCAATCTGTAGTTTTTCTTTTTACTCTCTTCGTAAAGTATTTTGATGAGTATAAGTGTTTAATTTTTACGAGGTCCCAGTTATCTAGTTTATCTTCTTGAGTTTGTGCATTTTTAGTTATGCTTGATAATCTATTCCACAGATAAGGGCCCCTAGCATTGTACCTATGTTTTCTTTCATGATCTTTACAGTTTAGGTGTTCCAGTTACGTTTTTGAACATTTTGAGTTGGTTTTTTGTTTATGGGGTGAGGTATGGATCCTGTTTCATTTTTCTGCAAATGGATAGCCAGTTTTGCAAGAACTATTTGTCGAACAGACTGTCTCTTCCCCATTTAATGAATTTTGACCCTTTGCTGAAGATCAGTTGTCCACAGCTGAATGAATTTACTTCTGGGTTCTCAATTCTGTTCCATTGGTCTATGTGTCTGTCATTGTACCAGTACCAGGCTGTTTTGACTACTGTGATTGTATAGTAGGTTCTGAGATTGGGAAGTGTGAGGCCTCCTACTTTTTACTTCTTTTTCAATAATGCTTTACTTATCTGGAGATTCTTTCCTTTCCCTATAAAGTTGGTGATTAGTTTTTCCATCTCATTAAAGAATTTAGATTGGGATTGCATTGTATCTAGAAATCTATAGTATTGACATTTTCACAATGTTAAGTCTTCCTATCCATGAGCATGTTATGTTTATCCATTTATTAAGCTCTCTTTTTGTTTCTTGCAGTAGTATTTTGTACTTTTATTTGTGTAAGTCTTTCACATCCCTAGTTAGATTTATTCCAAAAGTATTTTATCTTTTTGAGGAGCTAATGTAAATGAGGAAACCCTGATGGCATAGTGATTAAGAGAAGAGATGCGGCTGCTAACCAAAAGGTTGACAGTTCAAATCCACCAGGCACTCCTTGGAAACCCAATGGGGCAGGTCTACTCTGTCCTATAGGGTCTCTATGAGTCTGAATCGACTTGACTGCAATGGGTTTTAATGTAAATGATAACTGTTTTCCTAATTTCCTTTTCAGAGTTCACTTTGTTAGTGTGGAGGAATCTGACTGATTTTTGTACATTGATCTTGTACCCTGCCAGTTTGCTGAATCCTTCTTTTAGTTCTAGTAGCTTTCTTGTGGAATCTCTGGGATTTTCTATGTATAGGATCATATTCTTACTTCTTCCTTACCAATTTGGATGCCCTTTATTTCCCCTTCTTTTCTTATTGCTCTAGCTAGGATTACCAGTACAATACTGAATAAGAGTGGTAATAAAGGGCATCCTTGTCTGGTTCCCATTCTCAAGGCAAAAGCTTTCAGTCTGTCTCCCTTGAAAATAACATTGGCTGTAGTTTTTGTATATTGTTGTTGTTAGGGCCCTCAAGTCAGTTCCGACCATAGCAACCCTATGAACAACAGCATAAAACATTGTCCGGCCCTGTGCCATCCTCACAATCGTTATGCTTGAGACCATTGTTGCAGCCAGTGTGTCAGTCCATCTCATCGAGGGTCTTCTTCTTTTTTGCTGATCTCTACTTTACCAAGTATGATGTCCTTCTCTAGGAAGTGGTCCCTCATAATAGGTCCAAAGTACACGAGATGAAGACTCTCCATCCTTGCTTCTAAGGAGCATACTGACTGTACTTCTTCCAAGACAGATTTCTTCGTTCTTCTGGCAGTCCATAGTGTATTCAATATTCGTCATCAACACCATAATTCAAATGCATAAATTCTTCTTCGGTTTAGCTTTCACATGCATATAAGGCAATTGAAAACACTATGGCTTGGGTCAAGTGCACCTTGGTCCTTAAAGTGACATCTTGCTTTTTAACACTTACAAAGGTCTTTTGCAGCAGATTTGTCCAATGCAGTGTGGCATTTGATTTCAACTGCTGCTCCCATGGATGTTAATTGTATATCCAAGTAAAATGAAATCCTTGACAACTTCAGTCTTTTCTCCATTTATCATGATGTTGCTTATTGTTCCAGTAGTGAGGATTTTTCTTACGGTGTAATACCTACTGAAGGCTGTCGTCTTTGATCTTCATCAGTAAGTGCTTCATGTCCTTTTCACTTTCAGCAAGCAAGGTTTTGTCATCTGCATAGCACAGTTTGTTGATTAGTCTTCCTCCAATCCTGATGCCATGTTCTTCTTCATATAGTCCAGATTCTTGGATTACTTGCTCAGCATACAGACTAAGATGGTGAAAGAATACAATCCTGATACACACCTTTCCTGATTTTAAACCACATGGTAGCTCCTTGTTCTGTTAGAATGACTGCCTCTTGGTCTATGTACAGGTTTTGCATGAGCACAATTAAGTGTTCTGGAATTCCCATTCTTTGCAATGTTATCCCTAATTTGTTATGATCCAGAGAGTCGAATGCCTTTCCATAGTCAATAAAACACAGGTGAACATCTTTCTGGTATTCTCTGCTTTCAGCCAAGATCCATCTGACATCAGCAATGATATCCCTCCTTTCTGAATTCGGCTTGAGTTTCTGATAGTTCCCTTTCAGTGTACTGCTGCAGCAGCATTTGAATGATCTTCAGCGAAATTTTACTTGTGTGTAATATTAATGATATTGTTCGATTATCTCTGCATTCTGTTGGATCACCTTTCTTTGAAATGTGCACAAATATGGATCTCTTCCAGTCTGTTGGCTAGGTAGCTAGCTGTCTTCCAAATTTTTCGGCATGGTTGAGTGAGCACTTCCAGCGCTGCATCCATTTGTTGAAACGTCTCAGTGGGTATTCCGTCAATTCCTTTAGTCATGTTTTTTGCCAGTAACTTCAGTGCAGCTTGGACTTCTTCCTTTAATACCATTGGTTCTTGATCATATGCTACCTCCTGAAATAGCTGAACATCAGCCAAATCTTTTCGGTACAGTGACTCTGTATTCCTTCCATCTTCTTTTGATACTTACTGTGTCATTTAATATTTTCCCCATAGAACTTTCAATATTGCAACTCGAAGCTTGATTTTTTTCTTTAGTTTTTTCAGCTTGAGGAATGCTGAGCATGTTCTTCCTTTTGGTTTTCCAACTCTGGGTCTTTGCACGTTTCATTATATTACTTTTCTGTTCAGCTCATGGACTTCATCATTTCTTCCTTTCATGTTAATTACTCTATCTTCAAGAGGAGTTTCAGAGTCTCTTCTGACATCCATTTTGATATTTTCTTTCTTTCCTGTCTTTTTTTTAATAACCTTTTGCTTTCTTCATGTATGGTGTCCTTGATGTCATTCCACAACTTGTCTGGTGTTCAGTCGTTATTATTTAATGAGTCAAATCTATTCTTGAGATGGTCTCTAAATTCCGGTGGGATATAATCAAGGTCATACTTTGGCTCTGATGGACTTATTCTAATTCTCTTTGGCTTCAACTTGAACTTGCATATGAGCAATTGATGTTCTGTTCTGCGCTTGGCCCCTAGCCTTGTTTTGACCAATGATATTGAGCTTTTCCATTGTTTCCACAGAAGTACTCAATTTGATTCCTGCATATTCCATCTGGTGAGGTCACGTGTATAGTCGCCATTTATGTTGTTGAAAAAAGGTATTTGCAATGAAGAAGTTGTTGGTCTTGCAAAATTCTATCATGCTATCTCTGGCATAGTTTCTATCACCAAGGCCATATTTTCTAACTGCCAATGCTTCTTCTTTGTTTCCAACTTTCACATTCTAATCACCAGTAATTATCAATGCATCTTGATTGCATGTTTGATCAATTTCAGACTGCAGAAGTTGGTAAAAATCTTCAATTTCCTCATCTTTGACCTTAGTGGTTGGTGCATAAATTTGAATAATAGTCATATTAATTGGTCTTTCTTGTAGGTGTACGGATATTATCACTAACAGTGTTGTACTTCAGGCTAGATCTTGAAATGTTCTTTTTAATGATGAATGCAATGTTATTCCTCTTCAATTTGTTATTCACTGCATAGTAAAGCATATGATTGTCCAAGTCAAAATGGCCAATAGCAGTCCATTTCAGCTCACTGATACCTAGGATATCGATGTTTAAATGTTCCATTTCATTTTTGACAATTTCTAATTTTCCTAGATTCATACTTCTTACATTCCACATTCCTATTGGATGTTTGCAGCTGCTTCCTCTCATTTTGAGTCGTACCACATCAGCAAATGAAGGTCCCAAAAGCTTGACTCCATCCACGTCATTAAGGTTGACTCTACTTTGAGGAGGCAGCTCTTCCCCAGTCGTATTTTGAGTGCCTTCCAATCTGAGGGGCTCATTCTGGCACTATATCAGACAGTGTTCCACTGCTATTCATAAGGTTTTCACTGGCTAATTTTTTCAGAAGTAGACAGCTAGGTTCTTCTTCTTAGTCTGTCTTAGTCTGGAAGCTTAGCTGAAACCTGTCCACCATAGGTGATCCTGCTGTTATTTGAGATACAGGTTAAATAGCTTCCGGTATCACAGCAACAAGCCAGCCAGCACAGTGCAACAAACTGACAGATGTGGGGGTTGTTTTTGTATATATGCCCTTAATTATGTTGAGAAATTTCCCTTCTATTTCTATTTTAGTGTTAGTTTTTATCAGGAATAGGTATTGAACTTTAGTGACTTTTCTGCATAGATTGATGTGATCAATTGATTCTTTTCCTTTGTTTTATTTATATGGTGGATTACATTGATTGCTCTTCTAATGTTGAACTATCCCTGTACACCTGGGACAAATCCCACTTGGTTATGATTTTTTTTTTTTAATATAAAGCAGAATTCTATTGGCTAGAATTTTGTGGAGAATTTTTGCATCCATTTTCGTGAAGAATATTGGTCTGTAGTTGTCTTTTTTAGTATTGTCTTCTCCTGGCTTTGGTATCAGGGTTATGCTGGATTCATAAAATGAATTCAGGAGTGTTCCTTCCTTTTCTATGTTCTGGAATAGTTTGGGTAGTACTGATGTCAGCTGTTCTCTGAATGTTTCATTGAATTGTACAGTGAAGCAGTCTGGCCCAGGGCTTTTCTTAGTTGGTATATTTTTAATGACCTCTTCAATTTCTTCTTTTGTTATGAATATTTTTGTAAGATTTTCTACTTCAGTTTGTGTTAGTTTAGGAAGGTAATGTGTTTCTAGAAATTTGCCCATTTCCTCTAGTTTTTCAAATTTGTTGGAGTACAGTTTTTCATAGTGTTCTGTTATAATCCCTTTTATTTCAGTTTTTTCTGTTGTAATGTCACACTTTTTTTTTTTTTTATTGTACTTCAGGTGAAGGCCCAGAGAACAAATAGTTTCTCATTAAACAGTTACTACAAATGTTGCCCTATGACAATGGTTAACAACCTCACAACACATCAACACTATCCTTACTCAACCTT
>NW_004443978.1:1918787-1961022 GCF_000243295.1 Trichechus manatus latirostris | reverse complement strand
AGAATATAGAACATTGTCTTTATAAACTGTGTTATGCCAATTGAGCTAGATGTTCCCTGAGAATATGGTCCCCAGAGCCCTCCACCCAGCAATTCAGTCCCTCAGGGAGTTTGGATGTGTCTATGGAGCTTCCATGACCTTTCCTTGTACGAGTTGTGCTGGTTTCCCCCGTATTGTGTCACACATATTTCTTATTTGTATTATTTGCACGTTCTCCTTCTTTTCTTTGTCAATTTGGCTGATGGTTTGTCCATTTTATCGATCCGTTCAAAGAACCAACTTCTAGTCTTTATTGTTTTGATTGTTTGTCTGTTTCATTTATTTCTGCTCTAATTTTTATTATTTCCTTTATTTTGGTAGCTGTGGGCTTCTTTTGCTGCTCTTTTTCTGTTTGTTTGAGTTGTAGACTTAAGGTATTGATTTTGGCCCTTTCTTCTTTTTTGGTGTGTTCATTTATTGGCATAAATTGACCTCTGAGCACTGCTTTTGCTGTGTCCCCAAGGTTTTGGTATGTTGTATTTTCATACTCATTTGATTCTAGGAATTCTTTAATTTCATCTTTGATTTCTTCTGTTTAAGTAAGGTGTTATTCAATTTCCATGTATTTGATTTTTTTCCATGTTCTTCTTTTTATTGATTTCTAATTTTATAGTATTGTGATCAGAAAAGATGCTTTGTATTATTTCAATGTTTTTGTGTTTATTGAGGCTTGCTTTGTGACCCAAGATGTGGTTTATTCTAGACAATGATCAGTGTGCACTGGAAAATAGTGTGCATTTTACTGCTGTTGGGTGGAGTGTTCTGTGTATTTCTAAGTGGTCAGGTTGGTTGATGGTGATATTTAGGTCTTCTGTATCTTTGTTGAGTTTCTTTTTAGTTGTTCTGTCCTTCATCAAAAGTGGTGTGTTAAAGTCTCCTACTATTATTGTGGAGCTGTCTATTTCTTTTTTCAACATTGGTAGAGTCTTTTTTATGTATTTTGGAGCTCTTTCATTGGGTGCATATGTATGTATTATGGTTACGTCCTTTTAATAGATTGATCTTTTTTTGTTTTATTTTGTTTTTATGTATCTGGGCAGGTGGGACAGGCGTGCTACTATGGTCAGTAATCTGGCTGCACTGGAGTGCTCACCACCTGTCTCTGGGTGGATGGGTTAGTGGCTGGGTGTGTGAGTGTGGGCCTCTGTTTGCTGGTCTAGTGGGGCAGCTGAGAGTGGGTTGGACTGACAATGGCCATTATCTGTTGTTGGTCCAGTGGCTCTGGAGCAGTCAGCGGCAATTGCTGAGTGGGTTGTGCAACACATGTGGCAGGTGTGGCTGGCTACTGGGGGGACAGTCACTGCCTCCTGGGAGATGGTTGGTTGAGAGTGAGCCGTGCACACATGGTTGCGCTGCCACTAGCTATCACCATAAGGGGTTGTGTGTGATGGGCTCATGTGTACATAGTTGAGACACCTTGCTCTCTCTGGACAGGGGAAGGGGAAAGGGAGCAGCGGGTGATAGGGTGTGTTATCATGCTGCCACCATCTCTCACCAGCCAGGAGGAGGGGACAGGGAGCAGCAGGTGATTGCAAGCACAATCGTGCTGACACTTCCTCTCCCCAGGCCAAGCAGGGTGTGAGTGGCAGGTGGCTGCTCAGGTGCATTCGCGTTTCCTACTGCTTGCCAGGCCTGGGAGCGGGTGAAGGTGGCATGTGGGTGTGTGAGTGGAGGTGCACCTACTACCACTCATCAGTTGGGCAACTGGAAGTATTCTGATCAGGAGGGTAAGGGGAGGGAGAGTGCACCTCTCTGGCTAGCAGACACGGGTGCCAAGGCACTTCTTGTACACTCCTTCCAGAAATTGGGACCTGCTCCTGACCTAGTGCACCACCTGGGGTCTGGTTGGATCCATCTCCTCATTCATGCCACTCACCCCAGAGATCAGGGACTGCCACTTATGAGTATATCTTGCTCTGGATCCTGGCTCCCTCCCTACATTGTGGATGGCAAGATCCTCGTAACTCTCACCTTTCTATGTTTTCCTTCCTTAGATACTGATCATGATCCAGTCGCCTTGCGTCTCTCTGGGTGTGTCTATACAGTTTCTCTGTCTCTTTTGGGAATGTCGTTAAATTGCCTCCCTGTGTATTTGACCTGGAGTCGCTACTGGCTTTGTCTTAAGATGGCCACATTGAGCCAGGATGGCTGGCAGAGCCTCTCCATTCCATTTTACTCCTCATTCACTGCGTTTGTTCAGTTTTTTCTTCCACTCGGTGTTCAATTCTTTATCCTTTTTTGTTGTTGTTCAGGCTTCCAGGATTGTTATTTACATCTGTTTCACTTGGTTCTCTAGGTTTTTGCTGTAGGGGTATGGCATGGTGCCTCTGACTAATCCACTATCTTGGCTTCTCTCTTGAACTGCTGCCTCTTAATCAGTATATATCAGCTTATTTGTTTCAATTGGATCCAAATAAGATTCATATATGTAATAAGTTGGCATGTTTTATAGCTTTCTTTAATCTATAGAATTCCTCTCTGTATTACTCTCTCTAGTTCTTTCATTTGTTGTTACTGTTGTTGTTGAAGAAACTGGGTTATTTTTTTTGTGGAGTTTTCCTCATACCAGATTTTACCAGTTGCATAGACTCATGGCATAGTTTAACTTGTTTCTCTGCCCTCTGTATTTCCTATAATTAGTAGTTAGATATATTGTTGTTGTTAGGTGCTGTTGAGTAGGTTCCAACTCATAGCGACCCTGTGTACAACAGAACAAAACACTGATTGTGCACCATCCTTACAATCATTGTGGTATTGAACCCACTGTTACAGCTACTGTGTCAGTCCATCTCATTGAGAGTCTTCCTCTTTTTCACTGACCCTCTACTTTACCAAGCATGATGTCCTTCTCCAGAGACTGATCCCTCCTGATAACATGTCCAAAGTATGTGAGACAAAGTCTCACCATCCTCTCTTCCAAGGAGCGCTCTGGCTGTATTTCTTCCAAGACAGATTTATTTATTCTTCTGGCATTCCATGGTATATTCAATATTCTTCGCCAAGACCAAAATTCAAAGGCATCAGTTCTTCGGTCTTCCATATTCAGTGTCCAGCTTTCACATGCATATGAGGTGATTGAAAATATCATGGCTTAGGTCAGACACACCTTAGTCCTCAAAGTGACATTTTTGCATTTTAACACTTTAAACAAGCTTTTTGCAACAAATTTACCGAATGCAATATGTCATTTCTTGACTGCTGCTTCCATGGCATTGATTGTGGATCCGAGTAAAATAAAATCCTTGACAACTTCGATCTTTTCTCCATTTATCATGTTGTTGCTTTTTGGTCCAGTTGTGAGAATGTTTTCCTTCTTTATTTTGAGATGTAATCCATAGTGAAGGCTGTAGTCTTTGATCTTCCTCAGTAAGTTCTTCAAGTCCTCTTAGCGTTCAGCAAGTATGGTTGTGTCATCTGCATATCACACGTTGTTAATGAGTTTTCCACCAATCCTGATGCCACTTTCTTCTTCATACAGTCCAGCTTCTCAGATTATTTGCTCAACATACAGTTTGAATAAAACGGTGAAAGGATACAACACTGTCACACACCTTTCTGGATTTTAAACCAAGCAGCATCCTTTGCTCTGTTCAAATGACTGCCTCTTGGTCTATGTACAGGTTCCTCATGACCACAATTAAGTGTTCTGGAATTCCCATTCTTCACAATGTTATCCATAATTTGTTATGACCCACACACAGTCCAGTGCCTTCACATAGTCAATAAAACACAGGTAAACATCTTTCTGGTATTCTCTGCTTTCAGCCAAGATCCATCTGACATCAGCAATGATATTCCTTGTTCCACGTTCTTCTCTGAATTCAGCTTGAATTTCTGGAAGTTCCCTGTCAACGTATTGCTGCAACTGCTTTTGAGTGATCTTCAGCAAAATTTTACTTGTCTGTGATATTAATGATATTGTTTGATAATCTCTGCATTCTGTTGGATCACTTTTCTTTGGAATGTGAACAAATATGGATCTCTTCCAGTGGGTTGGCCAGGTATCTGTCTTCCAAATTTCTTGGCATAAACGAGTGAGCACCTACAGCACTGCATCCATTTGTTGATACATCTCACTTGGTATTCAATCAATTCCTGGAGCCTTGTTTTTTGCCAGTTCCTTCAGTGCAGCTTGTACTTCTTCCTTCATTACCTTCAGTTCTTGCTCATATGGTACTTCCTGAAATGGTGGAATGTCGACCAATTCTTTTTGATACAGTGACTCTCTATTCCTTCCATCTACTTTTGATGCTTCCTGCGTCATTCAATATTTTGCCCACAGAATCCTTCAAAATTGCAACTTGAGGCTGGAATTTTTTCTTCCATTCTTTCAGCTTGAGAAATGGCGAATGTGTTCTTCCTTTTTGGTTTTCTAACTCCAGGTCTTTGCACGTTTCATTATAATATTTTACTTTGTTTTTTCGAGCTGCCCTTTGAAATCTTCTGTTCAGCTCTTTTACTTGATCCTTTCTTCCATTCACTTTAGCTACTCTATGTTCAAAGCAAGTTTCAGAGTCTCTTCTGACATCCATTTTGGTTTTTTCTTTTTTTTCCTATCTTTTTAATGACCTTTTGCTTTCTTCATATATGATGCATGTCTTCCCACAACTTGTCTCGTCTTCAGTCATTAGTGTCAATGTGTCATATCTATTCTTGAGATGGTCCTTAAATTTAGGTGGGCTATACTCATGGTGGTACTTTGGCTCTCATGGACTTGTTTTAATTTTCTTCAGCTTCAACTTGAACTTGCATATGGGCAATCAATAGTCTGTTCCGCAGTTGTCCCTGGCCTGTTTTGACTGATATTGAGCTTTTCCATTGTCTCTTTCCACAGATGTAGTCGATTTGTTTCCTATGTTTTTCATCTGGTGAGGTCCACATGTATAGTCCCCGTTTATGTTGGTGAAAAAAGTATTTTCAATGAAGAAGGCGTTGGTCTTGCAAAATTCTATTATGCAATCTCCAGCATTGTTTCTGTCACCAAGGCCTTATTTTCCAAGTACCAATCCTTCTTCTTTGTTTCCAACTTTCACATTCCAATCACCAGTAATTATCAATGTGTCTTGATTGCATGTTTGATCAATTTCAGACTGCAGAAGGTGGTAAAAATCTTCAAAATTTCCTCATCTTTGGTATTATTGCTTGGTGTGTAAACTTGAATAACAGTCGTATTAACTGGTCTTCCTTTTTAGGCATATGGACATTATCCTATCACTGATAACGTTGTACTTCAGGATAGATCTTGAAATGTTGTTTTTGATGATGAATTTGACACCATTCCTTTTCAATTTGTCATTTCTGGCATAGTAGACCATTTGATTATCTGATTCAAAATGGCCAACACCAGTCCATTTCAGCTCACTAATGCCTAGGATATCAATCTTTATGCATTTCCATTTTTTTTTGACAGCTTCCAATTTTCCTAGATTCCTATTTCATACATTCCATGTTCCAATTATTAATGGATGTTTGCAGCTGTTTCTTCTCATTTTGAGTTGTTCCACATAAGCAAATGAAGATCCTGAAAGCTTGACTCCATCCATGTCATTAAGGTTGACTCTACTTTGAAGAGGCAGCTCTTCTACAGTTGTAGTTTGAGTGCCTTCCAACCTAGGCGACTCATCTTCCAGCACTGTATCAGACAGTGTTCCACAGCTATTCGTAAGGTTTTCACTGGCCAATTTTTTCAGAAGTAGACTGGCAGATCCTTCTTCCTAGTTTATCTTAGCCTGGAAGCTCCGCTGAAACCTGTCTACCAAGGTGACCCTGCTGGTATTTGAAATACCAGTGGCAAAGCTTCCAGTATCACAGCAACAGCTAAGCCAGCACAATACAACCAACTGACAGACACGTGGTGGAGTTAGATATAGAGGTTTGATTAAAATATGTGTTTTTATTTTGGCAAGAAGATGTCATGAGTGGTGGTATATATTTCCATCAGAAGGTATATAATGTCTGTTGTCTTTATTTTTGTCATGTTAGTAGTCATTCATGACTACTAGCCCTTATGCAACACCTCTACAGTCATTTTGATTGTAGCTCATGTTCATTTCGATTCTGCAGGAATAGCTCATGAGAATAATATTGCCTTAGTTCTTGCATTTTATTTTATTTACAGCCTTTATACTTGAAGGTCACTTGGAGTAGATACAAATTTTTTGTTCATATTTTGTTTACTTGAGTATCTTTAGTACTTTACTCCATTGGCTTCTGGCATAAAGCATTGCTGTCAACAAGTCTGATGACAATCTTATTTTCTTGCTCTTTTTTAGGACCTCAGTCTGTTTTCCTGGATACCCAAAGGTATTTGTTCGTTTTTCTTTAGTTTATCAGTTTTACTAGAATTTCTAATGGTATTAGTCTTCTGGATCAGTTTTTGAAGATATTTATTGTAGCTTTTCAACATTAATTTTTGGAAATTTTCCTTAAATCATAGTTTTAGTATTTGCTATTTTCTGTTTCCTTCATCAAACTCACCTTTTAGTTGCATGTTGGATCTTCTTTACCTTTATTCTATGTCTTTTACTTTCTGTCAAAATATTTTTCCTACTTTAAATGCACACAATGAAGTGAACAGATCTTTAATTTTACAGTTTGATTAGTTTTGACAAATGCATACACCTATTCAACCCCCATGTCTCTCAAGATACAAAACATTTACATCATCCCACAAAGTTCTCTCATGACCTTTCCCAGTAAATACTCCTCCCAGTGTGAAAGAATGATTTAATTTCTTTCACCACATAATAATTTTGTGTGTTCTAGAATTTCATATAAATTGAAGTTTTCATTTTTTTATTTAATTTTTTTTCCATTTTCCATTTTTTCTTTTAAGGTATGACTCACCATATTTATTCACTGTTGTGTCACTTATGGTTTAGTCTTGATTTGTTAAATTACTTTTTCTTTTATTCCTAACTCTTTCCTGAGTTGTGTTCACATCTCTGTTAATTCTTTTATGAAATTAACTTGCTTCTGATTTTTTTTCTGATTCTGATTTATGTTCTTTCACAATCTGTATCATCTACTCAGTTCTTTTTTGCTCTTTTTGAAATATTAGATTTCAATTCCATGTCAGCATGTGTTTCTTGCATGTTCATTGTCTAACTAGAATTACAGTGGTTCATATACTTGTTTTCTTTTTAACTAATTGAACACTTGATATTAGGAACTGTGTTTTACTTTTCTCTCTAACCCCTGCAAGCACCTAACACAGTGCCTTGCAATAATAAGTGATTGGTAAATATGTATTTTATTGAACTGAAACCCAGCGTACTGTGATCAGTATAACACTTTTCACCGCTTTATGGAAAAGCTATTTCTAATTCCCTAAATCCCAAAGACTCTTGGATAAGAAGTACAATTCATAGAGCTGAAAAGGATTTAAAGTTTTTCTTTCTCAACTGCTTTATTAATTATTCCACTTTCAGTCAGTCCATAGTGGTATCAAGATTTTGCATTTCTAACAAGCTCCCAGGTGGGGCTGATGCTTCCCAGGTTGCACTTTGAGATGGGAGCAGTCAAGACAAAAGAGGCACGTGCTATGCCTGCCTCAAGGTGCCTTAAGACTGGATTCACCTTTGGGGCTTGCACAGCTCAAGGAGAACTTTGTCAAGTAGCGATTATTCCAGTCACATAACCCCTGAGACTATGTTTATTCCAATAAACAGTCACTAGATATCTACTACATACCAGGTGCTGGAAAGAGAAAAGATAACACTAAGCCTTTTGTCTCAAGGAGCTCCTGGCAGATGCAGAATGTTGATCTTAGTAGCTGTAAGTTGGTGAAAAAGGAGACAATAGGCACTGAAAGAAAAACTACAGCAAAGCTGATGGAAACATAAGAAAAGGGAAAGGCTACTTCTGGCTGAGCAAGAACAAGGTTTCATGGAGGAGGTAGAATTTGGACAAATGCAATGAAGAGTCTTCTGTAAGATACTGAACACAGATCTGAGTAGAAGGAGCTAAGTCTGAGAAACAGAACTGAATTTCAAGAAGATGATTCTAGTCTTCTTATCACATCCAACAGATCTCAAACCATACAAGGGATCCAATTTCAAGAGCAGTTTAGTGGCTTCTCCATGGGAGATTGGAGAAGTTGAGTGCTTTGACCAGAAAAATCATATTACACACATTTTGCTAACTTGAAAGATCATCGCACACAGATATGACCACAAAATACATCTTATGCTTTCAATGTTGCAGGCACTTAAAAGATCTTTGTTCAATTAGTTTAATTAATGATTTTAATTCTTCATTGTGAGTGTGGCTACAGAGGTAAGTATTTCTTTGGAGCTGTGTAAGAAGCAGTGGTAGTGTTTATTTCAGCCTCTCAAATGTACATGCCATACCCATTGCCGTCAAGTCGATTCCAACTCACAGCAACCCTATAGGACAGAGTAGAACTGCCCCATAGGATTGCCAAGGAGAACCTGGTAGATTCAAACTGCTGACCTTTTGGTTAGAAGCCAACTCTTAACCACTGTGCCACCAGGGTTTCCAGTGTACGTACAGTGCCACATTAATAATACCTTTGTATCTCAGTGCGTGTACTAAAATTTGAGCTTATCATTCCATTCAATTCTCTTGAAATGTTCTCCTAGATTATTCAGTTAGTCACAAAGATGTCCTCTCTATCTCTCTTTCTTTGGTCAGTCTGAAATTTTAGATACTCTGTTGTTGTTGTTGTTGTTAGATTCTGTCAAGTTGATTCTTACTCATAGCGATCCTATGTACTACAGAACGAAACAATGCCCAGTTCTGTGCCATCCTCACAATCATTGCTATGTTTGAGCCCATTGTTGCAGCCACTGTGTCAATCCATCTTGTTGAGGATCCTCCTCTTTTTCACTGACCCTCTACTTTACCAAGCATGATGTCCTTCTTCAGGGACTGGTCCCTCCTGATAACGTATCTGAAATACGTGAGATGAAGTTTCACCATCCTTGCTTCTAAGGAGCCTTCTGGCTGTACTTCTTCTAATTCTTAGATTACTCTGTTGTTGTTGTTGGGTGTTGTCGAGTCAGTTCTGACTCATAGCAACCCTATGTACAACAGAATGAAACACTACCTGTCCTGCACCATCCTCATAATTGTTATGTTTCAGGCCATTGTTGCAGCCACTATGTCAATCCATCTCGTTGAAGGTCTTCCTCTTTTTCACTGACCCTGTACTTTACCAAGCATTATGTCCTTCAGGGACTGGTCCATCCTGATAACATGTCTAAAGTATGTGAGACGAAGTCTCGCCATCCTTGCTTCTAAGGAGCATTCTGGCTGTACTTCTTCCAAGACATATTTGTTTGTTCTTCTGGCAGTTCTTGGTGTATTCAGTATTCTTCACCAACACCATAATTCAAAGGCATCAATTCTTCTTTGGTCTTTCTTATTCATTGTCCAGCTTTTGCAGGTATATGCGGTGATTGAAAATACCACAGCTTGGGTCAGGCACACTTTAGTCCTCAAAGTGACATCTTTGCTTTTTAGCACTTTAAAGAGGTTTTTTGCAGCAGATTTGCCCAATACAATACGTTGTTTGATTTCCTGACAGTTGCTTCCATGGGCATTGATTGTGGATTCAAATATAATGAAATCCTTGACAACTGTAATCTTTTCTCCATTCATCATAATGTTGCTTATTGGTCTAATTGAGAGGATTTTTATTTTCTTTATGTTGAGGTGTAATCCATAGTGAAGGCTGTGGTCTTTGATCTCCATTAGTAAGTGCTTCAAGTCCTCTTCGCTTTCAGCAAGCAAGGTTGTGGCATCTGCATAATGCAGGTTATTGATGAGTCTTCCTCCAAACCTGATGCCGAGTTCTTCTTCATATAGTCCAGCTTCTTTGATTATTTGCTCAGCATACAGATTGAATAGGTATGGTGAAAGGATACAACCTGACGCATACTTTTCCTGACTTGAAACCACGCAGTATCACCTTGTTCTGTTCGAATGACTGCCTCTTGGCCTATGTACAGGTTCCTCATGAGCACGATTAAATGTTCTGAAATTAGCATTCTTCAAAATGTTATCCATAATTTCTTATAATCCACACAGTCGTATACCTTTTCATAGTCAATAAAACACAGGTAAGCATCTTTCGGGTATTCTCTGCTTTCAGCCAAGATCTATCTGACATCAGCAATGATATCCCTTGTTCCACATCCTCTTCTGAATCTGGCTTGAATTTCTGGCAGTTTCTTGTGGATGCACTGCTGCAACTGCTTTTGAATGATCTTCAGCAAAATTCTACTTGTATGTGATATTAATGATATTGTTCGATAATTTCAGCATTCTGTTGGATCACCTTTCTTTGGAATGGGCACACATACAGATCTCTTCCAGTCAGTTGGCCAGGTAGCTGTCTTCCAAATGTTTTGGCATAGAGGAGTGAGCACCTCCAGCACTGCATCCACTTGTTGAAACATCTCAATTGGTATTCTGTCAGTTCCTGGAGCCTTGTTTTTGCCAATGCCTTCAGTGCAACTTTGACTTCTTCCTTCAGTACCATTGGTTCTTGATCATATACTACCTCTGGGAGTGGTTGAATGTCAGCCAATTCTTTTTGATACAGTAACTCTGTGTATTCCTTCCATCTTTTTTAGATTACTCTAATGACCACCAAATAAAGCAGTTACACCATTATGAGAAAATTCTTAAATCTGATAGAAAACCATAACACTAGGAGTTCCTATGTTTTGGATGTTTTCATACAAAATAGTTATTACCTGGCAAGGAGGGAAAGCCTGATGATATTCTTTATCTCTTGAAAAATTTAAGCTCAGGTTTCTTTTCTTTTTATTATTTTAACATCTACAATCCTAGAAAGGAACACGATCTAGGGAGAAAAGAATTTGGGATACTTCTTAATTGTGTCCAGAATTTGTAGATGTTTTACTAAATCAAACATCATTAAGGAAGGGAAATTTCCAGTCATATTACTGGAACTATGCTAGAAATCCAGTAAGCATGTGTGAGTTTTGAGCTAATTCTAACAAGTACATTAAATGAGTTGATGTCAAGTCAATTCTGACTCATGATGACACCATGTATGTGAGAATAGAACTGCGCTCCACAGGGTTTTCAATGACTGTTTTTTCTGAAGTAGATCTTTCTTCCAGGGTGCCTTTGGGTGGATTCAAACCTCCAACCTTTTGAGTGCTTAACCATTTATACCACCCAGGGACTCCAGTAAGTACATTAAACTAAAAACAAAAAAAAAAAAATAAACAAAGAAAACAAAACCTATTGTAGTCAATTCCCTCTCATGGCAACCCACCTGTTACAGAGTAGAACTCCTCCATAGGTTTTCTTGCCTGTAATCTTTATGGAAGCAGATTGATAGGCCTTTCTTCCATGGTGCCCTGGGTGGGTTTGTACCACCAACTTTTAGTTTAATAGTCAAGTGCAAACCATTTGTGCCACCCTGGAACTTCAATAAGTATATTAGAATTTACTAACATGTACATATGAGGATTTCCTGAGATGAGGAATTTTGTCCACATACAGTACTAATGACGTGGGTCCTCTTGTCATCTGTCTTCCAAATCTGTGTGGGACGTTATTTCAAACTCTGTCCTTGGGTGTGTGTTTTCCTGTTTGAATGAACAGCTATGGATTTGGAAAGAGCCAGTGCTGATTACAGATTTATGGACTTTTTCTCTGTGGACTGGATGGATGCTAATGGGATTGTGGTCTTCCCTGTTGGTCTCAGGACATCTGCTGGTGATCGTAGGCTCCTCTAGAGCTGTAATACTTCCAATTCCTGCAGAGACTCCACAGTTTGGAAGCACAGACTTTATATAGATGTGGGTAATCGATTTCTGGCTTCCTTTAAGCTGGCTGCCCTGATAGAGCCTTTTTAAAATTTGGCAGGCCTGGATGTTATCTGATTCTCCCAGCTGCTGTGCATACAGGTGACGGTTGACTAGTACAGTCTGGAACAAGGGTCAGGCTGATTAGCTGTCTGTTAGGTGTA
The DNA here is from genome assembly GCF_000243295.1 of Trichechus manatus latirostris. Lineage (NCBI taxonomy): Eukaryota > Metazoa > Chordata > Mammalia > Sirenia > Trichechidae > Trichechus > Trichechus manatus. The sequence goes on along the minus strand of NW_004443978.1, from coordinate 1,949,009 downwards.
GTTTTCTGGTCTTATGTCTGTCTCCTCCTCCTCCAGGAGAAATGGGCCTGTGAGGCGAAGGTGGACTTACCTGGCCAGAGGAGGGCGCCATGGAGAGCACCATGGAGCAGAGAAGCATGCTCGTGCACAGTAAAATCAGTGATGCTAGCAAGAGGAATGGCCTGATTAACACCAGGAACTTGATGGCAGAGAGCAGAGATGGTCTGGTGTCTGTTTACCCAGCACCTCAGTACCAGAGCTGCCAGGTAGTGGCTGGCACCATGCCGGCTGTCTTGGACGGCAGCAGAAGTGAGCCAGTCCAGCAGCTGCTGGACCCCAACACCCTTCAGCAGTCAGTGGAGTCCCACTACCGCCCCAACATCATCCTCTACTCAGAGGGCGTGTTGCGCTCCTGGGGAGAAGGCATGGCTGCCGACTGCTGCGAGACCACCTTCATTGAGGACCACTCACCCACCAAAGATAGCCTGGAGTACCCCGATGGGAAGTTCATTGACCTCTCGGCTGATGACATCAAAATCCACACCCTCTCCTACGATGTGGAGGAAGAGGAGGATTTCCAGGAGCTGGAGGTCAGAGGATGTTTGTCAGCTCCCATTTTCATGGGCCTTCTGGGATGGAATGGTGGGGGTTTGATGGGGAACCATGAGTGCTAGGCAATAGAGAATAAAACTGGTACACAAAAAGTCAGAGAAATTGAAGGCATTCTTGATGCCTCTTAACTCTTGAATATTTTGGAAAAGTGGAAGGAGTAGAGAAACACTAGACGAATGAAGACCCAATGGATGCTACATCAGTGATTTCAGTCAGAGAGGTCCAGGCTATAGAGTGAGGATGCAGATAGATTTAAGGGTGGCAAGCACTGATGGGCTAGTTGGAGGATTCTCATTGTCTACTACCCCATGCAAAAGTAAGTAGATGAGAGTGACATATCATCCTACACCTCCACAAGGCTGGAAATATATGTGTGGGGACAACTTGGGGACTGTTTTTGCTATCCCATGTGGTTTCCCTATTTTGGCATTCCAAAGTTTTTACTAAGGGATTGTTGGTAAACCTAAAATCTGTTGGAAGAAATAGTAGAAATTGATAGCATAAAGGGAAGATGACTTGAATTATTATATAGATCATTTGTTTACTAGACTGTAGGGCAGATAAGGGCGTTTGAAGTACGTGTATAAGAATGTGCACACTGAACATGGTGTAAAATGGCACAATGGTCTTTGGTTGGTATAGCACATACCCTCCCCTTCAAAATGACATTGAGTGGGAGGTGGAAAGTGTTGATGCTGCACAGGTGTGAAGAGGGTGGGTCTGGGACAAAGGCTGTGGCATTTGTCAGCTGGGAGGTGATTGCCCAGGAATGAGAAGGCACTTTGACTACAGTGAAGGTAGAGGGTGTTCTTCAAAGACATGAGTGGCAGTGAAGTCATATTTTCAGTAGGTTTATGGGAAGGGAAACTGCAGCACTCTGGGTCCCGTCTTGGGAGGAAGTGTGATCAAAGGGAAAGGATGTCTGTGTTGGCTGAGGTAGGTGAAAACATTTTCCAGGTGGAGGGGGATGTTCAAGGAAGAGGAGTCAGGATCAGGGAGGCTGTGGGGCCCATCCTGGAGAGGCAAGAAGCCCTAGCCTTTATTGAGAAGTCCAAGTTGAAGAGGAAAGAAAGGAGGGAGACCATGTTGTCTGGGTGTAAACACAGCCAGGAGAGTTTGAGGCATGAAGAAGTTGGGGCAGCTCGAAGCAGCTGTCTGGAGGAAGCGACCATGAGATTGTTGAAGAGACAGCCAGGCTGCAATGGGCGTCTGTTTGGAGGTTTGGTCTGATTCCCAACTGTCTCCAGCAGGTAAAGTTCTCAGCAAGGCATACATAGTCTGGCTTCCTGCTTACAAGTATAAGACGGGGAGGCAGAAAAAAGAAAGAGGAAGAAGTTTTAGAGTAGAATTAGACCCACGTCACCTAAAAGCATTGGCCGTGGGGTCCCAGTCTGGACAGAAAGACAAGTGAGCTCATAAGGAAGTGATGGACCAAGGAAACCATAGGGGCCAAGGACAGAAGCTACCAGTGGGAACCAGAAGCAACTGAGAGATGGTTTCAGTGAGGAGGACAATTCAGAAATGTAAAAATAAAGTCAGATGTTAGAACAACCCAATGATGGAGCACTTGAAAGTGGCTGACGGGCTTGAGAGAAGCTGTTGGGGTAGACTAGGTCTGTGGACTGGGAAGTCAGGGGATCAGAGGAGACTCAGAGAAGAGAAGGAAAGTGAGCTCAGGCTAAAGTTTTGAAAATGTCGGCAGAGTGCTTCGACTTCAGTTCAAAAGCATATATTTAGTGTAAACTGTTTTCCATGTCTGAGGTTTTTGCTGAAAGAAAAAGTGTAAATGTTACCTGTCCTACTGAAGTTTAGGTAGCAGATCCATAAAAAAGCAATTTCAGTCTAACACATGATGATTAACACCCAGTTTGCTCCAAAAGCATCCAAAGGGGAGTGAGGCTCCAAACTCAATCTGGGGGAATCACATATCATTCTAGGGGAGGTGCCACCTGCACTGCATCTTGAAGGATGAGTCTGAGACAGTCATGCAAAGGAGACTGGGGATGGTGGCCAGAGAATTCAGCAAAGGGGGCCTCACGAGCAGATGGAAGCACAGAGGCATGAAACGTGGGAGATTTGCAGGACACAATCATTGGTTTAAAATTGCTGAACTTGTAGATGGTGGTGAGGAGTGTGGGAGATGGGGCTATGAAGGATTGGGTTTTAGCAGAGTCACTGATTCAGATGCCTACAAGAAGGAAAGGAAGGACACAAGAATGGAAAGAGCCCCAAAGGGGCCACAGGATGGGGAGAGCCAGAGACTGGAGGCACAAAGTGAGCAAGGTGCTATGTGGAGAGGGTAGAGGCCACAGGAGGCAACCTTTGACACTCCACTGTTCACAGAGACCCACTGGGGGGCTGCAGGCAGGAGAGAGGGGTCAGGCCTGCATTCTTGGGTGCTGTTCTGGCTACAGAGTAGGGCAGGGTTTAGGGAATGGAGGTGAGAAGGGAGGGGCAGGTGACCAGGGCCAAACCAGATGCACACGGCCCCGTTGGGGGACCTGTTATAAGAAATTTAGGACAGTGTTAGAGGTGTTGATGAAGCACTTAAAGGTGGTGTGATGGGTATGATGGCTAAGGTTGTGTGTCAACTTGGCTTGGCCGTGATTTTCAGTAGTTTGGCAGCTATGTAATGATGTAGTTTGGCAGTTATGTAATGATGTAATTTGTCAATTATGTAATGATATAGACATCTTCCATTTTGTGATCTGATGTAATTATCCTCCATTTTGTGATCTGATATGAGTGGCCAATCAGTTGAAAAGGGAGTTTCCTTGGGAATGTGGCCTGCATCCAATATTTATGGACATTCTGACAAAGGTCACTTGCTTGCTCTGGAAAGTGCATCTGACTCCTCATCATCTGACCTCTGGTTCTTGGGACTTGAGCCAGCGGCCTGCAGTATTGCCTGCCAGTCTTAGGATTCGTCAGCCTCTGTGGCCTGTAAGCTAGTTGTCTGCTGTCTGACCTCCTGATCTTGGGTTCATCAGCTCCTGCAGCTAAGTGAGTCAGCAGAAGCCTCCAATCTGATGCCTGACCCACAAACTTGGGACCTGCCAGCCTCTACAACCATGTGAGCCATTTCCTTGAGATAAATCTCTATCTAGGTATATGTTCATACATATATGCTTCATTGGTTTTGCTTCTCTAGAGAACCCAGCCTAAGACAATGGGAGATGATGGGGACTAGCCGGGACTCTACTGTGACAGAGCTGTTTCTAAAGCCCCAGGAGCCAAATTGTCTAGGAAAGGGTTTTCAGCTTTGCTTTGAATTTATGGTAAATCAGCTCTAATATGCATCAGCAATAAAGGCTTGATGTTTTTCCTAGATTGAAATGTAAAAGAATTCTCTGACCGTCTTCATCGTTACTTGCTCATTTGTGTGAGCTTTATTTCTTCCCTCCTTCCATTTATAGCCATACACTTTCCTTGAGTAACTACAATATGTTAAGGTCAGTGGGAGTTGTTGTTAGTTCCGACTCATACCTACCCTATGTGCAACAGAACAAAACACTGCCTGGTCCTGCGCCATTCTCACAATCCTTGTTATGCTTGAGCCCATTGTTACAGCCACTGTATCAATCCTTCTCATTGAGGGTCTTCCTCTTTTTCACTGACCATCTACTTTATCAAGCATGATGTCCTTCTCCAGGGACTGGTCCCTCCTGATAACATGTGAAAGTACAGGAGATGAAGTCTCATCATCCTTGCTTCTAACAAGCATTCTGGCTGTACTTCTTCCAAGACAGATTTGTTTGTTCTTCTGGCAGTCCATACTATATTCAATATTCTTCCCCAGCACCATAATTCAAAGGCATCAATTCTTTTTTGTTCTTCCTTATTCATTGTTCAGCTCTCACATGCATATGAGGCAATTGAAAACACCATGGCTTGGGTCAGGTGCACCTTAGTCCTTAAAGAAACATATTTGCTTTTTAACACTTTAAAGAGATCTTTTGCAGCAGATTTGCCCAATACAATGCATCCTTTGATTTCTTGACTGCTGCTTCCATGGGTGTTGATTGTGGATCCAAGTAAAATGAAATCCTCGACAGCTTCAATCTTTCCTCCATTTATCATGATGTTGCTTATTGATCCAGTTGTGGGGATTTTTGTTTTCTTTTTGTTGAGGCATAATCTATACTGAAGGCTGTGGTCTTTGATCTTCATTAGTAAGTGCTTCAAGCCCTCTTCACTTTCAGCAAGGTAAATGGGAGCTGAACAGTTTATTAGAATGTCTTCTTAGTCCTATGTTCATTTCCATCCTGTTGCTTCACAATGAATCGAATTCAAAAGAATTCTATCTCTTTCTTTAAGACTTACATGGTCTTCTGATTGAGCTTGCAAACAAATACAACCAATAGTTAAATGTAGATCTTTTATTCATAGTATGCCTGAGACCATTTTATTGCAACAATTTTCACACAATGACCTCAGCCAATATATGTGATTTATGGAACTGTACAAAGTCCTGGGGGACAGCTTAGAGACAGTCCTTTACATGTCAGGAAATGGGGCAGAGAGGACAGATTTGTTCATCCTGGTTAGTCCAAGGCTTTGACCAGGTGAAGTGGTGTAGACTTCTGGGGAAGCTCATTACCACCCTATCCTAGCAGCAGCAGTGGGAGCCCACCAGAGATAGTTTTTTTCTTTTTTTTCCTAAAATTGTATTTATTTCGTTGCTGTTGAGAATATGCACAGCAAAACATACACCAATTCAGTAGTTTCTACATGTACAGTTTAGTGACATTGATTACATTCTTTAAGTTGTGCAAGCATTCTTACCTTATTTTTTGGAGTTGTTCTGCCACATTAACATAAACTCATTACCCCCTAATCTTTCAAGTTGCCTGTTGTCAGTTTTATCCCATATAGATAAAAGAGCATAATGCTCAAGGCAGACAGTTTTTACTAGTTAAGCTAAACTATTACTTGGTTTTAAGAAGACTTCAGGGGATATTTTTGGTTTAAGGTTTAAAGAAAGCAGAGTCTCTCCTTTTCGGGGTTCATCCACTCTCCATGGCTCTAGAAAGTCTGGAGTCCATGATAATTTTAAATTTAAAATTCTCTTCTGCATTTTCCCCCTTTTGATCAGGAGTCTTTTATGGAATGTTCATTCAAAATGTTCAGTAATGATAGCCGGCCACCATCGAGTTCTTCTGGTTTCACGGCACAGTTGTTCATGCAGGTAATTAGGCACACATTCCATTTCTTCCCTCTATTTCTGACTCTCTTTCTTCTGTTGCTCCAGGTAAATTGAGTTCAATTTTTGTGCCTTGGATGTTGCTTGCAAGCTTTTAAGACCACAGGCACTACGCAGTGAACTAGGAGATAGAACAGAAACACTGAACACTTTATTAGGCCAGTTAACTGGGGTGTCCCATGAAATCATGACCATAAACCTCCAAACCAAGAAACCAAATCCCATGACGTGTTTGGTTGTACATATGCAGGCTCAGCAGCTACTCTTTTTTCTTTTGTCATTCTTGTAAATATATCTACCACACAACTTTTGCCAATTCAACTTTTGACAGGAGTTCAACTTATTGACATCAGTTACAATAAATAATTGACTGTGCAACCCTACCCTTAACCAATATGATTTTTCCATCACCATAAACCAAAACTCAGTACTCCATAAACAATAACCCCCTCCTTTCCTCTTCCCTCCTGCCCCTGGTAACCACTAATAAACTTTGGTCTCTCTATATTTGCCTTTTCTTGTTTTTTTTAATATAAACGAGGTCATACGATATTTGTCCTTTTGTGATTGACTTATTTCAACTCAGCATAGTGTCTTAAAGCTCCATCCGTAATTGTAGCATGTTTCCAGACTTCATTTCTCTTTCTTTCTGAATAGTATTCCATTGTCTGTATGTACCACATTTTGTTCGTGGATGGGCATTTAGGTTTTTTCCATTTTTTGGCTATTGTGAATAGTGCTGCAAAGACCACTGGTGTACAAGTCTCTTTTTGAGTCTCTGCTTTCAAGTCTTTTGGGTATATACCTAGAAGTGTAATTGCTGGGTCATATGGTAGTTCTATTTTTAGATTTTTAAGAAAATGCCACACTGTTTTCCTCAACTGTTGTACCATTTTTCATTCCCAGCAGCAATGGATAAGGTTTCCAATTTTCCCACATCCTCACAAACATTTGTTATTTTATGTTTTCTTTTTTTTTAAGCCATCATAGTATGAGTGAAATGGTATTTCACTGTGGTTTTGATTTGCATCTCTCTGATAGTTAATGATGCTGAGCATCTTTTCATGTGTTTGGTGGACATTTGAATGTCATCTTTGGTGAAATGTCTATTCTTGTCCTTTGCCCATTTTATGATTGTGTTATTTGTCCTTTTGTGGTTGTCAAAGTTTTATATATATTTTGGGTATTAGATTCTTATCAGATATATAGTTTCTGAAGATATTCTCCCAGTCAGTAGCTTGTCCTCTCAGTTTTCTGGTAAAGTCTTTTGATGAACAAAAGTTTTTAATTTTTATGAAGTCTAATGTTTGTTTTGTCTTTTGCTGTTTGTGCTTTTGTTTTAATGAACCATTAACTAGAATCTTAGGTAATAATAGTAACACCTACTCTATATTAATATATCCTCACAGACATAGATTGCTATATCTTTCTCTCTCAGAGCGGTTGGTGGGTTTGAACCACTGAACCTTCAGTTAGCAGCCAAAGAATTAACTACTGTGCCATCAGGACTTCTTAATATATGTATACCTGATACCTGTTGCCACCGAGTTGCTTCAGACTCATAGCAACCCTATAGGACAGAGTAGAACCGCCCCATTGAGTTTCTGAGGAGCAACAGGTAGATTTGAACTCCAGGTAAATTTGAACTCTAGCAGCCCAGCTCTTAACCCCTGTGCTACCAGGGCTCCAATATATCTATAGTGACCTTCTATTGGAGTAGTAGGATGGAGCATGTTGGCATTTATACCTTGGCCAGACAAGATACTGCCCAGTGACACCAGTGGAACCCGATTTAAAAATCAGCTACTTCTAAAGCACTTAGACTTTCTGGCTGACCCCTAAGGTGCACACCAGACCAAGAAAGGGCTCCTCCCACACACTCTGAGGAGGAGTAATCCCCACACATGTGGCTGCTGTTGCTTTTCCAGTGCTGTTCAGTACACAGTGAGGGATCCAGGAGGTCACCCAGAGACAGCAATTGACTCCTTTAGGAATTCTGTAAATATAAAGATGTTTTCTCAGCAATATGTAAGAGAATAACTACTGTCATGGATTGAATTGTATCCCCTAAAGATATCTGTCTACTTAGCTGAGTCATGATTACCGGTATTGTATAATTGTGTACCATTTTGTAATCTGATGTGATTATGTGTTGTAAATTCAATCACTATGATCTAACAAGATGCATTAGCCACAGTTATACTGATGAGGTATACAAGATTGGATAGTGACTTAAACCAATCTGTTTTGAGATATAAAAGAGAGAAGCGAGCAGAGACACATGGGAACCTCATATCACCAAGAAAGCAGTGTCGGGAGCAGAGTGCGTCCTTTGGACCTGAGGTTCCTGTGCAGAGAAGCTCCCAGACCAAGGGAAGATTGATGATGCGGACCTTCCTCCAGAGCCACTGGAGAAAGCATTCACCTGGAACTGACACGCTGAATTTGGACTTGTAGCCTACTGGACTGTGAGAGAATAAACTTATCTTTGTGAAAGCCATCCACTTGTGGTATTTCTGTTATAGCAGCACTAGATGACTAAGACAGCTACAGTGCTTTTTATTCTGTTTTTCTGCAAATAAAAGAATAGTAATAACTGATTAGAAGAGTCAGCATGCTTTATGATATATGGTTCACTCTTTTTCCATTGCATGAAATAATGAAGGAGAATAACGCATCATCCCAAAATTTAGTGGCTTAAAACAACTACCCATTTAGCTCATGATTCTGAGGGCCAGCAGTTTGAGTTGGGCTCAGCTGAGTAATTCTGTTCTGTGGGTCTCAGCCACGTTCACTTAGGGATCTGTGGTTAGCTGCTCATCAGATTGGCAGCCTGCCCAAAAATGCTGGATGGTTTGGGATGGGGTGACAGAGTTGACTGTACCACATGTCTGTTGTCATCTTGCAGACTCCTCAGACTCCATCACAGGACAGCCATAGTAGGGTCCCAGAGGAGCAAGAGAGGCTAACTCCCATATGCAAGTGCTTCTCAAGTCTCTGCATTTGTGACGTGTGTTAGTAGCCTGTTGGTCACAGCAGCAAGTCACATGGCCACCCCAGAGTCACTGTGGGAGGGGACAACTTAGGGTCATGACATAGGAAATTGCCAAAAAATTGGGTGCCAGAACTGCAACAATCTACCACACAGCAAAAGAGCTTGGACTACCTGGCATAATTTTTTTAAGATCACCTAACTGAACAAAGTAGCAATGGTCATGGATATATTGTGACTGAAACAAAACACAATAAATATTAATTTAGAGCTCTGTCCAGAAGGCATTTCTACTTCTAGAAATTTTTTATTTTATTTTATTTTAACCTCTTTGGGAATTCTGTAGCTTCACTTGCTCCGTAGCAAGTGGATGCTGTTTCCTGAAAATTACAGCTTTCAGAAGCTGTGGCCCTGGTTAAGAGCAGGGGCCGTTATCTACAGCATCTCCAGAGCGCCTGTTTGTTGGGTGATATCTGCTCCCTTATCACTCTACCTGGAGAGGTTCCCTCCTGGCATTTATAAAGGAGGCACCCAGGCCTGGAGAGCTTCGCTTACCTGACACACAAGTTTGCGAGAGCACACAGAGTTACCGATTTGTGTTTGAGCCTGTGCTGTTAACATGAATGTGGGCTGTAGCTAACTGCGAGCATGTTCATGGAAGAACCTCAACTACTAAGCAGGTGTTTATGATTTGTCCTGTTCTCACACCTTTGGAAAGGTGTGCTGCTAGTCACCGAGCAGAGTACATTGGCATCAGCCTGGGAGATTGGAGGGAGCGTATGAGGGATTTGTGGGAGCATATAAGGAGACTGTCCTCAGTCCAACTAGACCGGCCTCCTCCAGGGGTGTCCTCAGAACACTCCGGGTGCATGATAATTGGGCCTGGTGTCCCACAGCCCCAGGACCTCTCCCTGGGATTTGACCGCTGCTTCATCTAATTCCCAGATCACAGCTGAAAACACAGCCTAGAGGAACACCAACAGCAGGAAACCTCTTCTCCTTTTCACACGGATAAACTCACACAGAGATTTCAGCGGCAATAATAAAGCTGTTCTATAAAATATAAAATTTGAGTTTAAAGCCATGGAACAAAGTGGTAGAAGCTCATGCAGGAGAGGCGTGACAGGTCTCCTGCTGTTAGAGTGGCTTGCCAACTGGTGACAGGCAAATCATTGCCCACTGACTTGTGACACTACAAACCCTCTAGGCTCCTGGAGCACAGGGAATGTCCTTGCCCAGAAGTGGTGCCTGTGGGGTTGAGCTTTCTTCACTGGAGGAAGAAAGTGGAAGGGAAGTTCATTATTTACAAGGCACTTTGGTGCATTGTATCTTCTCATCCTCTTAGCAACACTGGGGACAGGTCATATTATTGTCCCCATCCTACACATGATGAGCCTGAAGCTTGGGGGATTTCCAGGGTCACAGTTGGCTTTACCAGCAGCCCTTGGATTTGGGACAGACCTGCTGACTTCAAACTCTTGTCTCTTGATGACATTACTGTTCTTCCTGCATTAGGGAAAAAAAATCTATATTACACTAAACTTCTGTTTCACTATTATGCTAGATCTACAGGTAAAGCACAAGGAGGCTGGAGTTGGGGTCATCACAGGCCCTTTCTTAACTTCTGTGAATCCTCAAGCTAGGGCTATCCAAGGTCCTCAGGTCTGCCCTTCAGCTTAAAAAGGTAGCAACTGTTGAATTGGTATATGTTTTGCTGTGTATATTCTCGACAACAACAACAAAATAAATAACTTTTTAAAAATGTGAAACCTGTTGGGGAAACAGGATTTTACAACTGTAGCTTTGTTGTTGTTGTTAGGTGCCATCGAGTCACCTTCAACTCGTAGTGACCCTATGTACAAAAGAACAAAGTACTGCCCGGTCCTACACCATCCTCACAAACTGTACCTTAGCACTTACATATGCCTCATTTACAAATAAGAAAAAAGGGAAGGACTCAACAAACATTTAAAGAAGACCCCAAAACAGGAACGTGACAAAACAATAACAACAAAATTAAATGGAACAATTGACCCCAAGGGACAGAAAGAATTCGGAAAACAGTAGACAACATTTTAGAAATAATTTTTAGTATCTCCAGAGATATTTGAGGTGCTGTTTGCTTGTTTTGCCTCATTGTATTGGTGCAAAAAACTCAAATACAAGGTTGAATAGAAGTGGTAAGAGTGAACATTCTTGCCTTGCTCTTGATCTTAGGGGGAAAAAAATCCCATCTAGCTTGGGTAAGGGGTGTAACTAGTTTTTTTGTAGATTGTCTTAATCAGGTTCATGAAAATTCCTTCTATCACTAGTTTGTTGACAGGTTTTGTTGTTTTTTAATCAAAACTGGTGCTCAAATTTGTCAAATGCTTTTTCTGTTTCTATTTAGATTATCATGTGGGTTTTTTTTTTCCTTTATTCTATTGATTGAGTGTGCTACTTCAATTGATTTGCATATATTAATTAAACTATCCTTGAGTTTAGGGATAAATCCCATTTGGTCCTAGTGCATAATGTTCTTTAAATATTGCTTGATTTTGGTAACTAATTTTTGGTAAGAATTTTTATATCTATGTCCATGAGGGATATTTGCCTGTAGTTGCCTGTGATGTCTTTTATTGCCTTTGGTAACTAGGCAATACTGGCCTCATAAAATGAGTTGGAAAGTATTCCCTTCTCTGGTTTCTGAAAGATTTTGTGTAGTGTTAGTATTCTTCTTAATATTTGTTAGAACTCACAAGTTAAGCCAGCTGTGTCTGAGCTTTTCTTAGTGGGAATATTTTCAATTACTGATTTGATTCCTTTTTTAAATTTTTTAATTTTATTTACTTTAAGTGAAAGTTTACAATTCAAGTTAGTCTCTCATACAAAAATTTATACATACATTTTTATGTGACCCTAATTTCTCTCCCTATACTATGACAGCACACTCCTCCATTCCACCCTGATTTCCTGTGTCCATTCATCCAGCTCCTGGCCCTCTCTGCCTTCCCAACTCACCTCCAGGCAGGAGCTGCCTATTTAGTCTCATATATCTACTTGAGCTAAGAAGTATACTCTTCATGAGTATCATTTTATGTTCCATTGTCCAGTCTAATATTTGTCTGAAGAGTTGGCCTCAGGAATGGTTTTAGTGCTGGGTTGACAGAGAGTCTGGGGGCCATACTTTCTGGAGTTCCTCCAGTCTCAGACAATTAAGTCTGGTCTTTTTACTAGAATTTGAGTTCTGCAGCCCATTTTTCTCCTGCTCCAACAGGGACTGTCTGTTGTGTTCCCTGTCAGGGCCGTTATTGGTGACAGCCAGGCACCATCTAGTTCTAGTCTCAGGCTGATGCAGTCTCTGGTTTATGTAGCCCTTTCTGTCTCTTGAGCTAATACTGTCCTTATAACTTTGGTGTTCTTCATTCTCCTTTACTCCAGGTGGGTTGGGACCAATTGATGCATCTTAGATGGCCACTTGCTAACTTTTAAGAACTCAGACACCACTCACCAAAGTAGGATGCAGAACATTTTCTTAATAAATTTTGTTATGCCAGTTGACCTAGATGTCCCCAGAAATCATGGTCCCCAGACCCCTGCCCCAGCTACTCTGTCCCTCTAAGTGTTTGGTTGTATTCAGGAAATTTCTTAGCTTTGGTTTAGTCCAGTTGTGCTGACTCCACTTGTAGTGTGTGCTGCCCTTCCTTTCACCTAAGATAATTCTTGACTACTATCTAGTTAGTGAATAACCCTCTCCCTCCCTCCCTACCCTCGTAACCATCAAAGAATGTTTTCTTCTGTGTTTAACCTTTTCTTGAGTTCTTATAGTAGTGTTCTTATGCAATATTTGTCCTTTTGTGACTGACTAAATTCACTCAGCATAATGCCTTCTAGATTCCTTGATATTATAAGATGTTTCACAGATTCATTGTTGTTATTGATCCTTGCGTAGTATTCCATTGTGTAGAATATACCATAATTTGTTTATCCATTCATCTGTTAATGGGCACTGTCTTAGTCATCTAGTGCTGCTATAACAGAAATACCACAAGTGGATGGCTTTAACAATGAGAAGTTTACTCTCTCACAGTCCAGTAGGCTACAAGTCCAAATTCAGGGCGTCAGCTCCAGGAGAAGGCTTTCTGTGTCAGCTCTGGAGGAAGGTCCTTGTGATGCATCAGTCTTCCTTTGGTCTGGGAGCATCTCAGTGCAGGAACCTCAAGTCCAAAGGATGTGCTCTGCTCCTGGCACTGCTTTCTTGGTGGTATGAGGTTCCATGTGTCTCAGCTCACTTCTCTCTTGTATATCTCAAAAAAGATTGGATTAAGACACTAATCTTGTAAACCTCGTAAGTATAACCTCATCACAGTGATACAGCACCATAAGGAGCTCACATATAACCTCATCATAGTGATAGAGTTTACAACACATAAGGAAATCACATCAGATTACACAATCATACAATACTGGGAATAACGACCCAGCCTAGTTGACAGATTTTTTTGGGGGACACAATTCAATTCATGACAGGCACCTAGGTTGTTTTCATCTTTTTGCTTTCGTGAACAGTGCTGCAATGAACATGGGTGGGATGTGCATGTATCTATTGGTGTAAAGGCTCTTATTTCTCTAGGATATATTCCAAGGAGCAGGATTGCTGGATCGTGTGGTACTTCTATTTCTAGCTTTTTAAGGAAGCGCCAAATCAATTTCCAAAGCGGTTGTAGCATTTTACATCCCCATCAACAGTGTATAAGTGTTCCAGTCTCTCCACAACATCTCCAACATTTATTATTTTGTGTTTTTTGGATTAATGCTAGCTTTATAGGGGTGAGATGGTATCTCATTGTACTGTTGATTTGCATTTCTTTAATGGCTAATGATCGCGAGCATTTCTTCCTGTGTCAGCCGCCTGAATGTCTTCTTTGGTGAAGTGTCTGTTCATATCCTTTGCCCATTTTTTAATTGGGTTATTTGTCTTTTTGTTGTTGAGGTTTTGCAGTATCTTGTAGATGTTAGAGATTAGACGCTGGTCAGATTTGTTGTAGCCAAAAATTTTTTCCCAGTCTGTAAGTTGTCTTTTAACTCTTTTGGTGGAGTCTTTTGACAAGCTTAAGTGTTTGACTTTTAGGAGCTCCCAGTTACCTAGTTTCTCTTCTCGTGTTTGTGCATTGTTACTTACGGTTCGTATTCTCTTTATACCATGTATTAGGGCTCCTAGCGTTGTCATTATTTTTTCTTCCATGATCTTTATCGTTTTGATTTTATATTTAGGTCTTTGATCCATTTTGAGTCAGTTTTTGTGCATGGTGTGAGGTATGGGTCTTGTTTCTGTTTTTTGCAGCTGGATACCCAGTTATGCCAGCACCATTTGTTAAAGAGACTGTCTTTTCCCCAGTTAACAGATTTGGGGCCTTTGTCAGATATCAGCTGCTCATAGGTGTGTGAGTTTATGTCTGGATTCTCAATTCTGTTCCATTGGTCTATGTATCTGTTGTACCAATACCAGGCTGTTTTGACTACTGTGGCAGTAAAATAGGTTCTAAAATCAGCTAGTGTGAGGCCTCCCACTTTGTTCTTCTTGAGTAATGCTTTACTTATACAGGGCATCTTCCCTTTCCATATGAGGTTCGTGATTTGTTTCTCCATCTCATTAAAAAATGCCATTGGAATTTGGATCGGGATTGCTTTGTACCTGTAAATCACTTTCGGTAGAATTGACATTTTCACAATGTTGAGTCTTCCTATCTATGAGCAAGGTATGTTTTTCCACTTATATAGCTCTCTTTTGGTTTCTTGCAGTAGTGTCTTGTAGTTTTCATTTTATAGGTCTTTTACGTCCCTGGTTAGATTTATTCCTAAGTATTTTATCTTCTTGGGGGCTATTGTAAATGGTATTGATTTGATGATTCCTCTTGGAAGTTCTCTTTGTTGGTGTACAGGAATCAAACTGTTTCTTTTTATGTTTATCTTGTATCTTGATACTTTGCTAAAATCTATTAGTTCCAGTAGTTTTCTTGTGCATTCTTTGGGGTTTTCTGTGTAGATCATATCATCTGCAAATAGAGATACATTGAATTCATCCCTACCAATTTGGATGCGCTTTATTTCTTTTTCTAGCCTAATTGCTCTGGCTAGGACCTCCAGCACAATTTTGAATAAGAGTGGTGATAAAGGGCATCCTTGTATGGTTCCTGTTCTCAAGGGGAATGCTTTCAAACTCTCTCCATTTTAGGATGATGTTGGCTGTTTGCTTTGCATAAATGCCCTTAATTATGTTGAGGAATTTCCCTTGTATTACTATTTTGTTGAGAGTTTTTATCATGAATGTGTGTTGGACTTTGTCAAATGCCTTTTCTGCATTGATTGATATGATCATGCGGTTCTTGTCTTTTGTTTTATTTACGTGATGGATTGCATTGATTGTTTTTCTAATGTTGAACAATTCCTGCATATCTAGTATAAATCCCACTTGATCATGGTGAATTATTTTTTTGATATGTTGCTGAATTCTATTGGCTAGAAATTTGTTGAGGATTTTTGCATCAGTGTTCATGAGGGATATTGGTCTGTAATTTTCTTTTTTTGTGGTGTCTTTACCTTGTTTTGGCATCAGGGTTATGCTGGCTTCATAGAATGATTTTGGGTGTATTCCATCCTTTTCTCTACTCTGAAATACTTTTAGTAGTAGTGCTGTTAACTCTTCTCTGAAAGCTTGGTAGAATTCTCCAGTGAAACCATCTGGGCCAGGGCTTTTTTTTGTTGATGGGAGTTTTCGAATTACCTTTTCAATCTCTTCTTTTGTTATAGATTTATTTAGATGTTCTACCTCTCTTTGTGTTAGTTTAGGTAGGCAGTGAGTTTGTAGAAATTTGTCCATTTCCTCTAGTTTTTTTCAAATTTGTTAGAGTACAATTTTTCATAGTATTCTGTTATGATTCTTTTAATTTCAATTGGGTCTGTTGTGATATCACCCATCTCATTTCTCATCCTTTTGTCAGTTTGGACAATAGTTTATCAATTTTGTTGATATTTCCGAAGAACCAGCTTTTGGTCATGTTAATTCTTTCAGTTGTTTTTCTGTTCTCTATTTCATTTAATTCTGCTGTAATTATTTCCTTTCTTCTGGCTCCCAAGGGCTTCTTTTGCTGCTCTCTTTCCACTTTTCCTGTTGTAGGTTTAATGTTTTGATTTTGGCCCTTTTTCTTTTTGGATGTGTGCATTTATTGCTATTAACTGACCTCTGAGCGAGCGCTGCTTTTGCTGTGTCCCAAAAGTTCCGGTAGGATGTGTTTTCATTCTCTTTTGCTTCTATGAATTTCTTTATTCCATTCTTAATTTGTTCTATAATCCAGTAGTTTTTGAGCAAGGTGTTGTTCAGTTTCCATGTGTTTGATTTTTTTTTCCTTGCTTTTTCTGTTATTGATTTATATTTTTATGGCTTTATGGTCATAAAAGATGCTTGGTAATATTTTGATGCTTTGGATTCTGTTATGCTTGCTTTATGGCCTAATATGTGGTCTATTCTGGAGAATGCTCCATGTGCATTGGAGAAGAAAGTATATTTGGCCACTATTGAGTGGAGTGTTTAGTATATGTCCATGAAATCAAGTTGGTTGATTGTAGCATTTAGATCTTCCGTGTCTTTATTGGGCTTCTTTCTGGATGTTCTGTCCTTCACCGAAAGTGGTGTGTTGAAGTCTCCTACTATTATTGTGGAGCTGTCTATCTCTCTTTTCAGTGTTGTTAGAGTTTGTTTTATGTATTTTGGAGCCCTGTGGTTGGGTGTGTAAATATTTATTTTAGTTATGTCCTACTGGTGTATTGACCCTTTAATGATTATGTAGTGTCCTTCTTTACCCTTTGTGGTGAATTTTACTTTGAAGTCTATTTTGTCACATTTTAATATTGCCACTCTTGCTCTTTTTTGAGTACTGTTTACTTGAGATATTTTTTTCCCATCCTTTGAGTTTTAGTTTGTTTGCATCTTTAAGTCTAAGATGTGTCTTTTGTAGGCAGCATATAGACGGATCATGTTTTTTTCCTCCATTCTGCCACTCTCTGTCTCTTTATTGGTGCATTTAGTCCATTTACATTCCGTGTAATAACTGATAGTTATGAGTTTAGTGCTGTCATTTTGATGTCTTTTTTTGTGTCTTCTTGACAATTTCTTCCACTTACTTTTCTGTGCTGAGTCATTTTTCTTTATGTATTTTCTTTTCATCTTTTTCTTTGTTGTTGATTTTGTATTTGCTGATTCTTTATATTTTTCTTGTTTTTTATTTTGATGTGTAGGACTGTTAGTTTCATTTTGGTTACCTTAATATTTACTGCTATTTCTCTAAGTTTAATCTAGTCTTTTATTTCTTTATATCGCCTTGACTTCCTTTGTATATGAAAAATCTATGTCTACATTTTTTAGTCCCTCTTTTTTGTTTTACTGATGTCATCTTGTACATATTAATGTCTCTGTTTCCCTATTTTCAGTGTTTTAGCTTTGATTTATTTTTGTGACTTCCCTATCTGGGTTGATATCTGGTTGCTCTGTCCTGTGTTCTAGTCTTGTGTTGTTATCTGATGTTACTGATTTTCTAACCAGGGGACTCCCTTTAGTATTTCTTGTAATTTGATTTGGCTTTGCAAATTCCCTAAACTTCTGTTTATCTGGAAATGCCCTAATTTTGCCATCATATTTGAGAAACAGTTTTGCTGAATATATAATTCTTGGCTGGCAATTTTCTTCCTTCAAGGCTTTGTATATGTCATCCCATTGCCTTCTTGCCTGCATGGTTTCTGTTGAGTAGTCCGAGCTTAGTTTTATTGACTCTCCTTTGTAGATGACTTTTCGTTTACCCCTAGCCACTCTTAAAATTCTCTCTTTATCTTTGGTTTTGACAACTTTGATTATAATGTGTCTTGGTGACTTTCTTTTGAGATCTACCTTATGTGAGGTTCGATAAGCATCTTGGATACATATCCTCTCAGGGAAGTTTTTTGCCAACAAATCTTCAACAATTCTCTCTGTATTTGCTGTTACCCACCCCCGCCCCCCGCCCCGTTCTGGTAGTCCAATCACTGATAGGTTATTTCTCTTGATAGAGTCCCTCATAATTCTTAGGATTTCTTCATTTTTTTTTATCCTTTTATCTGTTTTTCCTCAAATAAGTTGGCATCAAGTGCTTTATCTTCAATCTCACCAATTCTGAATTCCATTGCCAGTTCTGCTCCTGTGACTTACTATTGAGCTGTCTAATTCTGAAATTTTATTGTTAATCTTCTGGATTTCTTATTGCTGTCTCTCTATGGATTCTTGCAGTCTGTCAAATTTGTCATGATGCTCTTCTCTGATCTTCTGAAGTTCCTCTGTTGCCTGGTCTGCGTTTTGTGTGATCTCCTTCCTGTCTCTTGATGAGTTCTGTATATTATTCTTTTGTATTCTGCCTCCAGTAATTCCAAGAAATTCTCTTCCTCTGGAAAATTTCTTTCTTCTTTATTTTGGGAGGTTTCTGAAGCCATCATAGTCTGCCTCTTTATGTGATTTGATATTGACTGTTGTCTCCAAGCCATCAATAAGTTATTATATTTATTCATTTTATGTTTGCTTACTGTGTCCTAGCTTCTTGTTTTGTTTTGATATGCCCAAATAGGCTGCTCGTGTGCACTAGCCCAATTGCTGGCACCCCTGACGCTCCAAAGCCCTACCACCAGGTGGCCAGACCTGCCACTAAGTATGTGAGCCCAGGAATCCACCCATTCCTCCTGTATGGATTCAGCTTGGGTGTCTAGGTAGTCGACCACCAAGTGTGTGGTGCAGGCTCTCACCTATAGTCCTAGACAGGCGTGGGTGATTGATGTAGGCACAGGCACCCGGCTGCAGCAGGGGGTCACACACTGTGAAAGGCAAGGGGCCGATGGCCGCCCCCAAGTCCCTGGGAGGAAAGCATGTCCCTGTTCTCCAGAGCATGTAGCTGGGTGGGTTTTGCAGCCAGACTTTGAGCACCCAGTGCTGTTGGCTGTAAGGACTGGGGGGCACCACTTATTCTTAGGCCCTTGTTGCAGTTGGCTAGGTGGCATGGACAGAAACACCAGTCCTCAGGCCCCTGATGTGGGTAGGTGAAGACCCTGCTTAATGGGCAGAGCAGTGTCAAATGTCATGAACCTGCCACTTCACAGCTGAAACAATTCAAGTTAGACTTCAGGTATATACCCTGTTGTATTATGGTAATGAGGACCTATGCTGTTGAAATGGACCCACACAAGTCTCTGCAGGGGGAAAGGCACTCAAAGTCCATGGACCCCTTATGCCTGTGCCTAGGCAAAGGAGCTGTGCCTACCCTGAGTTCCTGACTTAGGGGAGCTGGCAGACTATTTTTTCCCCCATTTGTTAATTTGTTTCCTCTTCAAGGCCAGGAGAATGGCTCAGTGCATGTGACAAGTCCTACTTCTGCCTTAGCGGACTCAGCAGTTGATGAAGCTGTCCCAGACCCAGTGCAGGGAAGGTAGTGGGGAGGTAAATGGGAGAGAGGTTTTTCCCAAAGAGGGGTGTTTTTGATCTGTGCGGTAGGCCAGACGCAAGTACTTATCTTTTGCTGATCGAGGGCTGCTTCTTTTTGGTTCTGGATGCCCGAGGAGTCTCTCTGCCACTGGGGTCTCTCCCGATGTGGAAAACGCCTCCTGAGCACCGCT
This sequence comes from Trichechus manatus latirostris, assembly GCF_000243295.1. Classification (NCBI taxonomy): domain Eukaryota; kingdom Metazoa; phylum Chordata; class Mammalia; order Sirenia; family Trichechidae; genus Trichechus; species Trichechus manatus. The sequence continues at coordinate 1,929,558 of NW_004443978.1, read as the reverse complement.
GCTTGCCTCACTGTGCGCCACGAGCTGATCCAGCCTGAAGGGCTCTGGCTCCTGCCAGGTCAGATCTGGCATCTCCTGACTGCTTCTGAACTGTGTTTCCCTCCCCCTGCCACTCAGTCTGATTCCTCAACTTTGCCTTTGATGTTCAGGGCTCCTAGATTGTCATATATAATCAACTCACTTGTTTTTTCATGTCTTTGTTGTAAGAGGGACCACCAGAAACATCTGACTACTCTGCCATCTTGGCCTTCCCTCTCTGATTTGTTTTCTTTATTGTTACAAGTCTATCATATATCCCTTTCTTCTTGACTCAGGTTCTGTAATTTGTGTCATTTTAGGAATTTACCCATTTCAGCTAAGTTATCTAATTTATTGGCATACAGTTGTTCAAAATATTCCATTTAAATTCTTTTACTTTCTGTAGGGTTGGTAGTAATGTCTCATTTTCCATGTCTGATTTTGGTAACTTGAGTCTTCTCAGTTTTTCTTTGGTCAGGCTAGCTAAAGGTTTATCAATCTTGTTTATGTTTACAAATAACTGACTTCTGGTCTCATTGATTCTTTTTCTATTGTTTTTTAGTCTCCCATTTCACATTGATTTTCACTTGGACATTTATGATAAACTTCCTTGCTTCTTTTGGGTTTAATTTGCTCTTTATCTAATTTCTTAAGGTTATCTAATTTTTAAGGTGGGAGCTTAGATTATTGGAGTTTTCTTTTTTTTTTTTTTTAATAATATATGTCCCTGGGTGGCACAAAAGGTTTGCTCTTGGCTACAAACCTAAAGGAAGCTCTGGTGGCACAGTCGTTAAGAGCTCAACTGCTAACCAAAAGATCAGCAGTTCAAATCTGCCAGCCACTCTTTGGAAACTCTATGGAGCAGTTTTACTCTCTCCTGTAGGGTCACTATGAGTCAGAATCAACTCAGTGGGAACGGGGTTTTACTAACCTACTTCCAGTGGTGCCATGGGAGAAAGGAATGGCAATCTTCTGTAAAGGTCACAGCCAAAAAAAGCCCAATGAGCAATTCTACTTTCTGTAATTATGTGTTGGAATTAACTTGGCAACAGTGGGTTTTGTTTTGGTTTGGTTTGTTTTTTTTTAGAGTTATAACTTTCCCTCTAAGCACTGTTTTAACTGAATCTCTTTAATTTTGACATATTGTGCTTTCATTTTCAATTAGTTAAAAATACTTTCTAATTTCCATTGTGATTTCTTATTTTACTAATGGGTTATTTGTAACAGAGTTTTTTAATTTCCAAATATTTGGATGTTTTTATTTATTCCTAATTTAGTTTCTCTATGGTTAAGGGCTTTTAAATTTGAGACTTCATATGTGGAGTCTGTAGGTGACACAAATGGTTAAATGTCTGACCGCTAGCCAAAAGAGTTGTGGTTTGAACCCACCTAGAGATGCTTCAGAAGAAAGTACTGGTGATCTGCTTCCAAAAGTTCATAGCCTTAAAAACTCTACAGAATGCAGTTCTATTCTGCACACATGGGGTTGCCATGAATCAGAGCCAACTCGACAGCAACTATCAGCAACCACATGGTTGAAGGACATACTTTGTGTCTTTAAATTTATCGAGATTTGATCTATGGTCTAACATACTGTATGTTATAGAGAATGTGCATGTGCACTTGAAAAGAATGTGTACTTTTTTTGTTATTATGCAGAATGTTTTATCAATGTTTGTTAGGTCAAGTTGATTGGTAGTGTTGTTTGTGTCTTCTATCCTTGCTGTTTATCTGCCTAATTGTTCCATCAACTTTGAAGAGTGAGTATTGGAAATGTCTAAGGATTTTTGTTGAATTATCTATTTCTTCTTTCAGTTTTGTCAGTTTTTGCTTCAAGTATTTTGGGTCTATGTTGTTAGGTGTGTGGACATTTATAATTGTTATACCTTTCTGAAGTATTGGCCATTTTATCATTATGAAATGTCCCTCTTTATGTCTAGTACTATTTCTTGCCTTAAGGTCTATTTTGTATAATATCAGTATAGCCACTCCAGCTTTCTTAATATTACTTTTCGTGTGCTATATCTTTTTCTTTTCTTTTCCTTAGAATTTATACTTTTCTTTGAATTTAAAATGTGTCTATTATAGAAATCATACACTTATTGTTTTTTAAACTAGTTTATTTTTTAATCCAATCCAGTTTTGATTGGAATATCTATTCCATTCACTTACATGTAATTTTTCTTATGGCTGGACTTATGCCTGCCATTTTTCTTTTTGTTTTCTACATGTGTCTTGGTTTTGTTGTTATTTTATTTCTGTCTCTTTTTACTGCCTTTTTTTTTTGTTAAATAAACATACTTAGGGTACCATTTTAATTCTTCTATTGATTTTTAAACTATTTTTGAGTTATTTTCTGAATGGTTGTTCTGAAGATTTCAATATGAATCTTAATTTATCCAATTTACTTCAAATTAATACTATCTTTATTCCAGTAAAATATAAAAGCTATGCTCCAGTGAAGCTCTATTTTCTCTCCATTTTTGTGCTCTTATTGTCATATATATTTGTCATAAACCTAAAAAATAGTGTTCCAGTTACTAAGTTTTACAATTACGTTTTTTTAAAGAGTTAGGGGGAAAGAGGATAAATAGATTTATATAGTGCTATATACTTACCCACATATTTACCATATCCTGTGTTCTTTATTTCTTCCTGTAAATTCTAGTTGCCATCTTGTGTCATTTGCTTCCAACCTGAAGATTTCCTTTTACTATTTCTTGTAAGGCAGGCCTTCTAGGAATGAGTTATCACAGTCTTTTATTTACCTGAGTATATCCTCATTTTGCCCTCATTTTAGGAGGACAGTTAGAAGGATATAGAACTTTTGTTTGACTGTTTTTTTTTCCCACTTTAAATATGTCACTCTGTTACTTTCTGACCTCCATTGTTCCATTTGGAAAGTTATGTATGAATTGTATTTATAGTCCCACGTTCATGATGACTCTTGTCTTTTTTTGTTTCTTGCTGTTTTCAGGATTTTAGCTTTGGCTTTCAACAGTTGTATTGGTGTGTACCTTTTTGTATTTTTCCTACTTGGGGTTCCTTGAGTTTCCTGGATCTGTAGATTAATTTTTTCATTGTATTTGGTAAGATTTTGACCATTATTTCTTCAATTTTTTTTCTGCCTTTCTCCTCTCCTTGAACTCTCATTACACATATGCTGGTATGTTTGATATTTTCTCATGGAAATTCAAGGTTCTGTACACTTTTCTTTAACATTTTTTTCTCTATGTTCTTCAGGTTGGATAATTGTGTTGAGTCTGTCTTCTGTCATGACAAAACTTTTGTTCAGCCCGTCTTGTAAATTTTCATTTCAGATTGCGTTTTCCAATGCCATAGTTTTCGTTTTGTTACTTTTTACATTTTCTGTATCTTTATTGAGATTTTCAGCTGGATCATTGTCAGCATATTCTCCTTTTATTCTTTAAATTTGGTTTCCTGTAGTTCTATGAACATATTTATAACAGCTGCTTTGAAATCTTTGTCTGCTAAATCCAACATCTATGCCCACTCAGAAACACTTTTTCTTTTTTCCTGGAGTATGGGTCACACTTTTCTGTTTCTTTACTTGTTTCCTTTTTTTTTTTTTTTTTTTTTTTTTTAAACTAGAATAGACATTTTAAATAATATGTTGTAGCAACTTTGGATTCTGATTTTTTTCCTCCTGAGTTTATGATTGTTACTGGGCCTTATTTGTGCATTTTTATTATCTTTGTTTTTACACCCACTTCTCACCTATTAACATAGTTAGGTTCTAAAGACCAGGGCATTGTGTGAAATTGGTGTTATGTGAGAGTCAGGGGCCATGCCCTGTCTTTGATGCTGGTGTCCCCCAGTCACTCATTGCCCACTGGGCATCCCCAGTGCATCTTGGAATGTGTGTGACATGGTAGGCCCCCCTTCCCCACCACACCTTACCCACTACTGCAGAGCCTGTGGGGGATAGGGATAGTGGTGGTGGTGAGCAGGTGTTGCCCACTGCCTGCCCTGGGCAGGGACCCTGCTCATCCTCTGCCCATCACCTCCTGCCACCCTCCCTGGGCGGGGACCCTGCTTGTCCTCCTGCCCCAGCCCCACAGCCCTTCACAGCCCCTTTCCTCTCCCATCCTTCCTGCTTCCCCCCTCTGATCTCTGTGGCACATTCAAACCCTCGCTCGGCCTCCCCCTGCCTACCCATGGCCTCACGTCATCCCACTGTTGCCTTGGACCCTCTGTAGCTGGGTCAAGACGTTGTGGACAAGTGGGAGAAGGCATCCCTTGGCTGGTTGGTCGCCATCCCTCATGTGGTCTGATTTTCACTGGGGCCTGTGGTATATAATTCAAGGAGGCCCATGGAGGGCACCCCAGGCTCAGCTGTGGCCCACATGGGGCATGGACCATCAAAGGCATCACCTGAGAATTTTTTCAAAGTTGTTGTAAATGTGAAATGTCAAGTAACGAGATAGGCAATAAGTGAGGAGTAAGTGTATTTTGTTTTGTGTGTTTTAGTGATTGGCTTGCATTAAATCTGAATAATCTTTCTCCTATGTGGTATTCAGCAGCTGATGTCTCTTAGGTTTTTTTTTTTTTTTTTTTTTTTTTTTTTTTTTTTTTTTTTTTTGATAAATTTGACCTCTTGGATTCACTCCTGGGTCTGCATAGCTTAGTGGTCAGCCAATTATTGAGGAATGTGTTCAGGCAGTTTTCAAGTTTGTTTCAGATTTTATTTTGCATTTGGCTTTCTCACTGTTTTAGTTTTCTAGTGCTGCTATAATAAACGATACAACAAACCTTAAAGAACATAAGTTTATTTTCTCACAGTTCAGGAGGCTAGAAGTCCAACTCAGCACATGGCTTGAGGGAGAGGGCCTTTTTTTGTCTATCTCACCTTCTAGTAGCTTCCAGTAATCTTGGACATTCTTGTGCTTGTAGATGCATCTGTCTCCATTATCTGCCTTCCTCTTCCCCCTGTGTGTGTTTCTGTGTCTGTTCTGCTCTTTTTATAACTCAGAAGTGATTAGGTTTAGGACCTACCCTACTAGGATATGGCCTAATTAATGTAACAAAGAAAACCTTATTTCTAAACAGCATCGCATCCACGGGTATAGTGGTTGGGATTTCAACATGAATTTTGGGTGGACACAATTCAATTCATAACATGTCTCCTCTGTGCATTTGCATAGCCACACAGTCAACCAGGGATGTGTGGAGAGCCTACCAAGTCACTCTATAGTTCTCTCATTTCCAGAATCTCCCTGTTAAACTTCTGGGTTATCCTTTAGTCTGCCAGTTGACCCAGTTGGGACTATGGCCTTACCCTATTTGTAGTGGGGCATGGGTTTTCCACACTCAGCTCCCAATCAATTCAGTCCCTTCCAATGAAGCTCCTGGTTTTCATAGCTAGCCCCACCCTAGTAGAAATAATTCATGAACCAAGCTCGTGTTGGTATTAGAACAGCCCGGGGCAAGAATACCATAAATCCTCAATATTCTTACTCAAAAGTCAGCAGTTTTCATTAAAAAATGCCTTTCTGCATATTTTTCACCTTCAGTCAATTTCCACAGCCCTGGTATGGCTGTTCCTGAAAATTTTATTGACCAGTTTCTTGTGGAGAAGCTTTTCCTTTTCACTCTGGTCATACCAGGAGTCTTGCGAAGATATCCTCTGAAATGTATAGACATGTGTTTCTCCTTATGCATTAGATATGGACAGATAATCTGTTCAAATGCCCACAGATGGCTTGTGGTTAGGTTATGAATTTTAATCAAATTAATTCTTTTTAAATAATAAGACATATATATGCTTATGGCATTAGAAAATTAAATTACTCATTTTCCTTCCTTGGGATAGATTGTAAATAGAGAAATGAACTTAGATATTCCAGTTTCCTTTAGATCTGCATGTGGATCTCTCACGCAGGGAATCAGTTATATCTCCATAGTCACATGTCGTTTTGTGTTGCCCAAACTGCAGCAACCACCTTATTCTTAAAGGGGCACTGCATGAATGATTTTGACTCTTCTAGAAATTAAAATTACTTCCGTGAAGTAATTATTTAGCACCATTGAGGACATTATACATACTTCACTGTAAAGAATTTCCAAAGAAAACTTCCAGAATATTTTGTGAGGGCAACATGGCACTATAGACAGAAGCACCATGCCATCGCTCCACAGGAAAGACCCAAAAAACTAAATCAAACAGAGACAAATGTCTTGGAACCCTAAGCATCAAAAGAAGAGATAAAGAACTCAGCCAAGCACTGAATGGAATAAGAAACTGACAGAGAACAGTCAGCGAGGAGAGATGCATGTGGAGGTCACCTATCAGCTGACACAGCACGGATTTGCCATCTTGGACTCCTGTCAGATATCAGCAAACAGGGAGTACAGGAAAGCAGTTTCACGGAGCTCCTAGCAGAAGACAGAACAACCAATAACCGGCGATATACAGTTTCTGACCCCACCCCCACCACCCTTCTTCACCCCTACTTGACCTCCTCTGCTTCCTGCGGCCACAGTCTCTTGGCCAGGAGACACCGGCCTCAGCCTTGTGCCACTTGGATTCCACCCACCCACACTGGCCGGGTCCCTGAGTGCCATTTGTTGCTGGTGATTCTTTTTTCACTTCTTTTGGTTTCTTGCCAACCTCTTAACACCTCCCCCTCATTTGTCTCAAATACCTGGCTCCATGTGCCATTTTTACTTCCTCTTGAAAAGCTGTGAAATGCCGGTTGACTGTGGAACTGCTTCACAGCCCATGCTGCCATACTGGTGGGATCTCTGGGGCCTTTTTGTTCATTTGTTTTGATCTGTTCTGTTTTGTTTCTTTGTTTACTTTTTCTTTCCTTGGCTTAGGAGCACCTGGTAGCCAGGCTGTACTGTGCTGCTTGGGAGCTACTTCCTCAGTCTGCACAGGCATGTGGTGTGATTCCTGGGGCATTTGCTTTTCCTTTTTTTTTGTTTTTGTTTTCTTTTCTCTCTTTTTTCCTTTTTGTCTTTCATCATTTCTCAGTTTCTCATTTCTTTGTACTTACCATTTCCTCCTGTCTCCTGAATACCTGGAGCTGTGGGATAACTCTACACATTCCAGCCAGGCTGTACTTCGCAGCCTGGGAGCCACTTCCCCAGTCTTCGCAGCCACACCAGTGTGATCCCTGGGGGTTTTGCTTATTTTTTTTCCTAATTTTTATTTTTTTTTCTTTTACCCTTTTTTGTCTTTTTGTTTTTCTCCATTTCTCGGTTTCTTATTTCTACACTCCAACAGCAAGTTCCCTTAGCACTCTTTTTTGTTTGTTTTTGGCTCCTGTTTCTCTCTTCTATTCGTATACCCATTTTAGCTCCACACATCACAATCTCTCCCCTACTTCCTGCCTACCTGCATGGTGCGCTGAACACCACACCCCTGAGCAGCATGGGCAGCGCCTGCCAGAACCTGCCCTGCACTGATTCCTGGCCTACCCTGTCTGCCCTAGTACATGCCACAAACAATGCATCCTAGCAACTCCCCTTCAGCTGGACCTGCCCTGTTGAACCATAGCTGAGTGACTGACCCTGTCCATTGGACAAGGAGGGGAAAAGTATCATGCCTACATATGAGCAAACAACAAAGAACGCACAGCCTGCCTGCTCAGACATAACCAAATAAAACAAAAAAGCAGGACAAAACAAACAAATCTACAATCAATAAACGAGGAAAATAACTACTGTATACCCCAAAGACGGCAGACAATAGCAAAACATATTAAAACACAAGACAGGATGGTTCCATTAGGTGTCAAAATAAAACACCAGATGACTTTCCAGTAGAAGAAAAGGCACTAGAACTACCGGATAAGGAATTCAAATCTCTAATATTCCAAGCTATTCAAGAGTTGAAGCAAAAAGCAGACAAAAATAAGGAAAAAATAGACAAATTCATGGAAAAGGCAGACAAATTCATGGAAAATATGGACAAAAAAAGAATTCAGGAAAATAATACGGGAGCAAAATGACAAAATAAATTCATACCTAGAAATCATACAAAAACAACAATTAGAAACCCAAAAGATAAACAACAAGATTTCATAAACGGACAGTGTCATATAAGGGCTGAGCAGCAGGTTTGAAATGATAGAAGACATGATCATGGAAATTGAAGACAAATTCTTGGATACAACTCTGAGGAAAAATCAGAAAAAAGAATGATAGAAAATGAATAGACCCTGAGAATTATGTGGGATACAATCAAAAGCAAAAATTTGTGAGTGATCGGAGTTCCAGAACAGGGGGAGAAAATGGGAAACAGAGGATTGTTGAAGAACTGCTGGCAGAAAACTTCCCCAACATCATGAAAGATGAAAAGCTGACCGTCCAAGAAGCTCAACTAACCTCATATAGGATAGACCCCAAAAGAAAATCACCAAGGCACATCATAATCACACTCACTAAAACCAAAGCCAAAGAAAGAATCCTGAGAGCAGCTCAAGAAAAACAAAAAGTCACATACGGAAGGGAAATAAGACTAAGCTCTGATACTCAGCAGAAATCATGGAGGCAAGAAGGGAATAGGATGATGTATATAAAACCTTGAAAGAAAATAATTGCCAGCCAAGAATAATATATCCTGCAAAACTCTTGTTCAAATGTGATGATGAAATTAGGACATTTGCAGATAAACAGAAATTAAGGGACCATGTGAAAACCAAACCAAAGTTACAAGAATTATTAAAGGGAGTCCTTGAGTCTGAGAATAAACAATATCAGACCACAGGCTGAATCTAGGATGCAAGATTGTACCAGCCAGATACCAACCTAGGAAATGAACTCTCAGGGACTATCCAATACGAAAAGAATTACAGCAGGGACCTGGAGAGGTTAATCTGTAAATGACAATGTCAGAAAATAAAAGAGGAAATAAACAGTGTACATATAGAACCTTGTAATGGAGAGGTAGGCAAGACGATAGCAAGTAATAATAGACTGGTTCAAACCTAGGAAGATAAGGGTAAATTTCAAGGTAGCCACAAAGAAAATTAACAAACTTACTCATCAAAATAAAGAAGAAAAAGATAAAATCTCAATAAAAACAAAATCTGCAGAAACAAAAGAAATGAAAAAAAATCCACGAATGAAAGGAATTCAGCACAGGAGAGTAAGAGGAACAAAGAAAACATGAGCACCACAAAAAATAGCACTACAAAATGACAGCAATAAACTCACACCTATCAATAATTACACTGAATGTAAATGGCCTAAATGCACCCATAAAGAGACAGAGAGTGACAGAATGGATAAAAAAAATCCACCAATATACTATCTACAGGAGACACACCTTAGAAACAAAGACATAAATTTATTAAATTTCAAAAGATGGAAAAAATATATCAAGCAAACAGCGACTGAAAAAGAGTAGTGACGATATTAATCTCAGAAAAGATAGAATTTAAAACAAAATCCATCATAAAAGACAAAGAAGGGCACTATATCATGATTAAAGGGACGATCTAGCATGAAGACATAACCATAATAAACATATACGCACCCAGTGATGGTTCTCCAAAATACAAAAAACAAACTCTTAACATCAACTAAGAGAGAAATTGACAGTTCCACAATAATAGTAGGAAACGTCAACACACCACTCTCGGTAAAGGTGAGAATATCTAAAAAGAGACTCAACAAAGATACAGAAAACCTAAAGGGCACAGTCAGCCAACTTGACCTCATAGACATATATAGAACATTCCTCTCAACAGCTGCAAAGTACAGTGTTTTCCAATGCACATGGAACATTCTCCAGAATAGACCACATCTTGGACCACAGAGCAACCCTCAACAAAATCCAAAACACTGAGGTAATACAAAGTATCTTCTCTGACCACAATGCCAAGAAGGTAGAAGTTAACAACAGGAAGAGCAAGGAAAAAAAAAAAAAAATCAATTACATGGAAACTGAATAATATTCTACATAAACTCCACTGGGTAATAGAAGAAATCAGAGATGGAATCAAAAAATTCCTAGAATCAAATGAAGATGAGAACACATCATACCAAAACCTTCGGGACACAGCAAAGGCAGTCCTCAGAGGACAATTTATAGCAATATATGCACACATCAAAAAATAGTAAGGGACAAAATCAAAACATTAACTATACAACTCGAACTAAGAGAACAGCAAAAAAAAAGGACACAGCCACCAGAATAAAAGAAATAATAAAGATCAGAGCAAAAATAAATGAAATAGAGAATAGAGAAACAATAGAATCAACAAAACCAAAAGTTGATGCTTTAAAAGATCAGCAAAATTGACAAACCACTGGCCAAAGTGACAAAAGAAAAACAGGAGAGGATGCAAACAATCCAAATAAGGAATGAAATGGGGGACATTACAACAGACCCAAATGAAATAAAAAGGAACATAACAAGTATTATGAAAAACTATACTCCAACAAATTTCAAAACCTAGACGAAATGAACAAATTTCTACAAACACACTACCTACCCAAACTAACACAAAGTGATGTTGGAAATCTGAACAAACCTATAACAAGAGAAGAGATTGAAAAGGTAATTAAAAAAACTCCCAACAAAACAAGCCCAGCCCCAGATGGCTTCACTGGAGAATTCTACCAAACATTCAGAGAAGAGCTTACACCAGTACTACTCAAACTATTTCAGAACATAGAAAAGGAAGTGACACTTCTGAATTCATTCTATGAAGCCAGCATAACCCTGATCCCAAAACCAGGCAAAGACACCACAAAACAGAAAATTACAGACCAATATCGC
>NW_004443978.1:1916925-1918687 GCF_000243295.1 Trichechus manatus latirostris | reverse complement strand
GCCAACATCATTCTTAATGGAGAGAGGCTGAAAACATTTCCCTTGAGAACAGAAACAAGACAAGGATGCCCTTTATCACCACTCCTATTTAACATTGTGCTGAAAGTCCTAGCTAGAGCAATAAGGCAACAAAAAGAAATAAAGGGCATCCAAATTGGTAAAGAAGAAGTTAAACTGTCCCTATTTGCTGATAATATGATACTATATGTAGAAAACCCAAAAGATTCCACGAGAAAACTACTGGAACTAATGGAAAGATTTAGAAGTGTAGCAGGATATAAAATAAATGGAGAAAAAAATCAGTGGGATTCCTGTACACTAATAAAGAGAATGATGAAAAGGAAATCAGGAAAAGAATAACATTTATAATAGCCCCTAAAAAAATAAACTACTTAGGAATAAATCTAACCAGGGATGTAAAAGACCTAGACAAAGAAAATTACAAAACACTACTATAAGAAACTAAAAGAGATCAACATAAATGGGAAAACATACCATGCTTATGGATAGGTAGGCTCAGCATCGTGAAAATGATCATTGTACCCAAAGGAATTTAAAAATACAATGCAATCCTGATCCAAATACCAACAACTTTCTTTAAAGAGATGGAAAAACTAATCATTAACTTTATATGGAAAGGGAAGAAGTCACAGATATGTAAAGCATTACTGAAGAAGAATAAAACAGGAGGACTGACACTACCTGACCTCATAACCTACTATAGAGCTATGGTAGTCAAAACAGCCTGGTACTGGTACAATGACAGATACATTGACCAATGGAACAGAATTGAGAATCCAGATGTAAATCCATCCACTTATGGTCACCTGATCTTCGACAGGGGCCCAAATTCCATCAAATGGAGAAAATATAGTCTTTTTAACAAATGGTGCTGGCAAAACTGGATGTCCAAAGAAGAATAAAGAAAACGTCAGTGCCACAAAAAAAGCACTACCAAATGACAGCAACAAACTCACATCTATCAATAATTACACTGAATAGCATTGTTCACAATAGGAAAACGATGCAAACAACCTAGATGCCCATCAACAGATGAATGGATAAACAAATTATGGTACATACACACAATGGAGTACTATGCAATGGGAAAGAACAACGATGAATCTGTGAAGCATCTCATAACATGGATGAAACTGGAGGACATTATGCTGAGTGAAATAAGTCAATCACAAATGACAAATAATGTATGAGACCTCTATTGTAAAAACCCATGAAAAAGTTCACACACAAAATGTAACAATCTTTGTTGGTCACAAGGGATGGGAGGGGTGGAGGGGAATTACTAACTAGGCAATAGATAAGTAGTATCTTGGGTGAAGGGTGAGACAGTACACAATACAGGGGAAACCAGCACAACTTGTACAAGGAAAGTTCATGGAAACTCCATAGACATATCCAAACTCCCTGAGGGACTGAATTGCTGGGCGGACGGCTGTGGGGACCATGGTCTTGGGGAACATCTAGCTTGATTGGTATAACACTGTTTATAAAGACGATGTTCTACATTCTACCTTGGTGAGTAGCTTCTGGGATCTTAAAAGCCTGTGACCAGCCATCTAAGATACTCCACTGGTCTCACCCCTTCGGGAGCAAGGGAGAAGGAAGAGAACAGGATACAAGGAAAAGATTAGTCTGAAGGACTAATGGACTACAGCTACCAAGGCCTCCACCAGACTGAGTCCAGTACAGCTAGATGGTGCCTGGCTACCACCACTGACTGCTCTGACCAGGATCACAACAG
>NW_004443978.1:1894537-1916679 GCF_000243295.1 Trichechus manatus latirostris | reverse complement strand
ACATGTTGTGGGGTTGTTAACCAATGTCATAAAACAATATGTGTACTACTGTTTCATGAGAAACTATTTGTTCTGTAAGCCTTCACCTGAAGTAAAAAAAAAAAAAAAAAACTGGATGTCCATCTGCAAAAAAATGAAACAGGACCCATTTCTCACACCAGATACAAAAACTAATTCAAAATGGATCAAAGACCTAAATATAAAGCCAAAAACTATAAAGTTAATAGAAGAGGCTGTAATACATGCCATTAACAGGACACAAACCATAACCAACAACACACCAACTCCTGAAGATAAGCTAGATAACTGGATCTCCTAAAAATTAAACACTTACGCCTATTAAAAGACTTCACTGAAAGAGTAAAAAGAGAATCTACAGACTGGGAAAACATTTTTGGCCATTACAAATCAGAGAAAGGTCTAATCTCTAAAATTTGCAAGAAAATCAAACAGTTCTACAACAGAAAGAGAAATTATCCAATTAAAAAATGGGCAAAGAACATGAATAGACACTTCACCAAAGAAGACATTCAAGCTGCCAACAGACAGAGGAGGAAATGCTCGCAATCACTAGCCATTAGAGAAATGGAAATCAAAACCACAATGAGATACCATCTCACCCCGACATTACTGGCACGAATCAAAAAAAAAACTGGAAATAACAAATGTTGGAGAGGCTATTGGGAGGTCAGAACTCTTATGCACTGCTGGTGGGAATGCAAAATGATACAACCATTTTGGAAAATGATATGGTGCTTCCTTAGAGATCTAGAAATAGAAATACCATATGATCCCGCAATCCCACTCCTAGGACTATATCCTAGAGAAATAAGAGCCATCACCCGAATAGACATGCACACCCATGTTCATTGCAGCATTGTTCACAATAGCGAAAACATGGATAAACAAACTATGGTACATACTCACAATTGAGTATTAAGCAACGGTAAAGAACAATGATGAATCTACGAAGCATCTGATAACATGGATGAATCTGGAAGGCATATGCTGAGTAAACGAAATCAATCACAAAAGGACAAATATTGTATGAGACCACTACTGTAAAAACTCAAGAGAAAGTTTACACACAAAAAGAAACAATCTTTGTTGGTTACGAGGGATGGGAGCAGTGGCGGGGGGGAATACTAAATAGACAATAGATAAATGGTAACTTTGGTGAAGGGTAAGACAGTACACAATACTGGGGAAGCCAACACAACCTGTACAAGCCAACGTCATGCAAGGTCCATAGACACATTCAAAGTCCCTGAGGGACCGAATTGCAGGGCTGAGGGCTGTGAGGATCATGATCTTGGGGCACATGTAGCTCAATTGGCATAAAATAGTTTATAAAGAAAATGTTCTAGATTCTACCTTGGTGAGTAGCATCTGGTGTCTTAAAAGCCTGTGAGCAGCCATCTAAGATACTCCACTGTTCTCACTCCTTCCGGAGCAAGGGAGAATGAAGAAAACAAGATATAAGGGAAAGATTTGTCCAAAGGACTAATGGATCACAACTACCAGGTTCTCCACCAGAATGAATCCAGTACAACTAGATGGTGCCTGGCTACCACCCCTGACTCCTCTGACAGGGATCACAACAGATTCCCGAACAGAGCTGGAGAAAAATGTTGAACAAAGTTCTAACTCACAAAAAAGACCAGACTTACTGGCCTGACAGAGTCTGGAGAAAGCCCAAGAGTATGGCCCCTATACACCCTTTTAGCTCAGTCATGAAGTCACTCTGGAGGTTCACCCTTCAACCAAAGATTAGACAGGCCAATTAAAACAAGACTAATGGGGCACAACATTCTAGGGACAAGGACTAGCGGGCAGGAGGGGACAGGATAGCTGGTAATAGGTAACCCAAGGTCAAGAAGGGAGAGTGTTGACATGTCATGGGGTTCTTAACCAATGTCATAAAACAATATGTGTACTAACTGTTTAATGAGAAACTGTTCTGTAAACTTTTGTTTAAAGTACAATAAAAAAAATTGTGAAATATAAACATGATTGGAATAGTAGCATTGCATCTAAAGTTTTAAGTTTCTGTATCAAGGATAACTCATTGAATGTGTAACTCAAGACATGTTTGTTAAAAAAATAAAAGTCAGTATCGTTGCTTTATATTCTTATCTGATATGTAACAGTAAGAGGCACTTGAGTGTCTTATATAGGCATTTGAGCAGAAGGAGAGAATCTCTGAGATAGTAAATCCACCTGTCATAATAATACAAGGTATCATTCTTCATATTCCTCTGAAATACTTTGTGATAGGCAAAGGGGTGGGGGGTATCAAACCAAGTTTATATGCTGAAAAAAGAAAAACCTTCTTAAAATTTCAAATATGAACTAGTCAAAACTCTTGACTGTGACGTCTAAGCCACTAGTCAAAATGTGGGTGTTATAGCTATGGTTGCCTTAATAAAGGAAATCATTACCAGATAATTGGAATCTTTTGCCATAGCAATACTATAATTATTGTAATGCAATCCAGCTTTTATATATTTACATGCAGCTGTGGTTAAGCACTCGGCTACTAATGAAAAGCTGGTGATTTGAACCCACCAGCAGCTCCATGGAAGAAAAGACCTGGCATTCTGCTCCTGTGAAGATTACAGCCTCGGAAACCCTATGGGGCCGTTCTACTCTGTCCTATAGGGTTGATATGAGTCGACATTAACTCAGGGGCATACCGCAACAACATGAGCTAAATGCTTTCTAACATAAGCAATTGTGGCACAGCTTGAATAACAATGAAGAGAAGACCCATAACTTTGATGAGTTTCTTCCATACTCAGTTTTGAACAAATACCAGTAAAAATTTGCCTCCAGGTAAAATTGTATTTTAATAAATCTTTTCAAATTTGACTGAAGGTTTACTTGTTTCAAGTAATACTCATTTAAACAAAATTCAGTAGAAAAAAAGGCTCCTTTGGTGTTCCTTGCAATGTATATTTATTAAGACATTTCTTGATAGGCCTGCCACTATCTTCAGCACTTAATAACCCTAATATACATAAAACATACTTCTTTGGTATTTGCTTTGAGACCTTGTGAAAACCATTCAGCCTTTATCCAGTGATGATAAAACATCGTCTCCTACTTATAAGAAAAAATGTGGCAAGCATTAAACTTTAAATTTATTAGGAAAAAATGCATCCTTTGAGTTCAAAGTACTAATGATGGAAATGCATTTTTTAAAAGGGTAATGAGAAACCTAGTCTTCTTATCAGGATACAGCTCAGCTATCTATCGATCATGCTACTGGAGAACAATGATAGACTACATCATTGAAATCCAAAGATGACCCCAATTTTTACTTTAACCGATGTTTATCTTTTTTTTCCCCCTGGCAAACCATTTCACAATTTTCCTAAAAATAGAAAAACACAACTGAAACATAGTTTGGGGTGTGTCGTGAATTCTCATATGTAGAAAGACACTGCCACTCTTATTTAAAAGAATAACTGAGGCTTAGACTTGATACGTGAGGGATCATCAGATCTCGTGACGTCAGTGTGCTGGACTTTAGAATTAGATTTCCTAAATGAGAACAAAAGGAATTTTGTTCATTTGAGAAGATGTGCCATTGATGTCATAAGGGCGAGGGAGATGCTGTCCTTACGAATAAAGAACAGACTCCTCAGCCATTGGTAGAACCTGGCACAAGGCTGCTTGCATCAGCTGCTTTTATTATTCACTAGAAGAGGCAGGCAGAAGTGGAAGGGCTAAGACAGAGGCCCACTCTGTGGAAAGCGTGCTGCATGATTCCTGCCTGGGCTCACCTTTAGTGAGTAGGAATAATGATCTTTAGGAGTAGTCATCATCTCATCCTGCCTGTCACTGGGAGTTGGAGCTGGCAGAAGCCCCCAGAAGAAAAGAGGTTTTTCTTCTAGATATGAAAATCACATGTATCTGTCACCAGAGAAATGTTAGAATGTGTTAGGAAAAAAGAGCTTCTGTCCAGTTAAAAAAAATAAATCTACAAAACAACAGTTGCACAGTGTTGCACAGTGGTGGTAACTCAAAAATATCCCCTTTGTGTGGTTAATCTGAGTCATCAGTAAGTTTTCACACTGTACCTCAAACATATTTGTAAGCAAAAAGTCAGCCAACTTACAGTAGCTGCTGTATGTTAGAGAACAAATAATTAAAAATTTCAGGTTTGGAAAGGTGAGAACTCTTAGGGGATATGGTGGAAGCCTATTCATCACAAAACAAATAGAATATGTGAACTAAAGGAACTTCCCCGAGTGTTTAAAGCAAGTACATTTAGACACACAACATGTTTCCTGGAACTTTATAATCCTACATAAGACATTTCCTGTAGAGGACTAGACTGTGAAATACAGACTTGAGAATGATTTAGTAGAAATAATAGAAGTGTTTTAGGGAGGCTCGGTGGTGAAGGGGGTGAGGCCTAGTAGGGGTGGGCCACCTACATTGGGGTGAAGTCACATAACATAGCCATCTCTGCAGCAAACCATCCCGGGCTCTATTTGCTCAGGCTCAACATGTGGATGCATTCCAATATGGTAGATAGTATGCAATTTTATGCTATGCTTCTTCTAGAAAACAGAGGAAAAATCAAGCCATCAGGATACATTAGTCATTGCTGAGTCTCCTAATACCCCCCCTTTTTAAATATGTCTAGGTATCAGATCACCCAGAGTTAGATAAAACCCAAACTCCCTGTTGGTGACCTTCAAGGACCACCATGAGCAGGTCCCCTCCCCTACCCCATTTTGCTCCCTCCTCACCACCTGCAAATCTCAGTCACCTCTTCTAATTTCTCAACCACCGCATGGGCTTTTCCACCTCAGGGCCTTTGCACATGCCCTTTCTTATGCCTGGGATGTTCTTTCCTTGCCCTTCACTTGCTAGCTTCTTATAAGCATCTGGGTTTCAGTTTAAATACCATTACTTCTATGTTTCCTTTTTTTTATTCTTTGTCTTGGTTTACACAATCATTTTAGGTTGAGTTTCCCAGATGCAGACTCTGATATGAAGACTCAGAGTCATAAGCAAGTGATTTACTAAGAAGGTCCTCCCAGGCAAGAGCAACAAGGGCGTAGGGGAAGCAGGATGAGGAAGGGGAGGATGCCAAACAACAGAATGATTTCAGGCACATTTCCACGGAGCCTGATCCTGCAGGGGACTCGAGAGTGTAAGTTATGCCTGTGATTTTCGAGGTACTATAAGGAACTTATGCAGTGAGTGGTTAATGAAAAGTTACCTTATGTCAAATGCAAGAAGCGGAAATGGAACTCAAGCCTCTTCCACATACTCAGTGTCTTAGGGGCTTTGTGATAGCATCCACATAGCTTATTGTCTTTAGGACGATGTGGCTAGAGACACATTTTAAATTGCTCCCAAGCAACATCCAACACTTTGTTGAAACAGCAGTAGAAAGTGTTTCTCCCAAACCACAAAACAAAGACAGATGCCAAATAAGGAATTTTAAAAAAGCATGGCATGAAGGATATCATGGATGATACGCCATTGCTATTGTATTAAAAAGATGGTCGTTTTGGCTGGGTAGGCCTTACTTTGTGAGCTGTAAAATGGGAAGATACAGAAGAAAACCTGTAACAACTGAAGGGCAGTGGCGACACAGTCGGCATACCTCTCCCGGGCTGTCCTCCATCCAGAGCCTGTGTTCGCAGCCAGCCATCAGTCCCCCCCTGGCTCTCAGCTCAGAGCTTTGGGATGGTTTAAACACATTGGTGCAGAGGCCATATCCCACACCAATTAAATCAAAATCTCTGGGATGGGGCCCAGTTGTCAATATATATATATTTTTTAATCTTGCAGATGGTTCTAATTAAAGAACTATGAGTCTAAGGAGTTAGTGTATGCCATGGTTTCAATCAAGACTATTGTTTTAGTTACCTGGTGCTGCTATAACAGAAATACCATATTGGGTGCCCTTAGTAAACAGAAATTTATTTTCTCACAGTTTAGGAGGCTAATAGTCCCAGTTCAGGGCACTGACTCTAGGGGAAGGCTTTCTCGTTCTTTCAGCTCTGGGGGAAGGTCCTTGTCTCTTTTCAGCTTCTGTTCCTCAATTCCTTGGCAGTCTTCACGTGATATGGCATTTATCTTTCCCCAACTATGTTTCCTCGCTTCTGTACCTAATCTGCTCTTTTTATATCTCAAAAGTGATTGGCTTAAGACATACCTTACACTGATATGGCCTCATTAACATAACAAAGAAAACCGTATTCCCAAGTGGGATTACATTCAGAAGTACAGGGATTAGGATTTACAACACATATTTTTGGAAACACAGTTCAATCCGTAACAACTAATTGTTACTGAATATTCATCCTATTCTGTCAACATCTGGGCATGCTCTGAATAAATTTGTATGCAATCACCAGTCCGTTCACAGGTTTCCCAAAGTGTATCCACGAATACTCCCATGGTGAAAAGAGAGACGGGTGTTCATGTGTGGAGATTCTTAGGAAGATCACAATCACCTGAAGAAGACTATCTCAATCTCTGAACAGGAAGAAGGGAACAGGGTGGAGACCGAGAGGAAGGATGGGGTTGGAACTAAGAACAGAAAAGTCGTTGTTAGATGTCATTGAGTCACCGACTCATAGAGACCTTATGTGTTGCAGAAAGAAACATTGCCTGGTCCTGTGCCATCTTTATGTTCACTGGTATGTTTGAGTCCATTGTTGCAGCTATTGTGTCAGTCTATCTCACAGAGGGTTTTCCTCATTTTCATTGACCGTCTACTTTGCCAAACGTGATGTCCTTTTCTAGCAATTGATATTTCGTGATGACGTGTCCAAAGTAAGTTGAAGTCTCATCATCCTCAATTCTAAGGAGCATTCTGGTTGAATTTCTTCTAAGACTGATTTGTTTGTTCTTCTGGAAGTCACAGTATATTGAATATTCTTCACCAACACCACAGTAGGAATACATCAATTCTTCTTCTGTCATCCTTTTTCATTGTCTAGCTAGGGCGTGACACTCATCTGTGGTCACTGCCATTGCTGCTATTTATGTGCTGAAATGGAGGTTTGACAAAAGGTAAGAAGCCATGGGCAGGAAGCCTGGGAGATGCCCGGGGGAGAGGACTGCTCGTGGAACACCGTGGCTGAGAGACTCTTATCAGGACGGAATTGTCCCTTGTGACACCTCATCCAAACGCAGATGTTAATGTGCACAGGAATCACCTGGGAATGAATTAAAATGCAAATACAGCAGGTCTGGGGCAGGACCTGGGAGTCTGCATTTCTGACAGCTCCTGGGGGTGCTGATGCACTCTGAGTATGGAGGATATAGCGTTTCCCTGATGAGTGGTCCAGACAGCCTCTTCCTGATCCACTCAGGGACAGAGAGGGGACCAGACAGGTCTTGTCTGAACACAATTTCCCTCTCTAGAGGTCCCCACCCCTGTGTAACCCCCTTTGGACTCCTGGGAGTCCATGCTGATCGTCTTCCAAGGAAGGCACTGCACAAGTTCAGATAGCCCTCACACCTGCCATGCACACCCGAGGGTGCTTTTCTTTGAGGACACCAGTCTACTCTCCTTGTCATCCTGCAGGCTCTGAATCCCATTTGAAATCAGCCAAGAAAGGAAATTTCCAGAAATGCTCTTACCTGTGTGAAGCAGAGTGGAGCCTTCTGCCTCCTTCCTCTTTCTGGACTTTTATTCCTTGGAGGATATCACCCTTGGAATGCCCCCTCTGGTGGTCAGTCACTGCCACAGGCCTGGGCCCCACCAGGTGGGGTCTGCTTCTCATGACCTCTCTCCAACCTCTTGAGGCTCTCCTACAGTGTGATGGAGCTAGTGCCCTGCATGTCCCATGCTCTGCCTTGGGATGGCATCTCTGGGCCAAAAGGTTGAGGTGTTAAGTGTTCAGATGGGGGTGGGGTGGAGATGGGGTGATGACCATCTGCCCTGTGTCTCTGTGTGTTTCCAGAAATGCAACACTCGGCTCGGTTTCATGGAAGGAATAGTTGGGATCTGCACTTTGCAGTGCTGGATGCAGGAGCCTTGTCCCTGTGTCAGGCTGTGAGCTGGAGAGAAGAAATGTACTCGAGGGACCTACAACCCTCCTCGAGCAGCTGGAACCCCTGTAACAGCCCGTCTGACTGCCGTTTTCAGGGGACATGAGAGCTATAGAATATCAGGACTGTTGGGCTGGCATGGCCTCAGAAGATTTTTTTTCCTCAGTGGTGATACAGCCCCTCTGCCCTTTTTGAGTATCTTCCTAATACCTAGGGTCACACATGGCCATGCAGGACTTGGCCTTGGAAGATCAGAACCTAAGATAAAGATGATGTGGACTATGAAATGAGTTTTGAAAGACCAGCTGCTGAACAAATGAGAGGCAGGTGCTGTCCTGGTCACTTCTGTGGATCTGGGAGTGGCAGGTAGGGTGTTCAAGACATGATAAATACGGAGTTTCCATATCTCCATAAACACTCAAAATGTGCTCTCAGGAAGGCAAAAGGCACAGGGTGATTATAGCATTTGGTGTGACAGTAAAGCTTTGTTCATGGTTCAGTTGTGCCCCCAAAAATATATGTTGAAGTCCAACCCTTGGGACCTGTGAATGTGACCTTACTTGGAAATAGGGTGTTTACAGATGTAATTAGTTAACATAGGTCATACTGGAGTAGGGTGAGCCCTAATCCAGTATGACTAGTGTCCTTACAAAAAGTAGAGAAGAGACACAGACCCAGAGGGAAGATGGCCACATGAAGATGAGGCAGAGATGGAGTGATACCAGCACAAGCCAAGGAACAACTAGGGCTACCAGAAGTTGGAAGAAACAAAGAAGGATCTTCCCTTGGAGTCTTTAGAGAGAGCATGGCCCTGCCAACACCCTGAATTCAGACTTCTGGCCTCCAGAACTGTGAGGCAATAAATTTCTGTTGTTTTGAACATTGTGGTACTCTGTTAGGGCAGCCCCAGGATGCTCAGACAGAGCTATAGTCTCCAGCCTGGGGATGGAAAGAGACAGCTGGCATCATTCACCTGCATTTTCTTGCATAAGACTTGCTCCTGCATGAACTTGTTCAATTGAACAGGATGGTGAGAGCATATCTATTTTTGCAATTCTTCCTAAGAGGTGTCAGGAGTCACCAAGCCCACTATTTGATAAATGGAGTTTTCTGAGATGCTGTAACTCTATAGATAATTCTCGAGAGCTGAAACACTTTGGGGGAGATGGAGATTTATCTCCTGACCAAAGCAAAACCAAACTCATTGCGTCAGTTTGATTCTGACTCATAGTGACCCTACAGGACAGAGTAGAACTGCCCCCATAGGGTTCCTAAGGCTGTAAATCCTTACGGAAGCAGACTGCCACATCTTCCTCTCGCAGAGCATCTGGTAGGTTCAAACCACTGACCTTTCGGTTAGCAGCCAAGTGCTTAACCACTGCGCCACCATTGCTCTTTATCTCCTGAAGTAAAAATTAAAAAATTAATATTTGCTAACTCATGACAAAACTTACATAGGTAAACTGTCCTCACACTACATCAGGAGACAGAAAGTGAACATGGCCTGCACAAGCCAATCTATTGCAAGTTAAAACATACACCTATTTCTATTGGAAAGATAATCTAGATACAGTAATATTTAGGGGGTGCTGGAATTTCTGCAAATGGAGAATTATCTTTACCCTTTCTGCTGCTATTCATAAGGTTTTCATCTGCCAGTTTTTTCAAAAGTAGACTGCCAAGTCCTTCTTCCAGGTCTGTCTTAGTCTGGAAGCTCCGCTGAAACCTGTCCACCAAGGGTGACCCTGCTGGTATTTGAAATACCAGTGGCAAAGCTTCCAGTATCACAGCAACACACAAGCCACCACATTACGACAAAATGACAGATGTTTGTCTATCAGTTAGGGAACTTACAGAAATTCAAGACAGATTCAGAAGAGGATGTGGAACGAGGAATACCATTGCTGATGTCAAACGGATCTTGGCTGAAAGCATAGAATACCAGAAAGATGTTTACCTAAGTTTTATTGATTATGTAAAGGCATTCAACAGTGTGGATCATAACAAATTATGGAAAATATCGCGAAGAATGGGAATTCTAGAACGCTTAATTGTGCTCATGCAGAACCTGTATGTAGGCCAGGAAAAAGTCATTGGAACAGAACAAGGGGATATTGCATGGTATAAAATCAAGAAAGGTGTGCATCAGGGTTGTATCCTTTCACCATACATATTCAGTCTGTATGTTGAGCAAATAATCTGAGAAGCTGGACTATATGAAGAAGAATGTGGCATCAGGATTGGTGGAAGATTCATTAACAACCTGTGATATGCAGATGACACAACCTTGCTTGCTGAAAGCAAAGAGGACTTGAAGCACTTACTGATGAGGATCAATGACTTCAGTATGGATTACACTTCAACATAAAGAAAACAAATCCTCACAACCAATAAGCAACATCATGATAAAGAGAAAAAAATTGATGTTGTCAAGGATTTCATTTTACTTGGATCCACAATCAACACCCATGGAAGCAGCAGTCAGGAAATCAAAGGACATATTGCATTGGGCAAATTGGCTGTAAAAGACCTCTTTGAAATGTTAAAAAGCAAAGATGTCACTTTGAGCACTAAGGTGAGCCTGACCCAAGCCCTGGTGTTTTCAATTACCTCATATGCATGCAAAAGCTGGACAATGAATAAGGAAGACCGAGAAAGAATTCATGCTTTGAATTATGGTGTTGGCAAAGAATACTGAATATAGCATAGATTGCCAGAAGAACGAATAAGTCTGTCTTGTAAAAAATACAGCCAGAGTGCTCCTTGAAAGTGAGGATGGCAAGACTTCATCTCACGTACTTTGAACATGTTATCAGGTGGAATCAGTCCCTGAAGAAGAACGTCATGCTTGTTAAAGTAGAGGGTCATCGAAAAAGAGGACAACCCTCGATGAGATGGATTGACACAGTGGCTGCAACAATGGACTCAAACATAGCAATGACTGTGAGGATGGCGCAGGACCAGCAGTGTTTTGTCCTGTTGTACATAGGGTCACTATGAGTCAGAACCAACTGGATGGCACCTTACAACCTTACCCTTAGCTGTAATCGGACCACATAAGACTCTCCATATGGGAAGAAAAGAAGAAAATGTCCAATAATCAAGTAGTATGTGCCAGAAGAAGCCCTGGTGGCACAGTGGTTAAGTGCTTGGCTGCTAACCAAAAGCTTGGTGGTTGGAGCCCACCAGCCACTCCTTGGGAGAAAGATGTGGCAGTCTGCTTCCATAAAGATCACAGCCTTGGAAGCCCTTTGAGGCAATTATGCTCTGTCCTATAGGGTTACTATGAGTCAGAATTGACTTGATGACAATGGGTTTGGTTTTTTGTTGTGGTTGTTTGCTTTTGCCCTCTCTAATGCGAGATTAGGGAGCCCTGGTGGTACAGTGGTTAAACACTCAGCTGCTAACCAGAAGGTTGGCGGTTCAAATCCACAGGCTGCTGCATGGAAGAAAGATGAGACAGTCTGCTTCTGTAAAAATTTACAGCCTTGAAAACCCTATGGGGCAGTTCTACTCTGTCCCATAAGGTCGCTATGAGTCAGAATTGACTTAATGACAGTGAGTTTGGGTTTTTTAATGTGAGATTCAGGAGCCCTGGTCATGCAGTGGTTAAGCACTTGGCTGCTAACTGAAAGGTTGGTGGTTGAAACCCACTAGCTGCTCCATGGGAGAAAGATATGGTTGTCTGCTTCCATAAAGATTTACAGCCTTGGAAACCTTGTGGGACAGTCCTGTAAGTTTGCTATGACTCAGGATTGCCTCAAAGGCAATGGGTTTTTGGCAATGAGTAACTAGATTACAAATCTACACACGTATAAGAATGACTAAAGTCCAGATATCTGACAACATCAAATGCTAGCAAGGAAGTGGAGGAACTAGAAGAGTCATACAGTGTTGGTGGGAGTGCAAAATGATACAACCACTCTGGAAAACAATTTTTCAGTTTCTTATAAAGTTAAACACACATTTACCATGTGACCCAGCAATCCTACTCCTGGATATCTACTTTAAGAAATGAATACTTAACATTCACCCAAAAACCTGTACATGGATATTCATGATATGGTCTTTATTTGTAATAGCCTAAAACTGGGAACAACCCAGATGTTCTTCAACAGATGAATGGATAAACAAGCTGTGGTACTTCTTTATCATGGAATACTGGTCAGCAATTAAAAGGGAGCAGATTATTTATACACACAACTTGGATGAATCCCCAGGGTATTATGCTTTGTGGAAAATGCAAGTCTGAATAGGTTGCATACTGTGTGATTCCATTTATATGACATTGTTCAAAAGATGGAGTTATAACGAAGAAGAGCAGATCAGTGGCAGCCAGGGGCTCGGGTTGAGGGAGGGTATACAACAAAGGGAAATGAAAGGGAGTTTTTAGATGGAACACATTTGTATCCTGATTGTTGTGGTTGCATGAATCTATACATGCAATAAAATTCATAGAACTGCACACCACAAACAAACAAAAGTGAGGGCCTGTGTAAACTGAAACCTGAGTAAGGTCTGTAGTTTAGTCTGTCATATTGTACCAATGGCGCTTCCCTGGTGTTGATCATCATACTGGTTATATGAGAGGTTAGGTAATGGTACACGGGAACTCTCTGTTCTATCTTTGCAATTTCTATGGGAACTCTGTTCTATTTTTGAAATTTCTATGTGAGTCAAAATTATTTCAAAGCCTGTGTGTGTGTGTGTGTGTGTATGTGTGCATATTTTATATAAGGTCATCTTTAATGAATTTTAATATTCTTTCTAGAGTCTTCAAACTGTAGCCTAAAAAACAACTTAAATACATGTTCTTCTTTCAATAAAACAGAACATTTCAGAAAAGTGAAGGAAAAAAGGAAATTAATGATTTTTTAAAATGGCAGATATGGCTCCAAAACATCTGCTTGCCCAGACACTCCAGCCCATCCCTTGGTCGGTAATCACAGGTGTGCTATAACTGGATTTTATGTGACGCTACCTTTGATCTGGAGCATACACAGATTCTTAAAGAGGAAGATGCCCAGATGTGCAGGGCTGTGATCCATGGGTATGCCACAGGGGCCAAAAAAGGCCAGGCCAGTGGTTTCTGGAATCAGCTGAACATAGATTTTTCCTGATCCTTATAGAGATGGAAAATGTAGATTCATGGCTCTCACACAACACAGGGGCTGCTGACTTTGGTAGATGCCTGGGACTTTGAGAGGGTGCAGGATACATTGGACTGGTCAGGTGAAGGGTCCATATTCTCCCCGTTCTCTCTGGAAGTAGATGGACCTGGTTCTCTCTCAGGCCAGAGGGGTCTCTCCACTCTCGGGCAGAGGACAGGGTGGGAGGACAGGCTGGGGCCAGATATGGGGAGTAGAGATGGCCACTGATCCCTTAGTGGAATGGACACTGTGTTCATTCATTTGTGCCCATCCCACAGCATCTGAAACAACTCCTGGCCCTCACTAGAGGATCCAAGAGTGTTCGTTGGAGAGAGAGTTGTGGATGGACAGGTGCCAAATCCTACATCCTTTCCTCTTGTTCCCAGGAGGATATTCCACAGGCACCTCCAGCTCCCAGGGTGTCTGCCCCTTCTCACCCTCCTCCATCTGAAGTCTTACCCAGTTGTTCAGCTCTGAGCTCCTCAACCAAAAAGCAGTGGGTCTGGCAGTTGTGGACCAGGTGTCCTGTGAATAGCATCAGCCATGAGCACACCCAAGGAGCAGCTTGTACCTGGGCTCCTGGCAGTAGGCACGCACTGCCTTGTCTTTGAGATGCTGCCTCTTACTGTGAAGGGTTACCCGCTATTCCTGCATGGCAAGAAGGAAGGTGGAGCAGCCACCACAGCAGCCAGGATAAAGATGTGCCCATCACCTCGGAAAGCTCCTTCCTTGTGTTGGCTCAAGCACATCTTTCCAAGTGTTTGACATGCTGTGATGTGATACCAAACTCCACTAAGTACCTTCTCTGTGAAAACATGAAAAGGACAAACTTGATGAAATATCAAATTGCAATGTAAAATGAATCGTTCATATGACATAAAAGTGAATTTTTTAATTTTCATTTTTTCCAGTAATGCTGACAGTATTTCCATTAAAGCATAATCAAACGAAAAAAATGTCTACAATGCTTAGCCCCCAAAAGGAAAGAAATTTAATTTATTGTATAATTTTTCCTACGAAAATGGTACATATGCAAGAGTTTTTTAAACTTATTTTTGAAATAATTTCAGACATGCATAAAAGATGCAGGAATAATACAAAGAATTCCTCTATACTCTTTGCCTGGTTTCTCTAAATGTTCATCATTTACCGTACTTGCTTATCACTTCCTCTGTTGATATAGGTATATATATATTTTTTATGTACTATTTGCAGGTAAGTTCCAGATTTGATATTCCTTTCCCCTACCAATCCTTTTGAAAAATTTCCAATTGTGCCAATAATGCCCCTTATAGCAAAAAGAAAAAGAAATCTGGGTCCAGGATCCCAGGTTGCATTTTCTTGTCATGTCTCTTTAGTTTTCTTTTATCTATCTTTCTGTGTCTTTCCTGACCTTGATATTTTTGAAAAGTACAGTTCAACTATTTTATGGGACCCTAAGTAGTGGAAACGGTTGCCTGCTCAACTACTAACTGAAAGGTTGGTGGTTAAAGTCCACCAAGAGATGCCTCGGGATAAAGTCCTGACCATCTGCTTTCAAAAAATTAGTCATTGAAAACCCTGTGGAGCACAGTTGTCCTGTGACACAAATGGGGTCATCTTGAATTGGAATCGACTTGATGGCAGTTGGATTTTCCTTCACCGTGGGTTTGGCCACTGTTTCCCCGAGCGCCCAGAAGTGAGGCAGTGCCCTTCTCAGTGTTGCCAGATCAGGAGGCCTGCAATGCCTCTGTGTCCCATTGCTGGAGTTGTAACTTGTCACTTGTTTAGGATAGTGGCTGCCAAATGGCTCACTAGTTGAGTTACAATATTTTCTTTGTAATGAATCAGTATCTTGTAGGGAGGTACTATGAGACAGTAAATTCCCTGTTACTCATTTAGCATTTTTTGATGAATTTCTACCTCCATAGTTAATTCTGTATTTATTAGTTGGCATTCCACTATGAGAAAGAGTTTTCCCTTCCCCACATTTATTTATTTGTGTATTTATTAATTTGTAAATCCATTTATTACTCTAATTACAGATTCTTTGATTCTTAGTTCACTCTGGTTCACGATTCATTGCTCTCTGTATTGCCCTTATGCTCAATTTGTTCTAGACATGGACAGCAGGGGCTCATTCAAGTTGGATTCTGTGTCTTTTGACATATCTTACCATTCTTTTAGTCTTTTAAATTATTTTTTTTCTGGTACAGCAAGCTGTTCTAGGTGCATCTTATATTCTGCCAACCCCAGCCCTGGAATCAGCCGTTTCTCTAAGGAGTTCTAGTTCCTGTCCTGGAGAATGGTGTTAGAGACTGAGGCCTGGATGCTGTGGGGATGTCACTGTTTCTAGGCCCTCTCAGCAGACCCATATGTACCTATGATGTATGTACAGATATACCTAAGCATGTTTATATAATAACATATACATACACACACACAAACATATATATATCCTGTGTATCTATCCTTCTTAAAAAGCACAAGTTAAACTGATACGCTCAATTCCAATCCAGTTATTCTATACAGAGACCCCTAATTCCTTTTAAAACAGCATTGTCATCCATTGTGTGGGCATACCATAATTTCTTTAACCATTCTCTTTAAGTGGAAAATTAGGTTGTTTCCACTATTTTTCAATTACAAATAGTGCTACAATGAGAACCTTGTGCATATGTATTTATAGTATTTGAGGTGAACCTTTAGGGTAAATGCCTAGCAGTGGGGTTGCTGGGCCAAAGGTGAGCGTGTATGTAGCTTTGCTATATTTGCCAAATTTGTTTCCTAAAGGCTGTACCTATTTGCGTTCCCATCAGCCTGTTTCCCCAGTGCCTAACTAATAGTATGGTTGATGGTGCTTTTTAATTTTGACAATCTGAGAGGTGAGAAATGGTCTATTAGTGGAGTCATTACTTGCCTTTCTCTAATTATAAATGAGGTCAAGCATCATTTCCAGGGTGTGGACTAAGATGAGCCACACCAGGTGCCTAGGGCAGGACTTGAAGGAAGCAGCCACTTCCAGACTCCAGGGCTGCACTGGCATGCCCCTGGGGTGAGGTGTCCCTAAGAGTGGGACCCTAATGACAAGAAGGCTGGACTAAGAATAGATATCCTAGTTCCCATTTGTACCTTTAAACTGAACCTAAACCACACTGCTAAGATTGCTTTCCCTCTGAGAACAGTAAGGAACATGGGAGGTTATGTGTTCTGAGTTCCTCAGACAAATGTAACATAAAGTGGAAGATCTGAAAGGGACCTTACATAATAATGTATGTACCTCTTGTGGAAAATCATTCATGTAAGCAATGAAGATTTCAAGCAGGGGTATACATTTAGAAGATGAATCAACAGTTGATGATAACTGGACATTCTGGGCTGATTTTTGATTGTGAAACTAGCCTCTGGTTGGTTCTAAAACCTTCGTTGTATTTAGTCCCCGGTCACTGGTTGCTGTGGGATGAGTAACTGGTGTGGGCACTGGTTTTTTCGATGAATAAAAAGTCAGCTGGCACTCTGCATGGTCTGGCTGCAGCCATCTTCCTGGTTTTACGTCAAAACATGTTTTCTCTCGCTCTTGACAGTCCTTAGTTTGGGAAGTGCTCAGTCCCCACCTAGGGCCTTTGCACACACTGCGCCCTCTGCTCACGGGCACATCTCCTTCGAGGGAGCAAGGGGTTCTCAGACCAGTCTCAGCTGTTTTCACAAAACTCCAAGTCCACACCAGGAAAACAAAGCAGTGTGAGAGTGAAAGAATAGTAACGTAGTTACCAACACTCTTATGCTCTGGTCTCTTTCACCTGAATTGTTTAAAAGCATGCAGAAACCCTCACAAAGGGTGTTTTACACCAAGTCTAAGAAAGGTGTGTTCAGTTCTGTCCTTGAAAGCACATGATAGGCATTTATTCATGCTAGTTTGTCATACTGTGGTGGCTTGCATGTGCTATGATGCTGGAAGCTATACCACCAGTATTTCAAATACCAGCAAGGTCACCCATGGTGGACAGGTTTTAGTGGAGCTTTCAGATTAAGACAGACTTGGAAGAAAGGCCTGGTGATCTACTTCTGAAAATTAGCCAGTAAAACCCTATGGATCACAACAGAACATTGTCTGATGTACTTGCTTTGGACGTGTCATATGGAGGGATCAATCACTGGAGGAGGACATAGTGTTTGGTAAAGTATAGGGTCAGCAAGGGAGATCACCCCCTGCCACCCCGGTGATAAGAATTGGCACAGTAGGTGCAATGATGGACTCGAACATGCTGGAGATCATGAGAATTACACAGGAGAAGGCAACGTTTCCTTCTATTGTACATAGGGTCACCATGAATCAGAGTTAACTCAGTGGCAACTATCTATCTGTGTATCTGTCTATCTGTCTTTCTGTCTATCTATCAAGTATTTGGAAGTGGGGATGGGATTTATCATTTTGGCTGATCACGTCTCTCTCTTTTCCGCCACCTTCCCACCACCCCACAGATGTTTGCTGAGTGGGCTGTCTGGCTCCGTGTAAGTCACCCAATCTAACCCACCCCCTCTGTTCTTCCACGGGTTCTGTGGCAGGAGCTCTCAGTGCCTGTCTGCATCCTGTCAGATTTGCCCTTGTAGCAGAAGCCACTTGGGCCTGGCCTCCACTGGCCTGGGCTTTCTTTGAAGACTGGAGCCTGCTCGGAAAATGTGGAGGACCATGGCCCAAGAGCAGCTGCACCGATGACTGTGGGGAGCTGGTCTGTGCTGAGGGGTGATCTGGGAAATATTCTCCACCCTGACTCCCTGTGCCCCTGCAGGATCCAGCTCCAGTTGCCCACAGAGAGAGCTGACGGGATAGCACACTCTTTGTGGGTAGGTCTCTCTTCTATGTCTATCTTCTCTTCTTCCTCCCTGTATTTCCTACCTCCCAGGAAGACACTGCACTCGTATCCTGGACCTGTAACCTAACAGGTTACATCAAAGTGGGAGTTTATATCCTAATCCAGTCATCGGATTAAATACTTGTGCTAGCTAGAAAGCAAATATTTAAATTAGTGCAGGAATACTGAATAACAGTTCTCTAGTATAACCATATGTGTAACAGTCACACTGCACCATCACAAAGACAAGCAGGTGCTCCACACAGAGGGGAACTGGAATGAATTTTGCTTCATTGGGCTCCTGCTTCAAAGCATTAAGGACCCTGCAGGCCACAGCCATCTTCAGATGCTAATTAGACACAGCTCAGTCTAGAGACCTGAGACAGAAGAGATTGACTTTGAGAGGTTAACAGGTTTCTTCACCACGACTCTGCACAAGAGAATGCTGGCCACCTGAGAGCTGCAGCCATGCTGTGGGGCCCTGGCTGTGTACCCAGTTCCTGCAGTTGACTTTGGTGAGCTCATTGTCTGGCAGAGGTGGATAGAGAAGGTTCTTCCTACAGGGTTGTTCCCTGGAAACTTCCAGAACCTGATGCCTACATTTTTGATGGAGAGTGAACATCTCAGAGAAATCATGTCTGTTGACTGTGGCGTGGTCTTTGCGGGAATGTAGTAGGTGCTAAGACCTGAAGCAAACACCACCAGGAGGAAAACAAACCTTGAAGGAGCAGAAGGAAGAGCACTGCTCTTTGCAGTGATGACACAGATGCATCTGTTTAGTTTCTGCTGCTCTGCTTTTGCCCAGAAAAACTTAGTTTAGTCCACACACAGTCTGTTCGCAAGTAAAAACCAAACGAACAAACTCATTGCATTGAGTTGATTCCAACTCATTGCAACACTGGCTCAACAATGAGCTCAAACATAGCAACAATTGTGATGATGGTGCAGAACCAGGTGGTGTTGCCTTCTGTTGTACATAGGATCACTATAAGTGGGTACCGACTCGATGACACCTAACAAGAACAGGAAGTACTAAATTCTGAGCTGCCTGAGGTCCACCCCTGCATCACCCTGGTCTCTGTGTCTTCACCACCTCCCTCAGGGCTCTGTGATGAGATGCTCACCAGATATCAATAACAGCAGAGAAAGCTAGGTGGAGGGAGGACGGTAGGTGTGGCCTGAGGACCGCAGATGGTGGTTGGTAAGCCCTGGAGTGAGGCACCCATAAGATAGAAGCATGACAGCCCTTGCTCAGGAGCTGCAGCAAAGAGGGAACAACGCGATGTCATCCCTAGAGTTATGATTATTTTATTACAACATCCTAAGGAAGAACATCCCAGACAGAGAGCCATCTCTCTAAGTGAAGGTACTGAAAATGGGCAGATTGTGCAAGGAGGCAGGTGAATGAGTTGGGGGCAGATGAATGAGCAGGGGACAGCTGGAGAAGTGGAGGACATGTGGATGAGCAGGAGACAGGAGGATGAGCAGGAAGACATGGGGGACAGGTGGACAAACAGGGAAAAGTTGGTTGAGCAAGGAATAGGGGGATAAGTGGGGTACAGTTGGGTGAGCAAGGTGCGAGCCAGGGTCCCACGGAGTCTTCTGCCTCCTGCCTTCTCCTGAGCTCTCTGTCAAAAGGGAGCACCGCTGCGTGGAGTGCTTTCTGTCTGCCTTGTGGATGCTCCAATCTACAGACCCATGAGGAAGATCTTAGACACAGCTTTGGGTGCAATGACACCCTCGGGGTCAGTGGTTGTCTGTACTGTCCGCTTGGTTTATTGGTATCGCTGCAGGACTACCCGGGCTGGGTTTGTCTACTCCGTAATTTGTCTGAGTTCTAAAAAATTGACTCATTGTTTTGGTGCCATGGAGCCACAGCTCTGCAAATATGAACTGTGATCCCTTTATTCTTCCAAATAAAAATCTGTGAAGATTCTGAAATCAAATCCTGCTTCATGGGAGTCCCAGTTGATTTTAAAGCAGTTTCCACAGAGGACGTCAACACCCTGCCTGGCTGAGAGTGGCCTGGGAGCAGAGCAGAGCATTGACTGCTTGGTTGGGCAAACACTCTTGCCACGGCCTCCCCCTTGCCACCAAAAAGCAAGCCAGCAGAATCCTTGGGGGTAAGATGCCTCATCTTTGGAAGAGAAGCCACTGAAACAATGCAACATGAATTCTGTTTATAACCAGACTGTGCAGCACAGAGCCTGGGAATAGGATCCAGGCAGCATGGGTCTGAGACTTGTGTCTAGCTGTCACCTGGTCAATTCTGTGATTGGGCAAGTGTTTTGACAGAAAGCCTTGGAGCCTCAGCTTTGTCCTTTGTAAAATGTAAATAAATAATAAATGTAGTAATAATATCTATTTCCAGAGTTGCTGTGAGAATCGAGTAAGCTTTGTAAACTAAGAAGAAGAAGGAAAAAAAACTGAACAGATATACACAGATCTGTTATTCATGTGCAAAGACATTTGTCTACAGTATCGTGCCAGGAGGCCCTGAGTGCAAAGCTCATCAAGCACACGGTCTAGTGGAGGGTGAGCCTGCCATTCTCTTTTCAGCCTCCACCTCTCTGAGTGCGGTCTTGGGCCTGGCCTGCCCTGGATTTGACCCACGCCAGATCCCTTCCCTTCCCTGGCCCCACTGGCCCCCTAGGCCTTCCAAGCATCTCAGCAGAGGTGGCCACTTTCAGTGTGGGTGGCGACCTCTAGGTCCTCAGGCACTTTATGTAAGAAGAGGCACAGCTGTGGAGACTTCCAGGCCCTGCCTGGCCGCCAAGCATCCTGCCACCCTTCATCAGTCCACGGTTTAGATCTTCCTGCACACTGTGAAAGGTGCATCCATCTGGGCAGCTCTGGGTCCCAAGCTCACCATGAATCATGTTCCTGTGTGCTGATCAGCACACTTCCCTGGAACAGCACCGGGACTTCCATTTCCCTCCACTGTCTGGAAGACCATCTGGGAGAGGGTGCCACAGAGAGAAAAGAACAGAAACTCCCTGGTGGCTCTGTGGTCAGACAGTGGGGACCCGGCCATGGTGATGCCCATACCAGATGGCACTGACTCTCCAGTCACAGATAAGCAGTGCCTGGCCCAGAAGGAGGCCCGTGAGGCTGATCTTGGCTACTCATTAGCCTTGTGACCTCCAGCCAGTACTTCCCCCTGGGCCTCGCTTCCTCTAGGGGAAGTGAGGTTCCGGGCTTAACTGATCTTTGGTGCTGTGGGGTATTGGGGGTGGGTGGGGTGCAGTGCAGTGTGAACCACTGAGTCACAGACTCAGACCCCAGGGCCGCCTGTGGAGTCCAACAGAACGTCCCTGTTTTCTCTCAGCTGACTGGACAAAGACAGGAAGCTAGGACAGTGTGTGCTGTCTCCATGCTGATTAGAGACTCTTGTTGGCAGTGTTGTTGCATTCATTAACCAAAGAAGGAACAGAGTCTGCTATTGCTTGTGGGCTTCCTATGTGTGGCCTGTGACGACACTTATCTGAGAGGGAGGGCCTCAGGCATGGGGAGCATGAGCCTCCCTGATGGTGTGGGGACCTTTCAGTGTGAGGGCCCTCCAGTGTGGGGGACTCCCCATTGTGAGGACCTCAGTGTGGGGGATCCTCCAGTGTGAGGACTCTCCAGTGTGGAGACTCTCCATGTGGGAACCTTCCAGTGTGGGGAACCCTCCAGTGTGGGGACCTCCCAGTGCAGGGGACCTTCCAGGGTGGGAGACTGGAATGCTCCCAGCAGTCAGGACCTGCACATGGTTTTCCTGCAGTTAGCAGGGTCTCAGGATAGTGTCCTCTCCGAGCTTCCTAATCAAAGGGCCACAGCACTGTGGGCATGTTCAGAGCATCTCCATGCTCTCCCAAGCCTCTGGCAACTGGTTAAGGAGAGTAGACCTAATTCACTACTTTGGGGGAAAATGCTCTGTTCCGTTTTTAGAAAATGGAATCTGTAGTGAAGATGACTCCATCTTTGTATAAAACAAATGCATCAAGACAGCGACCTTGGTTTCTCATGAGTCAGAGTGAGTGCACTGTGTTTATTTTTTTTTATTTTAATTGTACTTCAGGTGAAGGCTTACAGAACAAATAGTTTCTCATGAAACAGTAGTACACATGTTGTTTTATGACATTGGTTA
>NW_004443978.1:1885802-1887302 GCF_000243295.1 Trichechus manatus latirostris | reverse complement strand
GTTAAAGAACTGCAAAGTTCCCAGGGATCCCACCGATGCAGCTATGAGGTCTGGAGAAGTCGCTCTCAGGTTTCACAGCACAGCCTGGCCAGAAGGCGCAGAGGCATATGACGCCTGGTATTCAGGGATAAGAAAGAGAAGGAAGAGATAGAGAGACAAGAAATTGAGCAATGAAGAAAGACAAAGGGGAAAAAGAGTCAAAAGAAAACAAAACAAATCAAAAAAAAAAAAAGGAACAAGAAAGTTCCCCCAGAAAAACAGAAAGAAAAAAAAAAAACCAATGAAAAAAGAAATGCTTTCAGGGATCCCTCTGCACGTCTGTGGAAGCCGAAGGGGAGTCTCCCTGGCACGCAGCTCCGCCTGGCCAGAAAGGGCTCCCAACTCAAGAAAAGGAAAAGAAAACAGACAAACAATTCAAAATGAACAAACGAACAAAAGCCCCGGGATACCACCAGCGCGGTAGCCCAGACCAGGAAGCAGCTCCACACTCGAATGGAGCTCTGCAGCCCCTCAGGAAAAAGCAAAGATGGTGCACAGGTCCAGGCACTCGAGTGAAAGGAGGGGGAGGCGGCAAGAGGCAAGCAAGATATCCAAAGAAGCAGGAAAAAAAAAAAAAAAAGCAACACCAGCAGCCAACAAATGGCACTCAGAGAGCCAGCCAGTGCGGGCTGGTGTTTCTGGACAGGAGACTGTGTCCATGGGAAACAGAGGAGGCCGAGTGTGAGTGAAGAAGGGTGGAGAGTGGGAAAGCGTATATCACAAATTGCCGGCACTCTGGAGCCCCTCAGAAAGGAACAAAGATGGCGCATGGAGCCAGGTACCCGAGTGAAAGGAGGGGGAGGTGGTGAGAGGCAAGTGAGAAACCAAAAGAAGCAGGAAAAAAAAAAAAAAAGCAACAGCAGCAGCCAACAAATGGCACCCAGAGAGCCGCCCACCCGGGCGCGTGGAATCCAAGCAGCCGGCTCCCCCCGGCCAAGAGACAGTGGCCACAGGAAGCAGAGGTACAAACCAACAAAAGCCCTGGGATCCCACCAGCGCGGCAGCCCAGACCGGGTAGCAGTCGCACACCTGAGTGGAGCCCCCCAGCCCCGCAGGAAGAAGCAAAGATGGCGCTTGGAGCCAGGCACCCGAGCAAAAGGAGGGGGAGGTGGTGAGAGGCAAGCAAGAAATCAAAAGAAGCAGGAAAAAATAAAAAAGCAACACCAGCAGCCAACAAACGGTACCCAGAGAGCCGCCCACCCAGGCGCGCGGAATCCAAGCAGCCGGCGCTCCCCGGTCAAGACACCGGGGCCGTGGGAAGCAGAGGAAC
Organism: Trichechus manatus latirostris; assembly: GCF_000243295.1. Taxonomy (NCBI): domain Eukaryota; kingdom Metazoa; phylum Chordata; class Mammalia; order Sirenia; family Trichechidae; genus Trichechus; species Trichechus manatus. The sequence goes on along the minus strand of NW_004443978.1, from coordinate 1,885,993 downwards.
AAATGAACAGAAGCCCCGGGATCCCACCAGCGCGGCAGCCCAGACCAGGAAGCAGCCGTACACCCAAACGGAGCCCTGCAGCCCCGCAGGAAAGAGCAAACATGGCGCTCGGAGCCAGGTACTCGAGCAAAAGGAGGAGGAGGCAGCAAGAGGCAAGCAAGAAACCAAAAGAAGCAGAAAAAGAAAAAAAA
>NW_004443978.1:1854700-1885390 GCF_000243295.1 Trichechus manatus latirostris | reverse complement strand
TGATGTTCTAGGGTTTCAGGATTGTTGATTCTCTGTTTGGCTTAGTTTTTCGGATCTTTGCTGTGGAGGGACGGCGTGGTGCTTCTGCCTAGAGCGCCATCTTGCCGGACTCCGAGTGCACTGTGTTTTGATGAGGAAAGAAAATTTACAGTGGCAGGGCCAAGCAGTGTGAAGACCTCTGATTAAGGAAAAATGCTTTCTGCTTGTGGGCATCAAGAGGGAGATGAGTGTTTTGCAAGCCTGGCCATTAGCAGCCCAGGCGCACCAGCCTGGCCTCTGTAGTTAGGGTAGTCAGTGATGGCATGGCTGGGCAGGCATGCTCAGAGTATGCCCATCCCAGGCCCCAGGAGACTCTCACTTGAGACTTCTGCCAGGAACAGACCAGTTATGTACCTGATCACGAGGAAGCAGGGGTGGGTGCTCAAGGCTGCAGTTGAAAAGCAGCCTTCAGTGCCTTGGAGAGGAGCCTGCACATCTCAGACTGGAATCGGCCTCACCTGTGTCTGTATCCAGATCAGCATCAAAAGAGACGTGAAGGGAAGCTCGAGGGGTAGTGCCTTCCCTTCCCCTACACAGCTGGACTGTCCTGTAAACCAGGGGTCAGTCTCAGAATTGAAAAATGGACTCCCAATGGTCGTGTGCCTCTACGAGTCCCCCAGCCCATTCTCTGAGAGATCAGACCTTTACCACCACTGCCGAGCACTCAGATGCCAAAGGAAATCTTGAAATGATCCACTTCCAAACAGGTTTTATCCAATACTGAGCCTACTAAGAGCCCATCACTTGGGACTTGTTCTTCCTGTTCTTCTTGGTAAGTGTTATGGATTGAATTGTGTCCCCCCAAAAAATGTGTCTTAACTTGCCTAGTCCACGACTCCCAGTCTTGTGTGATTGTCCACCATTTTGTCATCTGATGTAGTTCTCCTATGTGTTGTAAATCCTACCTCTGTGATGTTAATGAGGTGGGATTAGTGGCAGTTATGTTAATGACATAGGACTCAATCTACAAGATTGGATTGTGTTTCAATCTCTTTTGAGATATAAAAGCAGAGAGAGAGGGCTATCTCATACCACCAAGAGACAAGAGCCAGGAGAATAGCATGTCCTTTGGACCTGGGGTCCCTGCTCTGAGAAGCCCCTCAACCAGGGAGTATTGATGACAAAGATCTTCCCCGCAGAGCAAACGGAGAGAGAAAGCCTTCTCCTAGAGCTGGCACCCTGAATTCAGACTTCTAGCCTAGTAGACTGTGAGAATAAATTTATCTTTGTTAAAGCCGTCTGCTTGTGGTATTTCTGTTATAGCAGCACTAGATAACTAAGACAGTAAGCGTGTCCTTGGCTGAGGCAGGTGCCATGTATGTCCTTCTTTTGAGGATGTGTACCTTCAGGCAGTGGGGGCATTGGAGGATCAGTGGTAGAATTCTCTCCTTCCAGCAGAGGCTTGCATTTTTCTGTGGTGCTGAACAGGTTTCAGTGGAACTCCAGTCTAAGATAGACTAGGAAGAAAGGCCTGGCAATCTGCTTCCAAAAATCAGCCAATGATAACCTATGGATCACAACAATCTGATCCACAACTGATTGTGAGGATAGCACAGGACTGCATGACATTTCATTCTGTTGTTCATGAGGTCACACATGAGTTGGGGGCTGACTCAACGGCAGCTAACAGCAGTAACAACAACACACAGGCAATAGCAATATCCACCACAGTGACAGCATCAACAGCAGCCTTCCGGGTGTGCAATGCGTTGGCAGAGCATCCCTTTATTAACACCACTCCCCCCACCGCCTTTTCTTTGTTGCAGAGTGACTACTCGAGCGACACCGAGAGCGAGGACAACTTCCTCATGATGCCCCCCAGGGACCACCTGGGCCTCAGTGTCTTCTCCATGCTCTGCTGCTTCTGGCCCTTGGGGATCGCTGCCTTCTACTTGTCCCACGAGGTAGGGCCCCCCATTCCACAGTGCAGTGGGTTGGCATGGGGCATGCCAGACTGAGGATGGGGGTACCGGTGAAGCCTGCTCAGCGTCTGCTATGGAGAGAGGGTGTTCCCTATTCGTACGTACGGTGGGGGCTAGGCCAAGAGAGGTGGGGCCCTGGGGATGCCTTCATCTCAGCATGACTGGCAGTCCTCCAGCTGTCCTTCCTGAAGGGGGCTGCCCTGGGAACACGGGGGAGCAGCATGGGGCAGTCTTCAGGAAGGGGCCCAGCAGATCCAAGCGTCCACCTGTGCTGCCGGTGGTCTTTGGGAGCCTGGCCTGCATGGGTACCGGCATCGCGCTGGAGGTCAGGTCTCAAGCTGGGAAACAGTGCTCAACCCAGGGAACCAGCGGGAAGGTCGGACTCCAGGGAAAAGGAGGCAACAGCAGGCTTTGTTATTCTTGTAAAAGGCTCCTCTGTGTACAATAAATTCTATTTCACCAGCAGATTTGTGCTCATCCCAGGTTGATTTTCTGCTAAGAAACATGGCATCTCTTAGTGCCTATTCATGCCCTTCCACCCAGTGTAAGGGCTGCCAGCCCTGTCTCACCATCAGGCATTCTGTCTACTGTCCCTTCGTGGAATCCAGGTTTGAGAGCTTTTCTCTAGCAAATGAAGGGTATTCATTCAGAAAGTATCTATTTTCGTAGATTTTTATTAATCAGAGAAAGACGTGTATAATTGCCAGTTAAAGCATATGATTACCAGTGTCTCCAAGCCCGCCACTATTGTCCCAACCAGAACACAGACGGAGACATCCCACTCACTGGGGGATGAGTGGGTTTTCTAAGGGCTGCCAGTGATGGCGCACCTGGGCCACTCCAGTTCTAGGGTTCAGGGCTGAGCCTGGAGAAGCCTGGCTTGTTTGAAAAATTCTTTTCTTGGCTTGAAAACAGAGCCCTCCCTAGTCAAGCAGTGGCCTCTTGTTGCTGCTTGCTGGTTTCTGTGGTGAGAGTGGGTTTTACTTGCCGAGGGAGAGCAGCCCCTGCCCCTGCCTGCAGCACTCTTCTTGTCCCACCTGCACATCTGTTCCCTGGTGTGGAGGCTGGTCCCTCCCTCTCCTAGCACAGAGGCATCCTGTCCACGGAGGAGCCAGACTCTTCTGGGGCCGATGCTCCTCAGAGGGGACCCCAGAGGCCTGGGAAGCCCCTCGACTGAACCGGGATGCTGAGGAGTGGGGACTGCTTGGTGCTGTGTGGTACTGTTTCCAGGGGTTGGTGGGGGTGACGGAGGAAAGCCCCCACTGCTGGGCTGGGGTGAGCAGTGTTTCATGTTCAGGCTTTGGCCTTGAGGATCTGTCTGAGTTTCCTTTGTGAATTTGTGTCGGGAATGCCAAAGGCCGCCTTCTCTGGGAGCACCAGCATGGAACAGAAAGCCAGCCTCCGAGTCTGGCTGGGTGTGGGTAGCTGTGGGGGGCCACAGCAGGTGAGCCCAACCCAAGGGAGAGGCCCAGTGCTGCGGCCTGAGGGTCTGGGAGTCTGCAGGGTCCTGGAGAAACGTGCAGACTGACGGCCCGCAGTGCACAAAGCACGTGCTGAGAAAGACCAATGCCAGCCTAAAGTTGCCCCTGCCTTTGTAAAGAGTGATTCGAAGCCTGGGCTAAAAGAAACAATTGCCATGGAGTTGACCCCAACACGTGGTGACCGCACATGTGTCAGAGTAGAACTGTGCTCATGGGTTTTTCAGTGACTGATTTTTCTAAAGTAGATTACCAGGTCTTTCTTCCGAGGTGCCTCAGGGTAGACTCCAACCTTTTGGTTAGCAGCCAAGCATGTTAACTGTTTATACCATCCAGGGACTCCAAAGCCTGGGACAGGATAATGCAAATAGCCAGCGGTCACCTTACTAAGAAAGGGAAGGTCAGGGAAGGTCAAGACCATGGAGGGGAGAGAAACTGCTTCCCTCACACTAGGGGAAATTGTAATGTTTCTTCGGGAACTCTCTCCTGCTTCCCTGTCCACCCACATCTCATGTGAGGCAGACATGCTGAGAAAAGCCTTTTACCCCTCCTGGCAGGGGACAGTGCTGACATCAGAGCTGTATTTTGATTACCAAATTTTAGCATTGGACTGGCATTTTTATCTTGGATTCTACGGGGAGAGGCATTGCCTGTTCCAAGAGATGATGGCTGGGCTCTGGGCAGGAAATGAGCCCTGGACACAAGGCAGGAAGGCTGAGGGGCACAGAGTCTGTGTGGGGAGGTGACTCTCCTCGGCCGGCAGAGCACTGATGGTGCAGGCTTCCATGGTCTCTGCAATGCCACGTGGCGGTTGAAGCCCTGTGTTTGGAGCCGTGCAAGCTGTTAACTGTGTCATTGTCCAAAAGAGGTAATTATAATAAAAACCAGTACTGTGATGCCTATAGACTGGTGGTCTAGATTCTGTTTCTCAGAAAGCAGTTTAATTCTTACCACCATAACAGCCTTTCAGCCTTTGGCCTGGTGACTCTCATGATATTTAATGCCTCTGATGGTAAAGAGGACTTTGGCGATTTGTTTCACTTTGATTATGAAATGCTGTTTCTCTCAAGGCCTCTGATCATGTTTCTTAGAGGTGAGTGCAAACATTTTGAGGTGTGCAGACCCCCCCAAAGCTGTTGGAACAAGGAGAGGGTCTCTAGGGTCTGCTCCTGCAGCCCCCCGACCCCCTTCATTGGGCTGCCCAGATGGTTTCTGCTCAGCGGAACCGTGATGGAGCAGATGTGCTAATGTTTTCATATAAAAGCCTTTATAGGTGGGTGCCTGTTTGTGTGCCTGTCTGTCTGCATTACGCGTGCAGATAGGCTGTGCCTCAAACTTCCAGGTAGCGATAAGACTGCTAGGAATAAGGCTCATACACCCAGCGGCCTCAACCATTCCATGGGTGCTATGTTCATCTGTGATCGAGCTGGACACGTACATGAGACAATTACAGTGTTGGCAAAGGGAAAGCCATTATTATTGTTTACAGAAAGCAGACAGTAAACAATAACAACAGATTCTCAAAGGGGAAACACTTACCCTTCCACAAATTACCCGTGTCCATTCTTATGTTGCTGGGCTGGCATGCTGTGGTTCAGGTCAGACGCTGTGCTCACATCACCGCTGCCTCTGGCTGCCACCATGCTGTCTGGGGGCAGGGAACCTGTGTGGCTCCCAAGGCTTCTGCTCTGCAGCTGGACCTCCCTGGGCCTTGCCTTGCCAGCAGAAAACCCTCTGCACAGGATCTCCCGAGCCTCTGCCACTGGGCCCCTGTAGACCACTGACACTGGCTCCCGCCAAACTACCAGACCTCTCTCTTGGTTCTCCCTCTTGCCGCCAAGATGACTGGGCCTGTGCTGCCCAAGAGGCTGGTGTGGCTCCCGCCATGCCACCTAAGGGGCGGGGTGGGTGTGCAACCCCTGCATGGGGCACATTCAGGCCCCTCTGCCCTCCACGGGCAAGTGTCACAGCTCTTTTAGCTCTGCCAGCAAGTGCCCGGTGGTACCCAGCTCTGCCTGCAAGTGCCCAGTGGCACCCAGCTCCGCCAGCCAGCCTGTCCCTCCCAGCACAGCCACCTCTCTCTGTGGGCCAGCAAGCCCACTGAAGCCTTGTGCTGGTCTAATGCTCCCACCACACGTACTGCTACCATTGTTTCTCTGCTGCCTGGTTTGCTGTCTTCAGTGGTACAGCTCTCTCTTCTGGGCCTAGGAGCTTCTCAGTGCAGGGACTCCGGGCCCAAAGGGCCCTCTGCTCCAGCCTCTTCTTGATGGTGGTGAGGTACCCCTGAACTTCTTTGGGATTAGCCCTTAAATAAGCCTAGCATGATGGTAAAACTGACCAGTCCAGGAGCTGGGTCTCAGCAGGCTCAATCCTACTGAGTGGATTTTCAAGCTACTATTAGCATAATGGAGCCCTGGTGGCACAGTGGTTAAGTACTCAGCTGATAACCAAAAGGTCAGCAGTTCGAATCCACCAACCGCTCCTTGGAAACCCTATGGGGCAGTTCTACTCTGAACTGTAGGGTCACTATGAGTCAGAATTGACTCGAAGTTAATGGGTTTGGTTTTTTTTTTTTTTTGCATAATATATCCACCAATCCCTTGCAAGATTGTGGCCCAGCCAGTCATTTTAAGGGAGTTACAAGACCGTGGCTAGAAAGGCCATATAAAAGTGATTCATGGCACTGAGGCGCCTGCCACAGAGCTGTATTCACATTCCTCCCAGTAGGAGCCCACACTGAGAGCCTCTCCACACGGTCTCCTCTCCTGCAGGCCTCAGCTGTGGCCTTTCTGGGCTTTGCTGCAGACCTGGACAGGGCCAGTTCCTGGCACTTCGCGGTTCTGCCCAGGCATTCGGCTGCTGGGCATTCTGTTTACACCTGTGCAGCCACAGCTGAAGACTCCACATCTCTGAAGGCCGTTTGATGGAGCAGCAGCCACAGAGGAGCACATGCAGTGTGGCAGGCAGTGCAGCAGCCTGCCCGGAGAGTCGTCACAGCAAATGTGATCCCCAGACAGCTGCGAGCTCCAACGCCCACAGAGCTGGAGGGAGCCCGGTTCCTCAGGGCCCTTTGGAGTTGCTCCAGCATCTACTGCTGTCCTGTGTTGTTGGGGTGGGGGTGACGCTATATTAGAGCAAACAGCAGATCTGTTAAGAAAGCGTTCCTGAGTTCTAATGCTGTTTCCAAAGAAACCTTTGACATCTAAGTGTGACTCTTCAGTGTTTGTCTTTTATCACAGATCCTATCTCAGTATAGTCCTGAGGCAGAATTAAGCTGTGCCTGCATGTTGTCAAAATAACTACTCAGTGAAGCCACAGTGGCTGGGTGAAATCGTGTGGTGGTGAAAATCATCACCGTGACCCTTAGGCTTACGGTCAAAACCCAGGATAGTCTTTGGTCAGTCCTGTTCTAGCTACCATCACCCATCTGTCACTTTGTCATACTGTGGTGGCTTGCATGTTGCTGTGATGTTGGAAGCTATGCCACCAGTATTTCAAACACCAGTAGGGCCACCCATGGTGGACAGGTTGCAGCAGAGCTTCCAGACTAAGACAGACTAGAAAGAAAGGCCTGGTGATCTACTTCTGGAAATCAGCCATTGAAAACCTTATGGATCACAATAGAATATGGTCCAATATAGTTCTGGGAGATGAGCCCTTTAGGTTGGAAGGCACTCAACATACACAGTGGCTGCAACAATGAACTTGGGCAGACCAACCATTGTGAAGATGGTGCAGGTCTGACCAGGCAGCATTTCCTTCTGTTGCACATGAGTTGCCATGAGTCAGAGCTGACTTAAGGCAACTAACAACCAAAACAACAGCAGTAGTAAAAGTGTTGGCAGAGTGGGTAACATTTATTGAGCAGTTACTATGTGCCAGTCCTGTGTTAAATTCTGCAGACCTTCATTCCTCAGATTGGGGTCCAGGACCAGCAGCAGCAGCACCCTTCTGGGCACTTTTTAGAAATACACATTACAGGCCCCATCACAGACCTGCTGAATCAGAGTCTTGGGGTGGCGCTCAGGACCCCACGTGTGAATAAGCTGAGGCTGATGGGCGGATGCTGCTGCCCACTTGGTTTGGTAAGTGCTGCTCTGCATGCGTGGTCTCATGTGAACTGTGAGGTATTAGTGATGCAATTACCCCACTCTGTGGGTGGTGGGATCAGGGTTCAGTGAGGTTGGAGGATGTGCCTAAGGCCACTGCTGGTAAGCAGTGGGCTGGGTGGGGCCGGATGGTTAGCCCTGGAGCATGGTAAAGGGAGTCAGCCTGGAGGCAGGGCAGGGGAGGATGAGTCCAGTGTTTTCTGCACACCCTCATTTGTCCTCAGCAGTGCTAATTACTTTACCCAGCTCCCAGTGCAGTCAGGTTTTATTAGCCAGTTTACCGAGAGGAAAGTGTTATCTATGTGACTTTGGTAGTATGGATCTGTCTAGAAACTGGTGCTCCTGAATGATTCTCAGCATAGAAATCCACCCCCTAACTCACTGAGTGATGCTGTGAGCTGGTTAATGCACACACTGTCTCTCAGTTAATCATTGCAATGTGTCTAAAAGGGGAAAAATTGTCATCTTCATTTTATGGATGAAAAAAGCCTTAATGTTCCGATTTAAATAACTCACAACAAACAGAGGTAGCAAGTATAGGTACATTATTGTAAATTCCATCATTTTTAACCATTAAAACCAAATTTTCTGTAGTATGACTTTTATCTGTTTGCAAACAAAAACATAAGCATATCTTTGGTTCTGAATCCATTGCCCACTGCCATCCTGCATGAAGAGAGCCACAGCAGAGGAACCGGAAGCCCGCTCAAGGCGGGAGTGTGAGGCCTGCCCTCACCGTCTTCACTCAGTGGGCCCTGGGTCTGTCTGGAACAGGCCCCCATCAGGCCCAAGGACTCTGCACTGAGCCTGCTGGCAGACGTCTGCTGTACGCGAGCATTTATTATGTCTTGATTTAATTTCATTTCATAAAATGCTTCTTTCCTTTATTAACTGCAACATTATAACAATAATTAAATGAGAAATGGTATTAAGAACCAGATTATGAATTTTATGAATAGAACCAGCAAAGGAAATTGGGCAAATTAAGAGGAAAAAAAAAGGAGAATCTCTTTATGGTACCGAAAATCTGGAAGAACAAATCCAACTTAGCTAATAGCAATGTTCCCTAAAATCCAACCATTCACTCAGTATTTATTGAGCAGGGCTTCTCCTGGGCAGCAGAGATACAACAGTAAACAAAACAGACAAAAAATCCACCTTTACGGAACTTACATTCTAGTGAAGAGAGACAGATAATAAAAGTAAAATTATAGAATGTCAGAAAACTGTAAGTACAGTCATGTGCTGCATAACGTCCATTTGGGCAACATCCTTTAGCATATACGTTCGTGGTCCCAACCCCCGTGAAGCCTACTACATTAAAAATTCAAGGTACATACAATGATTCATAATAACAAACAGGTAGTAGTTTGTGACGCACATCAAGCATTATCATTATTAATGTATTATTATGTTAAAGATGTTTTGGTGTATCTGGAAGTATTTCTTTAATGTTTTCTATGCATACAAAGGTACACTATATATTATAGACTAAGACAAACATTTGACTAACTGACATTAGATATGAAACATACCTAACTGTTTCAATTTATGTATAAATCCGACGTAAAGAGAGACTTAGAAGAGAAGTCGTTCATAATCTGGGGGCGGCCTGTGTATATAATATGGTGTTCGCACAACGTCCAAATCAAATAACATCCTATTTCACAGAATGTATCATTCACATTTAGTGACACGTGATTGTTTAAGGAGAAAAATAAAGCTGCAAGTGGGTAGGGGGAGTGTCAAGCTGAGATAAAATTTTAAATAGGGTCGTTGAGGAATGGCTCACACTTGAGGAAGGATAACACTTCCAGATAAAACTACAGGAGCAAGTCACAAGGGTATCTTGAGGAAGAGCCCCCCAGGCTGCCAGGCAAGTGCAAAGACCGTGTGATGGGAACATGCCTGGTGTGTATGAGGAGCAACATGGAAGCCAGTGTGGCTGAAGAGAGTGACACTGGGTATAGAAGTAGGAGATGAGGTGGGAGAGGTGACAAGGCAGTGGACGAGGGGGAGGGCAGAACCCCACGGGGCCTTTTAGGTGGTAAGAAGACTTGGGGACAGGAAGCCCCTGTGGTGTTTGAGCCGACGAGCAACACTGTCTGTCTACACTCCATCACTGTGGCCTGTGCCAGCAAGGGCAGAAGCAGGGACACCATTTTGGAGAGAGGCAGTGGTGATCTGCACTACAGCTGTGGCTGGAGACTTAATAAGAAGTGGAGAGACTCTAGAAGGATGACAGGCAGATGTTAGTTGCAGGGTGTGCAAGGAAAGGAGGCTGGAGGGATCCACTGGAAGATGGAGCCCCCGCGCTGGGAAGGCATGGTGTGTAGGGGAGCAGGTGGAGCTTGGCTTTGCCATGGCAGGTTTGAAGCGCCTCCTGGGCACCCAGGTGGAGGTGCTGAGCAGGCAGCTGGAGACGTGTTTGGGGTTCAAGGCTGTAAATGTAAGACAAGATCTGAGAGCTAACAGCTGATGTTGCAATGAAGAGGCCAGTGGTAGCATGGACAAGAGTGGTTCAGGAGGCGCTGCTAGGGGAGCCCACCTGGAGCCTTTCTGAGAGGGACTGGGTGGGACAGCGCTGGACCGTTCTGCTGATGGAAGTCAGACTGCGGTTTCCATGAGGGGTAGTGACCAGAAGCGGCATGAAGGAGATTTCTGCGTGCTGGGAATATTGTTTCTGGATCTAGGTGCTGGTCACATACTTGCCAAAGAGATTGAGCTTACACTTGTGATCTGGGTGTTGTATTGCCTGTGATTTCTCGGCCCTTACTCTGTCCTCCTCCCAGCCCCATTCAGCAGGGGTTAGTGGTCATCATGTGGGCATGGCATTTCTGGGTCACAAAGTGCACTCCCTGCCCAGCAGGGGTTTGCAGCCTGTGTGGGAGGCAAAGGAGTACAGAGCCCTTTCTGCCACAGAGGTATGAATAGAGTGCCTTGTGTGCACTGAGGGCTGAATGATCGTATCCTCCAGGGAAGGATTAGGAAACAGGTTTCTCCACACACTCCTTTCCTCCTCCTACCTTCCCTACTCGCCGTCTTATCACCACAGGCCTTCTCCATGGTCCTCTTCCAGGGTGCATTTGGAGGGACAGTTTCGGCACCACTCCCCAAGCAAAGGACAGATGCCCACTGTCCGTAACAGTGCAGTTTAGGAAGGGAAAACATCATGTGTGCAGGAGACATGATGGCTTTATGATCCTGGGAGGGCTGCATGTGGTTTTTCTCATTCCTGTTCGAATATTTTAGGACATAATTTCCTTCCCCAGCAATGGCCCTATTCCATCTGATGTCTGTTTCTCAAGGAGCTATAGTATAGAGTTTTTGTAAGGTGAAGAGTAGACATTTTGTCCCATTTTTTTTTCTTTCAAAGTATCAAACAAAGTTATTTTTGCTTTGTTCTCAAGAAAACGCTGAGGCTGGGAGATACTGTGCACTTACTCTAAATTCATTGAGTGACCTCTGCCAGCCAGGGCTTGGACTCAGGCCATTACTTTCCTCTGGCACTCTATGCAATCACTAGCAATATGGCTGATGAGCATTGAGCAGAGGGGTTCTGCAGGCCTCTTTGACTTGACCTGGGTTGCCAGGAACACAGCCTGCAGTGAGGTTTATGTAGCAGTGCTTTCTCTGAAGATACATCCCAGGCCAACAAGAGTGAAAGAATGTGGAAGTTAGGCATTGAGGGAGAGAAAGAAAATCTGAGATGGAGCATTGCCACCCTGGCCACCACTTCAGAGAGACGCAGCTTGTGGCTTGGCCACCTGGACCTCCCTGAACATGTCCTGCCCCATTGGTCAAAGTGTGCCCTGTGGAGAATTAACTGCCTTACTCTTCCAAGTTGGCCATCTGGTCTTTGTAGAGCTGCAGCGGGGCCAGATATGCCACTCTCCAGCACAGAGCTTGTATGAGCGAGTAGTGGTGCAGGGGCCAGGGACTCCAGGCCGGGGAATCACATGACCTGAAGGGAATTGATCATAGAGGAGGGGCTTAGGCAGACCCAGTCAGGAGTTTGTGAGACTGATGAGGCCGAGTGGGACGAGTCTGACATTTCTCCTCCTGGAAGCAAAGCACTGACCCTGGAGTCTTCTCTTCAGTCAACAGGCTAGGGGTCCCCTTACCCCGCTGACCTCAGTGCCGTCATTTGCAAAGTACAGATAACCTTGCCCCCAGTCCACAGGACCAGGGAGGGCTAAACAGAAGAGACCTCTTCTGCTCCAAAGGCCAATCTAAGTGATGTAATAAACTGAATGCAACCAGTGTTAGCCAAATCTGAACCCTCGCCCAAGAGGATAATCCTCATCAGGACAGCCCGATTTTGAGCACATGGTCAGGATCCTGCTTGGTGTGGCACTAAGTCATTCTCAGGCTCTTGCTGCCTGCCCAGCTCCAATGGAAGGCCCAGCCGGCTGAGAACTGTGCTGCTCAGATGGATACTGTTCACAGCACGTGGAATGTGGGATAAAGGCCTCCCCTCCCACTTCCCTGAGACAAGATTTCAATTACAGTATCCTCTGGGATTATCAAGCTCTAAATACAAACTGTGCAATTTGCAAGATGCTGTATATGCACAGTTGCACCCTTTCTCACAATAGTCCTGTGAAATGTGGTACTAGGATTGTCACCCTTTTACACATGAAAAACAAAACTTTGGTTCCTAGATTGTCCCAAGGCATGTAGGAAATGACAAAACCACATTTGATCTCAGGTCTTTACGAATGAGGGTACGTTCTCTTTTTCAATCCTTCAGATACCCCCAGAGCCACTTGTTCAGTCTCCAAGTGGCCTTTCTCTCTTCTCTCTCTCATCTCCATCTCTGTCTTCCTATATGTATTTCCCATGCTGATTGTACCTTTTGAAAGCTATTTTGTAACTTCTGGGTTTAAACGATTCCATATAAATATTAATGATCTAGTGCAGCCAAGACAAATCAGATTTCTGATCTATTTTTTCCTCTGGAATCTATGTTTGAGTCAAGTTACTGATTTTAACTTGTCTTGGTATATAAATGAACAGATACCTTATGTCTGTTTCTTTCCTGTAGTGTACTGGATGGGTTTTTTCAGTTACAGGTGATGCACTATCTCAGTGATTAGCAGCTTGATTTTGTGGTAATTTGTCTGTAGCAGAGAAGAGATGCATTATTTGTCCACGGGTGGGGCCCACACAATACTTGGACATCTAGAATTCAGGCTGAATTTGCCATGTATCAAATTTCACCATCTTCCATCTGGCCTTATGCTGTGCCTCTAATTGCATTTCCAAATGTGTGATCTTTTTTAAAACGTTGCAACTAGAGCTTTAGGAAGTGGCCTGCCTCCGGTAGGAGGGCTGTGCCCATGTCTGTTTTGCATCTCTTTGAAGACTGAGGCCCGGGCACAGGTGCTGCTACCACCTAAGGACTAACGAGAAGGTGCAGTGCCAGGAACCCACGGTACTGTATGTGGCCTTGGCCTCCAGCCATCATCTGTGGCCATGTCTGGGAATGCCAAGCCCAGCCTAGCTGGGGCCTGGACTCACCTCAGCCCAGAATGCTGTCGTGGATCATAGAGGTGTCCCTGGGCTCAGCCACAAGAACTTCCTGTGCTGTCCTCAGATGGCATCAAATTGGGTCCCTTTCATCTGGCTACATCAGGGATGTGACTCAGGGACCACATGGTTTGGTGGGATTTCACCTGCCTCCTGAAATGGAGAGCAGACCACAGTTACCACTGCAGCCTACCTGATGAATAACTAACAGTCAGCTCCAGGAACTTCTTACTTACTGAATTCTAACAAAATTTCCCAGAAGGCATTTTGTTCCAATTTTCTTCAAAATTCCCATCTTAGCTTCTGTGATCTCATGCTACTTTTTACTATAAAAAACACATGCTCCGTTTTAAGATAAAACCAGTTATATTATTGAATATTAAAATTATTGCACATTAGTTATGCTTAGAAGTAAAAAGAAAAAATATGAAAATAATCAGAAATGTACTATATCTGCATGATAATGGCAAATAGATTTAAGAAAAATTACTATTGTTTATTTGATCATTACTGTCAGAATTTTATGGAAATAGGAATCAGGAGTAGACTTTATGCTGAAAGTGGGCAGATAAGAGACACACACTGAAGTAGGTTCAGGGAAGCCCTCTCCTGTGCACATTTGGGAGAGAATCGGCAGAGTGAAGGAGCAGGAGGATTTGGTTCAGTTGAGGCAGATGTGCTCTTGTGTTCTTCAGAGAAAGACAGGGAGACCTCATGTAACGGTTACCCTTAGACTCTGACCTGAAACACCACAGAAGGCAAGCAGGAGTAGAAGCAAGGTCTATGAGGGGGTTCTGTGCTTTTTCATGTTGGGGTGTCCCTCGGCAGTCAAGGTGAGGATGTCAGTTGTTATTGTTGTGAGTTGCCGGCTAGTCAACTCCAACTCATGGTGACCTCATGTACAATAGAAGGAAAGTTGCCAGGTCCTATACCATCTTCTTGATCTTTGGTGTGCTCAAATTCATTGTTGTGGTCACTGTATATTTTGAGTGCCTTCCAACCTAGGAGGCTCATCTTCCATAGGACACCATTCTTTTGCGATCCATAAGATTTTCATTGGCTAATTTTCAGAAGTAGATCATCAGGCCTTTCTTCCTAGTCTTAGTCTGGAAGCTCCTCTGAAACCTGTCCCATGGGTGGTTCTGTGGGTATTTGAAATACTGGTAGCATAACTTCCAGCATCACAGCAACATGGAAGCCACCACAGTATGACAAAGGGACAGGCAAGTGGTAGAAAAACATGCAACACTGATAGGGTGTTTGAAATAGGGAATTTACAAGGCTTATGTGTTATGTGAATGTCCTTGTTACCATTCATATGGGCTTGCTTTATTTGCCTGTGATTGGCTAGTGCATGTTCTTGTTGAAAAGCCCCAATCTCTCTCAGCTGAAGAGCACCAAAATTGATTTCAAGCAGGGCACCATTGTGTTGTCACCTAGCCAAAGGGGCCACAATGCCTGGGCTCAGCTGCGGTTGTTAGAGTGGGGCAAGGCTTGGGAAAGCCGTGGATAATGGCAGCATCCATACCTTCTGTGATGGTTAAGATTGTGTGTCAACTTGGCTGGGCCATGATTCTCAGTGTTGATATGTGATCACTCCCATGATTGAATATGCTGTGAGTAGCCAATCAGATGAAAGGGAGCCCCCTTAGGAGTGTGGCCTGCATCTGAATATAAGCATTCTGGCTCTTTGCTCACTCTGGATCCTGCGGCTGCCTCCTGTGGTCTCATCTCCAGTTCTTGGGACTTGAGCTGTCAGCTTATCTGCTGAACTTGAGATTCATTGATCTTCACAGCCTGTTAGTGGAGCCCTTCTCTCTGACCTGCCGATCTTAGGTTCTCCAGCCCCTGCAGCTACACGAATCAGGAGAAACCTTGCAGCCTTGCCGGCTGATCTTGGAATTCGTCGGCCTTCGCAGCTTGTGAGCGGGAGCTCTGCTCTCCAACTTGCTGATCTTGGGCTCGCCAGCTTCTGCGCCTGCGTGAATTGGGAGAGGCCTCTACCCTGATCCACGGACTTGGGACATTCTAGCCTCTACAATTGCATGAGCTGTTTCCTTGATATAAATCTCTCTATATTTATATATTTATACACTTTACTGGTTTTGCTTCTCTAGAGAGCACAGCCTAAGACACCTTCCCTTGCCTACCTGTGACTTTCCCTCCATAATAGAGAGGCAGGGCACAGCAGGTCGTGTTCACCAGCCAAGGATAAGGCATACAGCTCCACTCTTCTCCCTGCTCAAGTGATGAAATTCATAGGAAACTACAGGGACATGGAGCCAGAACTGCCCTGGAGTAGGCACACTGCAACTCTGGGACTGGCCAAAATCAGAGAACCTTTATTAATTTGGTTAATAAGGACCAGCATAAATCCAATCCCAAGAACGTGAGGAGTAATCAAATCCCTACCTTCCAACTTCTTTATCATCTCTGACATCAGACACCCATGTGGCACTTTCTCTCTCTGACCCTACCTACCCAGAGCTAGGTCAGATCTCACAAGTTAAAAGGATACCATCCTTCAGACTGCCAAACAGGCAGACACCAGCTGAAAGTTTGGGGAGTCCACATGACAACCCAAACTTCTGACCTGGCCACAAGGTTTCCAACTACCTTCAGGATACCAGCCACAAGCTTGGCGGGCTTCCCCTGTACTTCCTCACTTTTACCTGACATCTCCCTCTTCTCCTTTGGGTTCAATAATTCACTGAAATGACTCACAGAACTCACAGAAAGTACTATACTTACGATTATAGATTTACTATAGCTAAGAGATACAAATTAGGATTGTCATAAAGAAGAGATATACATGGACAAAGTCTGGGAGGATTCCCGATGCAGAACTTCCATGTTGCAAAGGATGTGCTGTCCTCTCAGATGCATGGATGACTTTCACCACCCAGGAAGCTCTCTGAGCCTTCATGTTCTAGGCTTTTATTGATAGTCCTGCATGATAGGCTAAATCATGCCTTCTGAGGCCAGTTGATTTCAGTCTCCCAGTGAGTATTTTCTGGCCTGGCCAGCCCCCACTTGCCAGCACAAAGCCTCAGGTGTGGCCTGAAGTCCCAAACCAAGGCACCCCAATTATTCCAAGGGTTATTTCTCAAGAACCAAGGACAAAGGTCCCCTTACTTTGGGTAAAGCTAAATTCTTTACCCCACGTTAGTTAATTCCATTCTTTCCCTTATATAGAATTTTGTAGGAGCATTTTAAAAGATCCCTGGTGGTCCAATGGCTAAGTGTTTGGCTGCTAACCAAAAGGTCAGAAGTTTA
The DNA here is from genome assembly GCF_000243295.1 of Trichechus manatus latirostris. Taxonomy (NCBI): domain Eukaryota; kingdom Metazoa; phylum Chordata; class Mammalia; order Sirenia; family Trichechidae; genus Trichechus; species Trichechus manatus. Next base: position 1,869,034 of record NW_004443978.1, on the reverse strand, counting down.
CACCTACTAGTTGCTCTGCTGGTGAAAAGACCTGGCCATCTGCTCCCATAAAAATTATATCCTAGGAAACCCCATGGGGGCAATTCTAATCTGTCTTTCAGGGTGGCTATGAGTCAGAATCGACTCGGCGACACACAACAAGAACTCTATTTTAAGAAACTTCTATGATTTAAAAAATAAAATAAAATCCAAAGAGTTGTTGGATTTTAATGTTCCCTTCCAAGTGCATACCTAATAATTGATATTTTAATTATAAAGATATGGTGTATCAATGCTTTCTCAAATGTAAAAAAAAAAACAAAAAAAACCCATTGCTGTGGAGTCGATTCCGACTCATACTATAGGACAGAGTAGAACTGCCCCATAGGGTTTTCAAGGCGCAGCTGGTGGATTTGAACTGCCGACCTTTTGGTTAGCAGCTGGAGATCTTAATCACTGTGCCACCAGGGCTCCTCTCAAATGTAAACTTATCACAAATAATGCAGAGGCTACCTAAAATGTTTCACAATATCATCTTCTAGATAAAATCTTGCTTCAAGTGAAAGCCCTGAAACTATGTGATCCCTTCCGCTGGGTCTTATGTACTCAGGAAACTGAGGCGCCTGCAGATAAGAAGATAATTGGGAGTAAAACACAGGAAATTACATGTGCTGACCTCATACATGAGACAATAATTAATAGATGGTAGAAACCACTTTTCCTGGTGATTAGGAAAAGCTTTAAGCTTTTATCAGTAACTGCCTCTCATAATGCCAGATAACTTTAGGAAAGATGCAGCTGAGAAGTGACATAGTTAGGTATGTAATATATATGATATTGATACAATAACCCCATTCTTTTCCCAACCCCTGCATCCTTGAATTAAAGCTAGGTGTAGATGATGTTCAGAAAAGTAGCACAAGTGTTGCTCTGCATGGTGCATAGTAACTGCGTGTGTCTCAGCCCACACGTATGTTGGTGCAAGCCAAGCATACAAATTCAGCAAAATTGGGATGGGTCGTTTGTTGGTCTGCACATTATAGGTCCTCAAGGGGCTCTGGGGTCATTTTAGGTCAATTTCTGATATTCTAATTTTGGCATCAACAGAAGGCAGCCTTCTACAGAAAGTCCCAATATCACTACCAGAGACCCCCTCCTGGCATACCTCACCAGTCAATCAATTGTACGTGGCTTTTTAAAGGTAATGCAGTCTTCTTATAGCATTCTCATCTAAGCTCCACCATAAAATATGACACAGCAAGAGCATAAAAGCTCTGCTCATGACTCTGGAGGTGGCTGCTTTTGGCAATGCCTGTTTTCTTGCTTCTTCACATAGCTTCAGTGTTTTCTGGCATTTTGAGAATTGTATGAGTCCTAGAAACAGTACAAAGCAAATGCCAAATTCAGAGCTGAAAAAAAATTACCTTGAGTGTGTATTATGACATGGAGAGCATATGTATCATTCTTCTTGTTTCTGTTCTTTTCTTCTCTTCTTTGAGACTGAACATGCTTTATTTTAAAACTGTCTAGTTTATGCATAAAGTAGTAAAGGGTCTTTGAAACACAACTGCAGAATTTGTTTACATTGGTCTATATCTATGTCGACCTAAGCTTTTTCATTGTGGAAATGTTCCAGAATTCACAGGAGTAAAGAGGATAGTGTAATGAACCCCCATGTGCCCTGCTTGTGGGCTTGTAAATGAGAGTTGTGGAGATGGATGCCTCAAAAATAATTGCAGAGATAAATGATGAAGCAATGAGTTCTTGAATGACATGACTGAAGACTGCTCAGGGGACTTGAAAACAGCAAAGTATGTAGCAGAGAACAGTTTCTTTTAGAACTGGCTCTGCACTGGAGCCCAGTAAAATGCAAGTGGTGAATTTATGAGTATAAATCAGCTGGCCTGGGACCAGTCACCTGCTCAGGCCAGGCCTTGATGCCTCCTACCCCCTAACCTGGAACAGCTGTGGTTATTCAGAATGTTCCATGGTTCGGGACCACTTTAGCATTCATATCTCAGTTCCACAAGCAAGGCCCATCCTCCACACAGGCAGTATATCACTCCTCAGGGGCTCCCTGGCACTACCCACTCTATTCAAACTGATTTTACATTTTTAAGACAAGCCCGAACCCCAAGACTTTCCCAGTCACCTGCTAGCACCCTTCCAGCCACCTGCTACTTTACTACCCACCAACACTATCACCACCAGCCCCACCCCATGCCCACCATCATGCACCACCACCAGATGAGGTTTACAAAGAAAGACTAAGAGCTTCCAGGGTTGTCCTGCAGGTGATTTACAGGCACAGAAAACACCATTCCTACGCTCATCCCAGGAATCCTTTATTCTAAGCTTAAGCAAAAACATGAAATCAAAATTCTCATCCAGTTAATCTTAAACTTGAACTGGTGGATGGAGGGATGGGGTATCTTGAGACCCTTTTCTTGGAGCTTAATTTTAAAGTAATTCTCTGCTTTCCTGAGATGATTTTTAATCATTTTAGCCTGATCATTACAGATTTATAAGATGTTTTGCATTCCGTTGGAATGGCATGCAAAGCTTCATCCCAGAGCCATGTGCATTTGAGCAAGGATTCAGGTCATCCTATCATTGGTGCCCAGGTGCACGTTTATGCATGTAGCACTGCACAAGAGGGAGCCAGGTGCTAATCACAGGCCTTGCATAATGTCCCATCTCTGATTCCACAACAGGGTTCCTCAGTCACACACATTGCTCATAAAAGAAGCTCAGATATATGCATCACCTGATTGCTCTGGCCCTTAAACTGATTGTTAGGTAACTGGAAAGGTATCTCACAAGTAACACTGACAGCAAGGCACAGTGTATTGGGCATCAAGAGTAAAGGAGTTGCCGAAAGATAAGCTCAACTGACATGCTCGAAGCTGAAGGAAGCCAGCACCTTACTGAAGCCTGTGACCCTCCCCCTACCCGGGCTGAGTTTGCTTAGGTACATGTAGTTCTTCTTGTCCAAAGTTATGCTGGTCGCTTCTTAGGGAGGGAAGATGTGCCTATGAGGTGAAGCAAGGCCACTTTAGGCATCCTGGCTTTCTAGAGGTTTGTATTTGTCTTTGAGGATGCTTCTACCTAAGGATCTTTCTTGTTGTGAGTTGTCTACCAAGTTGGCTCTGTCTCATGATGACCTTATGTATAACAGAAGGAAACGTTGCCCAGTCTTGTGTCATCTTCATGCTCGTTGGTATGTTTGAGTCCATTGTTGTGGCTGTTGTGTCAATCATTGAGGGTTTCCCTCATTTTCACTGACCCTCCACATTACCAAACATGATGTCCTTTTCTACCAGTTAGTCTTTCCTGATGACGTATTCAAAGTAAGCAAGTAGAAATCCGGCCATCCTCGCTTCTATGGAGCAGTCTGTTTCTATGTCTTCTAAGACTGATTTGTTCATTCTTCTGAAAGTCCCCAGTACAGTTTGAAAGCATCCCTTCTGTCTTCCTTATCCTTCTACCCTGATGTAAATGTAGAAAACTGACTGAGTTGACGTCTCGTTTCTTTAGTCAAAGGGGCATTTTCTGTCCTGGGTGGCCCTGAGGCACAATTCCCTGAAGATGTCTAGAATCTTCTTTGTATCTGAACCTTGTGATACTCAGGATATTCCAGCTGCTGCCTGAGAGTGTTTTCGTTATCTCTGTTCATGGCACTGATGTTTGCCCACATACAGCACCACTACATTGATGCCCCAGCCTCCCTCCTCTTTCCCCTGCAAGGGTGATGGCCCTCACAGTCACCTTCTCTTCAGTCCCGTTGCTTCCCTCTAGGCCATCGTGGCCTCTTTTCTAAGCCATTAAACTACTGTTCTAGCTCATCCCTCTGTTTCTATTGTCTCCATCTTCTAATAAAAAAGTTCCAACTCCTGGTGACCCTACTGTTACGGAGTAGAACTGCTCCATAAGGTTTTCTTAGCTGTAATGTTTACGGAAGCAGATTGTCAGACCTTTCTTCTGCAGTGTCCCTGGGTGAGTTCAATCTGCCAACCTTTAATTTAGTAGCAAACTGCTTGTGCCACCCAGAGACCATCTCTCTTCTAATAGATCTCCCCAAATCTGCAAGCTAATATCCTTAAGGCCAGACTGACCATCCACAGCTCAGCAAACATCTGTGGCTCTGAAGACCTGCAGCACCTTTGCCCAGCAGCCAGAGTCCCTCACAGCAGACTGAGAGTCTGCTTCCAGCATCCCCTTCCCCATAGCCAGGCTGACTGCCCATCTGCTGTGTCCCAAACAAGGCCCTCACTCTTTCACCTCCCCATCTGCACTGCCAGCAGTCCCTATGCCTGGTGTGCCCTTCCCCTGTCCATAGCCTGTGGACTTGAGTCTGCCACCTGCTCCAGGAATCCTCTCTTGGCCCTAGCCACAGGCATCCCTACGCTGCAAGCTGCCACTTTATCTGCACAAAGTGGGATGTGCCCATTCTCTGCCCACTGTGGGCCTCTCATCTTCATCTGTGAGCTAGGCCCTACAAGTGTGCTCAGTCATCGTGTGCTTAGAAAGTAAGTAGGCCTAGGTCCCCATCAAGGTCCCCTGGTCCATTGCCTGCCTTCTGTTCTTGTGACATCAAGCTCAGAAATATGTGGGGAGCATCTTTTGGCTCAAGAATCACAGGGAACTAGGCCAAACCCATCTTCCTGTCAGTGTCAGACTTGATCCTATAGATGAAATAAACCTGTAATTCAGATGTTTTAAAATAAAATATATGAAACACACAAAGCTTCTCACTGCTGTGTTGTAATTATACATCTTAATGGGAGTGTTCTTGATTTATCTAATTTCATCGCAAAACTGTACTAACAGTTACATAACCACTTAATGCCAATAGCAAGAAAAATATTACCCCAGTGAATATTGCATTAATTTATCTAATTCTGTAAGGATATGATTAATAAAATGCAGACAATTTTACCTGCCTCCATTCTTTGTGTAAGAGCCTTTCATGAGAAAAGCCAATTCCTTCTAAAAATTCTTTATTAATCTTTATCACCGCTTGAGGGGCAGGGAGGCTGCAAAATGACTCAGTGTATTCCACCAGAGAGTGGCTCCTTCTCCCAGTAATTCCACTGTTTTATTAGATAGACACGGTCTGACTCTAATTGAAGATTATGGGAGAGAGGGCCTTTAATCTGTGGCCAGGACTTAAGCCCCTGGTGCCAGGACAACAATCAGGTGTACCCCAAACTCCCCATCTAGTTGGAGATATTGTGTCTGGCCCTGCTGACATAAACACTCTGGTACCTTGTGCTGAAGCAGGAGGGAGGTAAGAGGGTGCACATATGTAGCATCCCAAGCCGTAAAACTAAAGAATGGCCTTGGCAGCAGGACTTAAAACTGATCTTGGCATGACTTTTCATTCACCTGCAAAATGACTAACTTTACTTCCTGCTAACTTAGTATCCTTTCAACATACTTATTCAATCCATATGCTGAACAAATAATCTAAGAAGCTAGACTATATGAAGAAGAACGAGGCATCAGGATTGGAGGAAGCCTCATTAACAACCTGCATTATGCACATGACACAATCTTGCTTGCTAAAAATGAAGAGGACTTGAAGTACTTACGATGAAGATCAAAGACCATAGCCTTCTGTATGGATTACACCTTAACATAAAAAGAAAACAAAAATCCTAACTGGACCAATGAGCAACATCATGATAAACAGAGAAAAGATTGAAGCTGTCAAGGATTTATTTTACTTGGATCCACGGTCAACACCCATGGATGCAACAGTTAAGAAATCAAAAGACGCGTTGCATTGGGCACATCTGCTGCAAAAGACCTCTTTAAAGTGTTGAATAGCAAAGGTGTCACCTTGAAGACTAAGGTGCGCCTGATCCAAGCCATGGTGTTTTCAGTCGCCTCATATGCATGTGAAAGCTGGACAATGTGCAAGGAAGACGAAAGAAGAATTCACGCCTTTGAATTATGGTGTTGACAAACAATATTGAGTATACCATGGACTGCCAAAAGAATGAATGAATCTGTCTTGGATGAAGTACAGCCAGAATGCTACTTGGAAGCAAGAATGGCAAGACTAGGTCTCGCATACTTATCAGGAGCGATCAGTCCCTGGAGAAGGACATCATGCTTGGTAAAGTAGAGAGTCAGCTAAAAAGAGGAAGACTCTCAAGGAGATGGATTGACACCATGGCTGCAACGATGGGCTCAAGCATAACAACAATTGTGAAGATGGCACAGGACAAGGCAGTGTTTCATTCTGTTGCACATAGGGTCGCTATGAGTCGGAGCCGACTCAACAGCACCTAATAACAGCAACAACAACAACTAACTTAACGGAATCCAAAAGCTAGGGGAAAAGGCGTAGAGCAGAGTCAACCTGAGATATGACTGTAAATACATCTTCATTCGGAAATATCCCCCTCAGCTCCCAGCATAAACTATAGTAATAGTTTGTCACTGTCAGAAAGTGACTATTAAGGGTAGTAGATGGACAGCTAATGAGAAGAGTCAGGAACTTGGCGTCTAGGGAGGCCACCAATGTGGCACATACCTGGTGGCCCCTCAGGGCAAGGACAGTGTACACTCAGTGTCATGTGTACACTCAGCACACACATTGGCAACAGCAACCACAGTCACACTATTGTAGCCTAGGGTGTGACACATGCCAGGGCCATGATGAGTGTCATTGCCCCTGCTGCAGCCCTGAAGTGAGATGGGGAGGATTCTTTATAGATGAAGAAACTCAGTCTAGGGCAGTCAGGTAGCCTGCCTGAGACCCCAGCTGTAGAGTGGTGAGCTCAGGGCGCTGGCCCTACCTGCAGACCCAACTGCACTTTGCCACACAGCAAACCACAGACGCAGTGCCTCCATACCATTCAGGGTGTTTGGGACTGGGATTTTGGAGACCTTCCTGGTGACTTGCTCCCGGTAGTGTGACCTTGGCAGATTGCTGCCCTTCCTGGTCACTGTGTGCCTGGACGAGAGGAAGTGCACACCTGCTGCAAGGTCAAAACCCCACTCAGGAAAGGTGCCATCTCACGCCTAGACAACCTCAGCAGCATCTGTATCTGTCGTGCTGCCTCCACAGTCAACCTCCTACCCTACAGACCTGCTCAGGGGACCCCGGCTTGCCGACCTCGAGGGCTCCCCAGAACCCATAGCAGAGAGTACACATTGCTTCAACCCTGTCTTGGTGATGATTGGCCTTCAGTCCACATCAGGCCTGGCCTCCACCCTCATCTTGTGTGCCCTCAGTTACAGGCCCTAGTGGATCACAGCTCCCAAACACCTTCCCAGTCTCCCCCATCCCCCGTGCCTCTCCCTTAGCTGCACCCTCCAGTCTCTGCTCTAAAACTCCTGCTCAGACCATAAGAGTCACCTCCAGACCAACCGAGTGAAGTAGGCTTCCATAGCGCCCTGTGGTACCTCTGATGAGGAAGCCCTTTTCCTGTTACAGAGAGGGGACTTCAAGGAATATTTACAGTTCAAACCATGATCCCCACATGACAAGGATATAAATAAGATTTGGAGTCTGAATTTTTGGCATCTTAAGAGAAGGAAGAATGGAAACTTTTGGTAGCTTGAATTAAGAGGGTGTGCGGCCTCTCAGGTGAGGACAGAGGACCACTTACAAGCACCGATAAAGGTTTATAGAGGAGAAAGTGCTGATGATCAATGGTGTTTACATCACTTTAAAGTTTTAATATGCATTTTTAGTATTCATGTAATCTGTGGCTTGGTAGAGAAGTATAATAAATGTAACTTTTTTTGGTTTGTTTGATTGGTTGGTTTAAAGAGGATAATAGGGAAGGCAACATTCAGGCTGTGACAGATAAGAGTGTTTTTCCCAAAACTTTCCACTCTAGTTGGTGGTCACAAGACAAACTGAGGGAGCTAAGTTAAAGTTCTTAATTTCAGATTGTAGAGTGATCAAGGCAACATAGTCAATTAGATCTTAGAAACTAGAACTTGGAATATCCAATTGGAAAGTGTCACTCCCGTGTGAAAGATGAACTAACCTTCTGCTTGGGTCCTTCTTTAAAGTTGTTGGAATTATAAGTAAGACACAGATATAATTAAAGTACTAATAACTGATAAATTGTTGTCAAGGAGAAGTCCTCCTTCCCTGATTCAAATGCATAGAATGTGTTTAGAATATTTATTGTACTTAAATTAATGTAACAAAAAGGTGTGAACCCTTCCAACACTGGTTCATTGGGGAGTGATTGAATAGAATTTAACACCACCTTATAATTTGGACCAAGTGTGGGGAAAAGTTCTAAAAAACCCAAATTGTCTAATATTTTTAACACAACATTATTGCTTTCAAGTACGTCTATTACGTTGGAATTAACTAGTTCACATTTCACAGGATTTCTGTCCTGGTCCACTTTGATAAATAAAAGCTCACAGTTGAAATTAACAGATGATTTGCACATGTTTATCAAGTTCTTAAAGATATTAGTATCTTAAGTAGGTTAAGCAGCTTCCTTGCTAATATTTTAACATCCATTTAGTAGGCCCACAAAGCTTTTTGTCCATTCTAGTAACCTGTCTCCCATGTGCGATGCCTGTGTTCCTACAAAGCCATTCATTGTTTGAGCTGCTAACACCCTGAGATGCGTCCTGACCGGGCGTTACACCAATGTGGCAGAACACAGACACAGAGAATCAGAGGTGCCAAACCACCCACTTGATATCCCTCAAGTGAGGATTTTCTCAAAGTTGCCCTCTGCAGTCTTTCCCATCCTTCCAGTATTCATGTTCTTAATCCATGGAGCCTGGTGTAAGAAGCCAAACCAGTTGCCACTGAGTCAGCTTCAACTCAAGCAACCCCATTGTGTGTCAGAGTACAACCGTGCTCCGTAGGGTTTTCAGTGACTGATTTTTTGAAGGTAGATTTCCAGGCCACCACTTCACCCTAGTCACCTGGTACCGCTGTAGACAGTGACGCTTGGGGAGGCAGGAGATGGGATGGGAGTGCCAGGACCCCATCCTCTGATCTTGTCCTCCCCGGGCACCTTTGCAGAGGGGCACAGGTCCTCAGTTTACCCCACATTGCTGTCCAGGAACAAGCACCCCCCAGCAGGCAGTGGGATGTCTCACCTGTCAGCATTGCCACTCCACGTGCTGCTTCCAGAGTCCTTCAACTTCCTTCTCTAACCCAGAGACCTGCGGTCCTCTCCCTTCTTTTCTGTCTTCGCCTGTCTTCCCAGAGGGGTCTACAGCCCCCGAGGACTCCATGGAGGCAATTTAGAACACGTGTTAGCTTGGGTGGGAAATCAGTTACATCATCACTTTCACCAGCCTCTACTGGAGCAATCCCTCCATTCGTGAACACAGCAAGAAACCACGCAGGTTGGCACTGCCTGTGACTTGGCCACCCGTGGAAGCCATGATGTCTTCACATCCCACGACAGTTGTTGCAGGTATCTGGAGATACAGCGTATGTTCATCACTACTTTAAAAACCAAGTCGAATTTAAACCAAACCCTAGTTCTTATTTAGTACTTTAATAAAGTAGCACATAATATATTGCGTTTATAATTCTGTAATATTTCCACAGCTCTAGTGCAATATACTTGGTTCCTATAGAACATACTGTATTTTTGTTCATGCATTTAAAAACACTGCTCTGAGAAAGAGCCCTCACTCCTCACCAGCCCTCAAAGGGCCTGTGCTCCAGAGAAGACCAGTGCCCCTGCTGACGTCAGACACGCCTATCCACCCTGCCGAAACCACCTTCCCACTCGGCTAAGTCCTGTGTCTTGGAATCCTCACCTAGCCTTTCCTGAAGCTCACCTCTCCTGCCACCTTGCACTGGCCTCTTTCCGGCTGCTGCCACCACCACCCACCCTCTGCAGCCTGGTCTCCACTGTCCAGCACTGCCTATGTTTTTTGTCTCCCTGATCAGCTCACCAGGACCCCCAGACCTAGTGCATTACCTGCCACTTCAGCTGGTCCAGCGAGTGCTATTTTCCCAGCTCCTGTATGAGAGCAAGGCAGGCCCCTCTGAGTGGGTCACCCTCCACCTCCAGTACCAGGTGTCAAGGAGAACACAGATTATACAGGACTGTTTGATTCACTGGAGGTTGTGAATGAACCCGCATTGCACTCCTCATAATGGCTTTTGCCTTCTTTTGAAGCATAGCCTCACAGACGTTTGTGAGTCACAATATTTTATCAGCTTATAGGTAATGCTTGGTATTTGAATAGTGCTCTGTGGTAACCCCTTCCTTCCTCCCAAAAGGACTCAGCCTGCAGGTGAAAGCCTATTTCACCTTAAGAAACCCAAAGAGTCAGCATCCCTAACCTTGTAGAGGGAAGCCACCTGGGTTCCTTTTGCCCCTGGGATTCACAACAGGAAGGACGCCTCTCCACAGGGCAAGTAGCCTGCAGCTCAGGGACACCAGTGGTCTGGTGGGGCTGCAAGAGGTGGGCACAAGGGCAGGAGGGAGGCAGGCCCTGAACTTCTTTTCAAGTCACACCGTTAGGCCTGGGGCCCCACGGGTCTGCCTGCTCTCTCCTGTCTGTTGCCAGGGTAATTTCTGACCCAGCAAATTGTACTCCCCACAGGCCTGTGATTGCCAAACTGCAAGCCCCCAAGGAGAAAAAGTCATAACCACAGCAGTGGTTTCATTGCCTTTATCTTTTACACCCATCTTTTGAAGCTGGAAAAAAGATACTCTGTATTAAAATGTTCCTCCCCATGGTGCTCACTGCTAATGTCCTCAACGTAATAAAGCTAATGGAATATTTTACACACTGCAATAGCCGCACCGACCTTTTCTTCTTTCTGGAAGAGTTGCTCATTTTTCCTTTCTTTCTCCTCCCTTCTTCCCCTCCACCTTGTTTTTTGTTTGTTTTCTTTTCCTCTTCTCTTTTTTTGTGTGTGTTTCAGGTATCAGACACCTATAACCACAAGTGACCAGGGCATCTTCCAGGATTAGTATTTCCTCGATTAAAGCAACAACAAAAAATATCACCAAGTAATATATCCCAAAGCAAATGCATTTCATCCCTCCAGTTATGGCCTCTGCAAACTCTCAGACTTCTGCATAAGAAGATTCAGACCTCTGGGAGTTCCCATGCACTGCAGTGTGCACCAATGAGTAGCCTTTGTTGGAAGATTCCTGTAATTTTAGGATCTAGACTTACTAGAACGCTCTACCAAGCTTGACCATCATTGGGTCCCAAGGATCCTTCAATAAGGATCCTTTAAAACAGAGATCTGGGCAGGGCCCGTCCACACATCTTGGGTCTGTGTAAGCCCCCCACAGGGCAACCTGTTTTCCTGTACCTTCCCTGAAGAGCAGGTGACCCGTAGCCCTTCTGCCTCATGCTCAATCATCACTTGCCATATTTAAGTCTGTTCGTTTTAAGTGTTGCTCTTCCTAAGAGAATGGGCAGAAACACATCATTTGTACAGCACACTGAAGTATCTTTTCCTTCCTCAGCCCTTAGGAAGTGACAATAGAAACAAGACAGGCTGGCCTGTGTATGACCAACGACAGAGGTAGAGCAAACCAAAAAGAATTGTCTGGAAAGGTGTGGGGAAGTGGGAGAAAGAGCAATGTTCCCAATATTGTTGTTACTGATTTCTCAGCCAGAGAGTTGCTTTTCTTATAGAGGTTGTGCTTGTTTCTTACAATGGAGGGGAAGTGGTAAGAATATTGAGACTTCCAAAAGGGGCAGCCAGACAAAGGGGGAATCAGAGAAGGTGTGATGGGCCCAAGCTATGTCTCAACTTCACACATCTAACTTGTCTTTCTTCTGCCTACCCTCCCTCAATCTGCCATCCATGGGTCCTGTTGTTGGCAGTTCTCATGAGTCTGATGTTTATGTGGCAGAAGGAGGAGCCTGCATTTGCACACTCATGGAGTGCAGTATCTCCCATTTGACAGTGGCATTGAGAGAGAAGAGATGGGTTGAAACTATATCTTCTGGGTTCAGACGCTGCATGAGTTCCCAAGTTTTGCAAATGAAGAAACCGAGGCTGCAATAGTTTAATTATGGACTCAGAAGTACACCAACTCATAAGAGGTAAAAAACCCCAGGTTCACCATGAGACTTCTAGAGGAGGAGATTAATACCTCTCCTTCAGGGTGACTTTGGATAGTTTCTATCAAACTCACATCCACACTTTGTGCAATTCTCAATGGTTTTGTAGTGGAAGTGCTTTGCCTGCAGCACCTGCTCACATTTTCTGATAAATCTGGAAGTTTTATTTAAGATCCTAAGTCAGTTATGGTTGCAAAACAAACCACCCCACACCTAGTGGCATAAAACAACACTTTTTATCATACACTTGGTTTCTGGGGTCAGGAGACTGGGCAAACCAACCAGGATGTCTTGCCTCTGATCCATGATGTCTCGGGCCACAGTGGGGAAGATTCCAGCCTGGGGACCACTTGGCAGCTAGGGGCTGGAACCACCTGAAGATACTGTCACTCATATGTCTGGTGGTTGATTCTGGCTGTTCACTAGGACTTTAACCACCTGTCCATGGTAGTACCCATACATGGCCCTTCTTTTTCTTCCCTCCATGTGGGCTAAACTTGAGTTTCCTCACATCATGACAGGTGGCTTTCAAGAGCAAGCATCCCAAGTTGTCAAGATGGAAACAGGAGACATTTTTATGATCCAGCCTCCCTTCCCTTGTACTCTATTGTTTGGGGCATTCGTAAAGGTTCATCCACACTAACGGGGAAGTTCGTAAATGCCATGTCTGGGTGCAATAGTGGCAAGGTTCTAGAAGAGTATCAGGGATGGGAAATATTACATAGCAATTTTGGCACATACAATCTGCCACAGCTGCATTTCTAAGGATTCTAGAACATTATACACACAACATATTTGTATTATTAGGTTCATAGGAAAATGAATAACTAGTGACAGAAAAACTATTTCATAAATAACTTATTCAAAAAGAATATGTCAAATTAGCTAAACCTCAGAGACCTAAAGTGCCTTCTAGTTTATTAGTTCATGACATTATTACAGCATAAGGAAAAGGACATTTTTACACAAAAGCTGTTATACTTATCAAGTGCACATTATCATGTGTAACTTATGACAAATGCATTGCCTAATGAGGATAGAAGTGCTGAGAATCTTGTGACTTTTCAATCAGCAAAGCAAATAGAATTGCATTGGTAAGGCTTAATGATATCATTAAATATTTAAAACAATTTGCTAAGCTAAAGTCAGCATATTCCTTTAAATATCTGCAGCCTGACACTGTGTATGTACAGGAAAGGACAGAAACTATTTCACCAATGGAGATTAAGCTTGAAACATTTTTTAATCTTTAGTGCACATCTCATTTACTATTCTAAAAGCAAAGTGCGAGACAGTTTGTCATATTTACTTTTGCCAGTTAATAATTTATTGCATCATAAGTGTATTGCACTTGGGAGGTTTGAGCTGTCTGGCAAAACACATAGTTAACACCAATTTGGCACACTCTCTTGTTAAGTGGCCATTTATAAAATGTATCATCTCAGATTTGCTGAAATGTGGTATTTCTAAGTCCCTATGTTGCTTATTCATATTTCTAAATAGCTTTTCCATTTGATCTCAAACCCTTTTATTGACATATCTGATGGGATCGCAATACTTCCTCTGTGTTTATATCTGATGCAGCACGGTCTGACATGTTTTTCATAAGCCTGGGAGGAGCTGAGTGTCATGAGGCTTCCATTTTTTTCAAGAATCTGTGATAATTACTGTAAACCAGGGCTCTTAAGCATTAAGGTGCATCAGAATCTTCTCGAAGACTTATTAGCACCCAGATTGCTGAGTCCCACCCCCTAGAGTTTCTGAATTAGTAAGTTACCTCAAATTCAGAAGGGCTTTTCATTCTCAAGAGTCACCCCATTTTCCTGCACCTTGATGCTGTTTCTCTGCACCCTGGTGTTTACCCAGGTCCCTCTCTTTGATTCACTAAAAATGAAATAAGTCCATGCAAGGTAGGTGTGTGGAGCCCTTCTTCTGGGGAAGGCACCTCAGTGCAGTCAGGAAAACACTGTCAGCTTCCATAGAAGGCATCGTCAAGCCCTTTGGTCCATCCACCATTTTGGTTTTTCTACCTAACTCTTCCTCCCTGTAGGATCTTCTGCCTGCTTTATCCTGGGTCTGCACTGTCCAATATGGTGGCTACTGCCCACATGTGACTATTTAAATGTAAATTAAAACTAAATAAAATTAAAATTCACTTCTGCAGTTGCACTAGCCATACATCATTTTTTTTTTTTATTGTACTTCAGGTGAAGGTTTACAGAACAAATAGTTTCACATTAAACAGTAGTACACATATTGTTTTATGACATTGGTTAACAACCCCACAACATGTCAACCCTC
>NW_004443978.1:1851885-1853484 GCF_000243295.1 Trichechus manatus latirostris | reverse complement strand
CTATTGTGAACAATGCTGCAATGAACATGGGTGTGCAAATGTCTGTTTGTGTGATGGCACTTATTTCTTACCTAAGGGGAACAAAAAGCCATAATATACAGGGAAGAGGGTTTCAAGGACTTAGACTGGGAATGCTGCAGTGGGAGAAAGGACTGGGGACAGGAAAGTGGAAAAACTGTACCCTGGAGGAGGAGGAACAGAAGAAGCTGTGAAGTCACACCCCTTTCTGGAGTAAATCCCAGACACACAGTGCACTCCAAAGAAGGACATTTTATCAGAAGATCAGAGAAAAACCCTCTCCCATACCCTACCACCATGTGAATAAGCCTCCAGTATAATAACCATGGATTTCAGCTGGGAGAGCTGCAAGATATAAACTCTGTCTGAGGAGCAGTACATAGGGAAGCCCCAAAGCCAAAAGGGGAGATAAAAATAAGGGTGTTAGAGGCATTTTAAACCTCTGGTATCTAAATGGTATGATAGTATGATCAAATACAGTCCATCCTCTGACCAAATTAACATAAATCCTATTTACCTCAGTATCTACTGCCTTATACAACATGTCTGTCTTTCAACAAAATGTTATCAGACATGCCAAAAGTCAAGAAAAGACTGACAGAAAAAGCATTCATCAGAAACAGACTCAGATATGCCTCAGATGTTGGAGTTATCAGACAAGGAATTTTATATTATTTACTTTAGATAAAGGTTTACAAAACAGTTTCTCATTAAACAGTACACATATTGTTCTATAACAATGGTTAATAACCCCACAACATGTCAACACTCTCCCTTCTCCAACTTGGGTTCCCTATTACCAGCTTTCCTGTCCCCTCCTACCTTCTAGTCCTTGTCCCTGGACCGTTGTGCCCCATTAGTCTCATTTTGTTTTATGGGGCTGCCTAATCTTTGGCTGATGGCTGAACCTCAGGAGTTACTTCATTACTGAGCTAAAAGGGTGTCTGGGGGTCATACTCTTGGGGTTTCTCCAGTCTCTGTCAGGACAGTAAGTCTGGTCTTTATTTGTGAGTTAGAATTTTGTTCTACATTTTTCTCCAGCTCTATCCAGGACCCTTTGTTGTGACCCCTGTCAGAGCAGTCAGTGGTGGGAGCCAGGCACCATCTAGTTGTACTGGACTCAGTCTGGTGGAGGCTGTGGTAGTTGTGGTCCATTACTCCTTTGGACTAATCTTTCCCTTGTGTCTTGTTTTCTTCATTCTCCCTTGCTCCCAATGGGGTGAGACCAGTGGAGTATCTTAGAAGGCTGCTCACAGGCTTTTAAGACCCCAGACACTACTCACCAAGTAGAATGTGGAACATTTTCCTTATGAACTATCTTATGCCGATTGAGCTAGATGTTCCCTGAGACCATGGTTCCCACAGCCCTCCGCCCAGAAATTGGATCCCTTAGGGAGTTTTGATGTGTCTATGGAGCTTCCATGACCTTTCCTTGTACAAGTTGTGCTGGCTTCCCCAGTATTGTGTACTGTCTCACTCTTCACCAAAATTACCACTTATCTATTGTCTATTTAGTGTTCCCCCACACACCCCTCCCATCCCTCGTAACCAACAAAGATTGTTTCTTTTTGTGTGTAAACC
>NW_004443978.1:1832171-1851152 GCF_000243295.1 Trichechus manatus latirostris | reverse complement strand
CCCAGTCTGTAGGTTCTCTTTTTACTCTTTTGGTGAAGACTTTATTTATTTTTGTTTATTGTTGTAGTTTAAACGAAGTTTACATTTCAAGTTAGTCTCCCATATAAAAATTTATACACACACTGTTATGTGACCCTAATTGCTCTCCCCACACTGGAACAGCACATTCCTCCTTTCCAACCCTGATTACCCATGTCCATTCAACCAGCTCCTAGCCCTCTCTGCCTTCCCATCTCACCTCTGGGCAGAAGCCGTCCATTTAGTCTCTTGTATCTAGTTGAGCTAAGAAGCACACTCCTCATGAGTATCACTTTATGTCCCACAATCCAGTCCAATCCCTCTCTGAAGAGTTGACCTCAGAAATTGTTTTAGTTCTGATCTGCTAGAGAATCTGGGGGCCATGCTTTCTGGGGTTCCTCCAGTCTCATTCAGACCATTAAGTCTGGTCTTCTTACTAGAATTTGAGTTCTGCACCCCACCTTTCTCCTGCCCTATCAGGGACTCTCTGTTGTATTCCCTGTTAGGGTGGTAGTTGGTGGTACCTGGGCACCATCTAGTTCTTCTGGTCTCAGGCTGATGAAGTCTCTGGTTTCTGTGGCCCTTTCTGTCTCTTGGGCTAATACTTTCCTTGTGTCTTTGGTGTTCTCCATTCTTTTTTACTCCAGGTGGTTGGGTCTAATTGATGCATCTTAGATGGCTGCTTGCAAGCTTTTAAGACCCCAGGCGTCAATGGTGAAGTCTTTTGATGAGCGTAAGTGTTTAACTTTTAGAAGATCCCAGTTATCTAGCTTATCTTCTGGAGTTTGCTGTTGGTTATAGTTTGTATCCTGTTAATGCCGTGTATTAGGTCCTCTTGCATTGATCCTATTTTTTCTTCTATGAACTTTGTAGTTTTTGGCTTTATATTTAGGTCTCTGATCCATCTTGAATTAGTTTTTGTATATGGTGTGAGATATGGGTCCTGTTTCATTTTTTGCTGTTGGACATCCAGTTTTGCCAGCAACATTTGTTAAAAAGACTGTCTTTTCCCCACTTGATGGCCTTTGGGCCCTTGTCGAAGATCTGGTGGCCGTAGGTAGATGGATTTACCTCTGGGTTCTCAATTCTGTGCCATTGGTCAAGGTATCTGTCATTGTACCAGTACCAGGCTGTTTTGACTACTGTAGCTGTATAGTAGGTTCTAAGGTCAGGTAGTGTCTTAGGCTGGGTTCTCTAGAGAAGCAAAACCAGTAAAGTGTATAAATGTATATATATAGAGAGATTTATATCAAGGAAACAGCTCACGTGATTTTAGAGGCTAGAACATCCCAAGTCCGTGGATCAGGGTAGATGCCTCTCCCAAGTCACACATCTGCAGAAGCTGGTGACCCAAGACTGGCAGTTCAGAGAGCAGGGCTCCCGCTCACAGGCTGTGAAGGCTGACGAATTCCAAGATCAGCAGGCAAGACCGCAAGGTTTCTCCTGATTCACGTAGCTGCAGGGAATGGAGAACCCAAGATCAGCAGGTCAGAGAGCAGGGCCCCACTAACAGGCTGTGAAGATCGACGAACCCCAAGTTTGGCAGATAAGCTGACAACTCAAGTCCCAAGAACCGGAGATGAGACGATAGGAGGCAGCTGCAGGATCCAGAGTGAGCAAAAAGCCAGAACGTCTGCTTATATTCAGATGTAGGCCACACCCCCAGGGAGACTCCCTTTCATCTGATTGGCTACTCACAGCATATTAAATCATGGGAGTGATCACATATCAACACTGAGAATCATGGCCCCGCCAAGTTGACACACAATCTTAACCACCACATTCCACCCCTTGTCAACTTGGCACACGTACACATCTCCTTAAACCATACATAATCTCTGAATAAAGACAATTAGAAAGTCATACTTGAGCCTAACGTGATACAACTAATACACGTACGATCGAAAATGCACTAGCCACATTTGCATCTTATATTTTATAAGTGAAAGAAGTAAAAATATTTGATGCACACGTGCAAAGCAGAAATACTCATAACAATTACAGTCCACATTTCTGCAACTGGTCATGTGGCCGTAACTTGTATTTAGATCTACCTTCTTCCACTACCCATTCTGTATTCCCTTTGCTCTCAGCAAGTGCCTTGGCTGGTCATGGTTCTTTGCCATGTGGGGTGACCCAAACCTTCATTCCTGAAGGGTCTGGGTCATTAATAGCCATGTTGGAATTAAGTTGCTGTAGTTTTCCATTGACTTTAATCACAGGGCATGGTAGTACTAAGAGACACCCTAAGGAATCTCCTGCATTCCAGACATACTCTTCTTTACCTCCATTATGTAATATCAATCCAATTTCCTCTTCGTAATCAGGACCAATCACACCAGCCAGTATGGTAACTCCCTTCTTTGCCTGTTGATCCAGAGGCATAAGGAGCCCAAAGTGACCGGGTGACATTCTTAACTTCCAGGTCAGTGGAATCAGTGATGTGTCTCCAGGTGGGAGCATCCTCCCTTTGGAACTAAGACCTTTAGGCCTGCAGAGCATAAGGTCAAGGGGACAGGAAGCAAAAATCTTGCAAGTGGATCTCTAGAGGTAATAGGGAGTGGTGCCACTCCCATTTCCACCCCTTGATTCCTGGACCCATGAATCCTGGCTATGGGAGAAACAGCATCATATATTGGATGCTGGTTTAGAGCATATACATCCTCCTGGAGAACATTACCCCAACCCTGCAAGGTATTGCCACCTAGCTGGTGCCGTAATTGTGTCTTTAGAAGGCCATTCCATCGTTCTATCAAGCCATCTGCTTCAGGATGATGGGGAACATGGTAAGACCAGTGAATTCCATGAGCATGGGCCCACTGCCACACTTCATTTACTGTGAAGTGAGTCCCTTGATCTGAGGTAATGCTGTGTGGGATACCATGACAGTGGGTAAGACATTCTGTAAGTCCACGGATGGTAGTTTTGGCAGAAGCATTGCGTGCATGGAAGGCAAATCCATATCCAGAGTAAGTCTTTATTCCAGTAAGGACAAAACACTGCCCTTTCCATGATGGATGTGTTCCAATGTAATCAACCTGCCACCAGGTTGCTGGCTGATCACCTCAAGAGATAGTGCCATATCGGGGACTCAGTGTTGGTCTCTACTGTTGGCAGATTGGGCACTCAGCAGTGGCTGTAGCCATGTCAGCCTTGGTGAGTGGAAGTCCATGCTGCTGGGCTCATGCATAACCTCCATCCCTGCCACCATAGCCACTTTGTTTATGAGCCCATTGAGCAAATACGGGAGTAGCTGGGAAAGAGGATGACTGGTTTCCACAGAATGTGTCATCCTGTCCACTTGATAGTTAAAATCATCCTCTGCTGAGGTCACTCGTTGGTGGGCATTAACATGAGATGCTAATATCTTCACTTCTTTGACCCATTCAGAGAGGTCTATCCACGTACCTCTTCCACATAAATCCTTGTCTCCAATTTTCCAATCATGTTCCTTCCAAGTCCCTGACCATCCAGCCAAACCAATGGCCACAGCCCATGAATCAGTATATAATAGCACATCTGGCAATTTCTCTTTCCAAGCAAAGTTAACAACCAGGAGCACTGCTCGAAGTTCTGACCATTGAAAGGATTTACCTTCACGACTGTCCTTCAGGGAGGTCCAAGAAAGGGGTTGTAGTGCTGCCACAGTCCACTTTCGAGTGGTGGCTGCATATCGCGCCGAAGCATCTGTAAACCAAGCGAGAGTTCTCTTCTTCAGTCACCTGATGATACGAACTCCCCATGGGGCCATAGGTGCAGACTGGGAGGTAGTAGGTAATGTGACAGGAGTGGAGATCATGGGCATTTGGGCCACTTCATCATGCAACTTACACCTTTGGTTCCTGCTCAGGCCCAATCTTGTGTATACTACTTCCATTTAATGACGTAGTGCTGTTCTGCACGTCCAACTTTATGACTCTGTGGATCAGACAACACCCAGTTCATGATGGGCACGTCAGGCTGCATGGTGGCTTGCTGTCCCATGCTTAAGTGTTCAGTCTCTACTAAGGCTCAGTAAGAAGCCAAAAGTTGTTTCTCAAAAGGAGAGTAGTTATCTGCAAAGGATGGCAGAGCTTTGCTCCAAAATCCTAAGGGTCTGCACTGTGATTCACCAACAGGGGCCTGCCAAAGATTCCAAACAGCATCTCTATCTGCCAATCTCTATCTGCCACTGACACTTCAGGCACCATTGGATCAGCTGGATCATATGGTCCATGTGGCAGAGCAGCTTGCACAGCAGCCTGAACCTGTTGCAGAGCCTTCTCTTGTTCTGCTCCCCACTCAAAACTAGCAGCTTTTCGAGTCACTTGATAAATAGGCCAGAGTAGCACACCCAGATGAGCAATCTGTTGCCTCCAAAATCCAAAGAGGCCCACTAAGTGTTGTGCCTCCTTTTTAGTTGTGGGAGCAGCAAGATGCAATAACTTATCCTTCACTTTAGAAGGAATGTCTCGATATGCCCCACACCACTGGAACCCTAGAAATTTCACTGAAGTGGAAGGTGCTTGAATTTTTGTGGGATTAATTTCCCACCCTCTAGCACGCAAACGTTTTACCAATAAGTCCAGAGTCATTGACACTTCTTCCTTAATAGGTGCAATCAGCATAATGTCATCAATGTAATGGACCAGTGTGACGTCTTGTGGAAGGGAAAAGTGATCAAGGTCCCTGCGGACTAAATTATGACATAGGGCTGGAGAGTTGATGTAGCCCTGCAGTAGGCAAGTGAAGGTGTATTGCTGGCCTAGCCAGCTGAAGGCAAACTGCTTCTGGTGGTCCTTTGAAACAGGTATGCAGAAAAAGGCATTAGCCACATCAATAGCTGCATACCAGGTACGAGGAGGTGTATTAATTTGCTCAAGCAGTGAAACTACATCTGGAACAGCAGCTGTTAAGTTTTCAATAATGCACTGTCATTTTCCAAGATCCATCTGTTTTTTGCACAGGCAAAATAGGTGAGCTGAATGGGGATATGGTGGGAATCACCACCCCTGCATCCTTCAAGTCCTTGATGGTGGCAGTAATCTCTGCATTCCCTCCAGAAATGTGGCACTACTTTTAGTTTACTATAGGTTGGGGCAGTTCTAATGGCTTCCACTTGGCGTTTCCTACCATAATAGCCCTTACTCTATTTGTCAGGGCTCCAATGTGGGGATTCTGCCAGTTTCTGAGTATATCTATTCCAATTATGCATTCTGGAACTGGAGAAATCACTACAGGATGGGTTTGGGGACCCACTGGACCTAGTGTGAGATGGACATTAGCCAAGACTCCATTAATAGCCTGACCTCCATATGCCCCCACTCTGACTGGTGGGCCACAGTGACGTTTTGGGTCTCCTGGAATTAGTGTCAGTTCAGAGCCAGTATCCAGTAATCCCCAAAAAGTCTGATTATTTCCTTTTCCCCAATGAACAGTCACTCTCGTAAAAGGCCGTAGATCGCTTTAGGAAAGGCTGAAAGATTAACAATAAAATTTTTTGGCAGTGTATTGGAGTCCTTCCTCCAGGGGACCCAGCCTCCCTTCATTCAAGGTGTTGTGGGTCTTTAAATTCACCCAAATCTGGGAATTGATTGAGGGACCATGACTGTATTCTGGCAATTCGAGTTAGACTGCTGTTCACCTGACCTAGAATTCATCCGTTTGTACAGATGAAGTAAATATTTAGTACAATTCCTATCTATTTCACTCTAGGGACACCGTGAATAAGTAGCCAATGCCATAAGTCCATACAAGGTAGACTATTGTGATTAGTGCTTTGACTCCTCTGTTACTGTAACCACGCGCACCTTGTCTTTGTCGATTGAGTGCAGCCACTTGGCCCCTACTACCACAGGGTCCGATCAACCTCATTGAAGTTAGGTGTCTTAATTCGGTTAGGGCAGTTCCCACTGTCAAATCTTACTTATAAAATAGCAATCACAGCAGTCTTCAAGGACACTGTAGCTCCCTTCACAAATTTGTTCCACATAGTTGTGGTAAAAGATGTGTCCTCTGGGCACTCCATGTGTGGGTCTATGGATCTAACTTGATAAATCCACTCTAGCATGCCAATTTCCCTAAGTCTTTGGATATCTTCTTCTACAGTGTACCAAGGCAGGTCTGGTACTTCAACTTGATTTGTTGTAGGCCACATTGTAATCTATGCTTCAGCAACCGAACAAAATAAACTGTTATATCCTTTCCTAACTTCTCTAGCTGAAACATTGAACAAAAAATCTGTGCTTAGTGAACCCATATCAATAAACTCAGACTGATACATCTTTATGTTCCTAGCACCATTATCCCACACCCTTAATAGCCATTCCCACACATATTCCCCAGGTTTCTGTACGTATTAGAAAAGTCAAGTAGTTCTTTAGGAGTGTATCATACCTCCTCGGTCACACTTTGTACTTCACCTTTTGGGGCTCACTGGGACTTAAGCCTAGTTATAGGTCTAGAAACCAGAATCGGTAGTGTTGAATCGTTTTGAGAACATTCATCATTGTCTTGTAAAGCATCTGCCTCAGGTGATGCCTCAGGAAATGACTCAGGCAAGGGCTCTTTAGAGGCAGCTGGTCTAGGGCTAATCTCATCAGATGGGAGTGGAGGGGTTAATGGTTTTTCTGGGCAGGGTGCTTTAGCAGACAAACATGCAGTAATCTTTTCAGATGGGACTGGTTCTGCTGGCAGGGGTGATTCAATGGAATTTACAGCCTCAGTGTCCCCAGCTTCCTGATTATCTGCCCATATGTCCCCTCCCAAGTTTAGGCTCCCATTTCTTCCCAATCAATGCCCTTACTTTAACTTCTGACACCTCTGGAGTTTGTCAATTGAGCTGGGGTTGTAATTCAGCCACTCTTACAATAAGACTCTGGGTTTGGTTTTCAGTAATTTCAGCTCTGTTACTACAAGAAATAAGGCTTTCTTTCAAAGCTCAAGTGGAAGCCTTGAGGTCATGTATGCGATACTTGAGCTTTGACTCTGAAGCCCTCAGTGCATCTCTTTCTTTCAGCAGTTTGTCTAGTGAAAGTAGGACAAACGAACCAGCTTCCTCATACTTCTCATTCTGACAAAGCTGTATAAAGATATCACACAGATGTTCACCCTGAGCCTCGCATTTCAGCAATCCGGATCTACTGTTGGTGATATTTTGCATATTTGTATCGCCACCTCACTCCGTGGACTGACCTCTTTACTGCTGGAAAGAGTCATCAATATCTTTAAGACTAACCAGACTTGAGAACGAATTTAGAAAACTCATCCTTACAATTTTGTTTCTCTAGAACCACTCTGGGTACCAAATGTCTTAGGCTGGGTTCTCTGCAGAAGCAAAACCAGTAAAGCATATAAATGTATATATATAGAGAGATTTATATCAAGGAAATGGCTCATGTGATTACAGAGGCTAGAGCGTCCCAAGTCTCAGGGTAGAGGCCTCTCCCAAGTCCCACAGCTGCAGAAGCTGGCGAGCCCAAGATTGGCAAATCAGAGAGCAGGGCTCCCACTCACAGGCTGTGAAGGCTGATGAATTCCAAGATCAGCAGGCAAGATCACAAGGTTTCTCCTGATTCACGTAGCTGCAGGTCAGAGAGCAGGGCTCCACTAACAGGCTGTGAAGATCGACAAATCCCAAGTTTGGCAGATAAGCTGACAACTCAAGTCCCAAGAACCAGAAATGAGATAACAGGTGGCAGCCACAGGATCCAGAGTGAGCAAGAAGACAGAACGTCTGCTTATGTTCAGATGCAGGCCACACCCCCAAGGAGACTCCTTTCGTCTGATTGGCTAATCACAGTATATTCAATCATTGGAGTGATCACATTAAAACACTGAAAATCATGGCCCAGCCAAGCTGATAACCATCATTGGCCCAGCCAATCTTAACCATCACAGGTAGTATGAGTCCTCCTACTTTATTCTTCTTCAATAGTGCTTTACTTGTTCGGGGCTTCTTCCCTTTCCATATAAAGCTAATGTTTAGTTTTTCCATCTCTTTAAAGAATGTTGTTGGTATTTGGATCAGAGTTGCATTGTATTTGTAAATTTCTTTGGTTAGAATTGTAATTTTCACAATGTTGAGTCTACCTATCCATGAGCATGGTA
The DNA here is from genome assembly GCF_000243295.1 of Trichechus manatus latirostris. NCBI lineage: Eukaryota > Metazoa > Chordata > Mammalia > Sirenia > Trichechidae > Trichechus > Trichechus manatus. The sequence goes on along the minus strand of NW_004443978.1, from coordinate 1,843,046 downwards.
TGTTTTTCCATTTATGTAGATCTCTTTTAGTTTCTTGCAGTAGTGTTTTGTTTTCTTTTTGTTTTTTTATTTTATTGTTGTACTTTAAGTGAAAGTTTACAATTCAAGTAATTCCCTCATACAAAACTTTATACATACATTGTTATGTGACCCTAATTACTCTCCCTGTAGTGTGACAGCACATCCCTCCTTTCCACCCGATTTCCCATGTCCATTCAACCAGCTCCTGACCCTCTCTGCCTTGTCATCTCACCTATAAACAGGAGCTGTCCATTTAGTCTCATGTATCTACTTGAGCTAAGAAGCACACTCCTCATAAGTATCATTTTATGTCTCATAGTCCAGTCTAATCTTTGAGTATAGAGTTGGCCTTGGGAATGGTTTTAGTGCTTGGTTGAGAGAGAGTCCGGGGGCTATGCTTTCTCAGGTTCCTCTAGTCTCAGTCAGACCATTAAGTCTTGTCTTTTTACTAGAATTTGAGTTCTGCACCCTACTTTTCTCCTGCTCCAACAGGGACTCTCTGTTGTGTTCCCTGTCAGGGAAGTCATTGGTGGTAGCTGGATATCAACTGGTTCTTCTGGTCTCAGGCTGATGCAGTCTCCAGTTTATGTGGACCTTTTTGTCTCTTGTGACTTTGGTGTTCTTCATTCTCCTTTACTGTAGGTGGATGGGGAACAATTGATGCATCTTAGATGGCCACTTGCTAGCTTTTAATTCCCCAGACACCACTCACCAAAGTAGGAGAAAGAACATTTTCTTAATAAATTTTGTTATGACATTTGACCTAGATGTCCCCTGAAAGCATGGTCCCCAGACCTCTGCCCCTGCTATTCTGTCTCTCAAAGTGTTTGATTGTATTCAGGAAACTTCTTAGCTTTGGTTTAGTCCAGTTGTGCTGACTTCCACTGTAGCATGTGCTGTCCTTCCCTTCACCTAAGATAATTCTTGTCTACTATCTAGTTAGTGAATAACACTCTCCCTCCCTCCCCACCCTCATAAACATCAAAGAATGTTTTCTTCTGTGGTTAAATCTTTTCCTGAGTTCTTATAATAATGGTCTTATACAATATTTTTCCTTTTGTGACTGATTAAATTCACTCAGCATAATGCCTTCCAGATTCCTCCATGTTATAAGATGTTTCACGGATTCATCATTCTTTATTGTTGCATAGTATTCCATTGTGTGAATATACCAGTATTTGTTTACCCATTCATCCATTGATGGACACCTAGGTTGTTTTCCTCTTTTTGCTATTGTAAAGTGCTGCAATGAACATGGGTGTACATATATCTATTCCTGTTACGGCTCTTATTTCTCTAGGATATATTCCAAGGAGCAGGATTGCTGGATCATATGGTACTTCTATTTCTAGCTTTTTAAGGAAGTGCCAAATGGATTTCCAAAGTGATTGTACATTCCCACCAACAGTAAATAAGTGTTCCAGTCTCCCCACAACTTCTCCAACATTTATTATTATTATTATTATTTTTTTTTTTTTTTTATTAATGCTAGCCTTGTTTTGGTGAAATGCTATCTCATTGTAGTTTTGATTGGCATTTCTCTAATGGCTAAGGATCATGAGCTTTTCTTCATGTGTCTGTTAAACACCTGAATGTATTCTTTGGTGAAGTGCCTGTTCATATCCTTTGCCCTTTTTTGATTGGGTTGTCTTTTTGTTCTTGAGGTTTTGCAGTATCTTATAGATTTTAGAGATTAGACGCTGTTCAGATCTGTCATAGCCAAAATTTTTTTCCCACTCTGTAGGTTGTCTTTTTACTCTCCTGGCGAAGTCTTTTCATGAGCATAAGTGTTGGATGTTTAGGAGCTCCCAGTTATCTTGTTTATCTTCTGGTGTTTGTGCATTGTTACTTATGGTTTGTAGTCTGTTTATGCCATGTATTAGGGCTCCTAGCATTGGCCCTATTTTTTCTTCCATGATCTTTATCATTTTCTATTTTATATTTAGGTCTCTTATCCATTTTAAGTTAGTTCTTATGCATGGTGTGAGATATGGGTCTTGTTTCAGTTTTTTACAGATGAATATACAGTTATGCCAGCACCATTTGTTAACGAGACTGTTTTTTCCACAATTAATGAACTTTGGGCCTTTGTCAATATCAGCTGCTCATAGGTGGATGAAATTTATGTCTGGATTCTCAATTCTGTTCCATTTGTCTATGTATCTGTTGTTGTACCAGTACCAGGCTGTTTGGACTGTCGTGGTGGTATAATAGGTTCTAAAATCAGGTAGTGTGAGGCCTCCCACTTTGTTCTTCTTCTAATCAATACTGTACTTATCCAGGGCCTCTTCCATTTCCAAATGAAGTTGGTGGTTTTTTTCTCCATCTCATTAAAAAATGCTGTTGGAATTTGGATCAGGATTGTATTGTATCTGTTGATGATTTTGGGTAGAATTGACATTTTCACAATGTGAGTCTTCCTATCCATGAGCATGTAGTTTTCTTTGTATAGGTCTTTTACATCCCTGGTTAGATTTATTCCTAAGTATTTTATTCTTTTAGGGGCTATTATAAATGGTATTGTTTTCCTGATTTCCTTTTCATCATTCTCTTTATTGGTGTATAAGAATCCAACTGATTTTTATATGTTTGTCTTTTATCCTGCTACTATGCTGAATCTTTCTATTAATTCTAGTAGTTTTCTCATGGAGTCTTTTGGGTTTCTATTTATAATATCATATCATCCAAAACAGGGACAGTTTAACTTCTTCATTACCAATTTGGTTGCCCTTTGTTTCTTTTTCCTGCCTTATTGTTCTAGCTAGGACTTCCAGCACAATGTTAAATAGGAGTGGTGATAAAGGGCATTCTTGTCTTGTTCCTGTTCTCAAGGGGAATGTTTTCAGCCTTTCTCCATTAAGAATGATGTTGGTTGTTGGTTTTGCATAGGTGCCCTTTATTAGATTGAGAAAATTCCCTTCTATACCTATTTTTATTAAAAGTTTTTATCAGGAATGGGTGTTGAACTTTGTTGAATGCCTTTTCTGCGTCAGTTGAGATGATCATGTGATTCTTTTCTTTCTTTTTATTTATGTGGTGGATTATGTTGATTGATTTTCTAATGCTGAACCATCCTTGCATACTGATATGAATCCTACTTGGCCATGGTGTATTTTTTTTTTTTTTTTGATATGATGCTGAATTGTATTGGCTAGAATTTTGTTGAGAATTTTTGGATCTATAGTTCCTGAGAGATATTGGTTTGTAATTTTCTCTTTTCTTTTGTGGTGTCTTTGCCTTGTTTTAGTATCAGGGCTATGCTGGCTTCATAGAATGAATTTGGAAGTGTCTCTTCCTTTTCTATGTTCTGCAATAGTTTGAGTAGTGCTGGTATAAGCTCTTCTCTGAATGCTTGGTAGAATTCTCCAGTGAAGCCATCTGGGCCAGGGCTTTTTTTGGTTGGGAGTTTTTTTAATTACCTTTTCAATCTCTTCTTTTGTTATGGGCCTGTTCAGATTTTCAACATCGCTTTGTGTTAGTTTGGGTAGGTAGTGTGTTTCTAGAAATTTATCCATTTCCTCTAGGTTTTGAAATTTGTTGGAGTATAGTTTTTCATAATACTCTGTTATGATCCTGTTCATTTCAGTTGAGTCTGTTGTAATGTACCCCATTTCATTTCTTATTTGGGTTATTTGTGTCCTCTCCTGTTTTTCTTTTTTCAGTCTGGTCAGTGGTTTGTTGATTTTGTTGATCCTTTCAAAGAACCAACTTTTACTTCTGTTGATTCTATTGTTTTTCTATTCTCTATTTCATTTATTTCTGCTCTTTATTATTTCCTTTCTTCTGGTGGCAGTGAGCTCTTTTTGCTGTTCTCTTTCTATTTGTTCGAGTTGTGTAGTTAATGTTTGATTTTGTCCTTTTCTTCTTTTTTATTGTGCATCTATTGCTATAGATTGTCCTCTGAGGACTGCATTTGCTGTGTCCCAAAGGTTTTGGTATGATGTGTTTTCATTCTCATTTGATTCTAGGAATTTTTTTGATTCCATCTCTGATTTTTTCTAGTACCCAGTCATTTGTAAACAGGGTGTTATTCAATTTCCATGTAATTGGTTTTTTTCCCTTTCTCTTCCTATTGTTAATATCTACCTTGATGGCATTGTGATCAGAGAAGGTACTTTGAATTAACTCAGTGTTTTGGATCTCGTTGAGGATTGCTCTGTGGCCTAAGTTGTGGTCTATTCTGGAGAATGTTCCATGTGCACTGGAAAAGAATGTGTACTTTGCAGCTGTTGGGTGGAGTGTTCTATATATGTCTGTGAGGTCAAGTTGGCTGATTGTGCCTTTTAGGTTTTCTGTATGTTTGTTGATTTTCTTTTTAGATGTTTTGTCCTTTACCAAGAGTGGTGTGTTGAAGTCTACTATTATTTAGGAACTGTCAAGTTCTCTTTTCAGTGCTGTTAGAGTTTGTTTTATGTATTTTGGAGCCCCATCATTAGGTGCATAGATGTTTATTATGGTTATGTCTTCATGATAAATCATCCCCTTAATCATTGTATAGTGTCCTTCTTTGTCTTTTATGGTGGATTTTGTTTTAAACTCTATTTTATTTGCGACTAGTATTGCCACTCCTGATCCTTTTTGGTAGCTGCTTGCTTGATATATTTTTTCCATCCTTTGATTTTTAATACATTTACATATTTGTTTCTAAGGTGTGTCTCTTGTGTACAGCATATTGATGGATCCTCTTTTATTATCCATTCTGTCACTGTCCATCTCTTTATGGGTGTATTTCCGCCATTTAAATTCATTGTAATTAATGATCAGTGTGATTTTATTGCTGTCATTTTGTAGTGCTTTTTTTTTGTGTGTGTTGCTGACGATTTCTTTGTTTCTCTTACTCTCTTTTTATGAATTCCTTTTCTGTGTATTTTTATTTATTTCTTTTGTTTTTGTTGGTTTTGTTTTTACTGAGACTTTATGGGTTTTTTTTTTTTATTTTGATTAGTAGGTTTGTTAACTTTCTTTGTGGTTTCCTTGAAATTTACCCTTATCTTCCTAGGTTTGAACGAGTCTATTGTTACTTGACATTGCCTTGCCTTCCTCTCCATTAGAAGGTTCTATATCTACACTGTTTATTCCATCTTTTGTTGTTTTGCTGTTGTCATTTACAGATTAACCCTCTGGTTCCCCAGACAAGGAATTTTAAACTATGATCAAAATGTTAAAGGTTCTAATGGAAAATACAGACAACATACATAAATAGATGAATAATGTTAGTAGAGAGATGAAAACTATAAGAAATATATGCTACAAAACACACACACACAGAGAAACAGAAATGGAGAATGCTTTTGTTGTGCTCATTGGTAGATTTGACATAGCTGAGGAAAGAATCAGTGACTTTGAAGTAAAAATATATTACTCAAACTGAAGGACAAAAAGAAAAAAAGGAATGATTTAAAAAAAAAAAAAAAAAAAACAGAACATCCAAGAACTGTGGGACAATATTAAATGGTGTATCAAATGTGTAGTTGGAATAATAGAAGATGAAACAGAACAATTATTTGGAGAAATAATGACTGAGAACTTTACAACATTAGTGACACATCAAACCACTACTACAAGAAGCTCAGAGTTTAAAATTTATAAAACCTATACATACCATACTCAAGCTGCAGAAAACTGAAAACAAAGAGAAAATCTTGAAGATATCCAAAGGAAAAAAAACCTTACCTACAAGAAAACAAGGGTAAAAATTACAGCAGACTTCTCATCAGAAGCTATGCAACCAAGAAGGCATTTAGGTGCACTCTTTAAAGTATTGAGAGAATTGGAAGAAGAAGAAAAAACTGTCAACCTAGAATTATATATCTAGTGAAAGTATCCTTCACAAGCCAAGGAGAAGTAAAGGCTCCTCAGACAAAACGAAACAAAACCTGAGAGAATTTATTGCCAGCAGACCTGTCCTATAAGAAATACTGAAATATTAAGAAGTTCTTCAGGTAAAAGGAAGATGATATAGGTTAGATAGGTCAGAAATCTGGATCTACATAAAAAAGAGCAGCAAACAAGAAATAAATAAAAGTGAAATATAATCTTTTATTTTTCTTAATCTAAATTGGTCTAAAGATAACTTTATTTAAAGCAAGTAATAGTAACAATGCATTGGGTGTTACATATATCATATGTAAAAGTTAAAAGTGACAGCAATGCCACCAGGGTGGGAAGAAGAAATTGGGAATATTCTGTTATAAGGTGTCTACACTATGCTTGAAGTAGTGTATTGTTATTTGAAGGTGGACTTAGATTAGTTAAAAATATATACTATAAAACCTAGCATGACCACTGAAATATAAAACTAATAAAGAAACATAAATGACAAGTGAGTAGGAGAGATAAAATGAAATCACATAAAATGCCTGATTAAAGTCAGATATGGCTGAAAAAGAGGGAAAAAAGAAACAAAGAATAAATGCAATGAATATAAAACACTTACAAAGAGAGTAGATATTAATCCAACTATATCATTCATCACTTTCAATGTGGATGGTTTAAACAGACCAGTTTAAAGACAAAGATTATTAGATTGGGTGAAAAAAAATGAGACCCAAACATATGATGCCCACAAGAAACCCACTTTAAATATGAGACCCACATAGATTACGTCTCACATACTTTGGATATGTTATCAGGAGGGCTCAGTCCCTGGAGAAGAACATCATGCTTGGTAAAGTAGAGGGTCAGCAAAAAAGAGGAAGACCCTCAAGGAGATGGATTGACACAGTGGCTGCAACAATTGTGAGGATAGGACAGGACGGGGCAGTGTTTTGTTCTGTTGTACATAGGATCGCTATGAGTCAGAACTGACTTGGCAGCACCTAACAACAACAACGACAACATAGATTAAAAGTAAAGAAATCGAGAAAGACATACCATGCTAACACTAATCAAAATAAAGCTGGAGTAGCTTTTATAACTTCAGACAAAGCAGTTTCAGAACAAGGAAGACTATCAGGGATAAAGAGGAACATTGCATACTGATGTCATTGTTGCATGCTGTCAAGTCGATTCTGACTCTTAGCGACCCCACATGACAGAGTAGAACTGCCCCATAGAGTTTTCTTGGCTGTAAGCTTTACAGAACCAGATCACTACATCTTTCTCCTGCAGAGCGGCTCGTTGAGTTCAAACCACCAACCTTTTAGTTAGCAGCCAAATGTATAACATTTGTGCCACCAGGGCTCCTTTGCATATTGATGAAGGGATCAATTAAGAAGACATAGCAATCCTAAACGTGTGTGCACCTAACAAGAGTCAACACATGAGGCAAAACCTGATAGAACTGAAAGGAGAAATAGATACAATTATTATTGGAGACTTCAATAGCCCTCTGACAGTAGTTGATAGATCAAGCAGACAGAAAGTCAGTGAAGACAGAGATGACCTGAGCAGCAACATCAATCAACTTAATTGACATTTAAAGAATACTGCATCCAACAACAGCAGAATGTACATTCTGAAATGCACTTGAAACATTCACCAAGACAGGTGGGCCATAAAGCACACTTTAACAAATTTAAAAGAATAGAAAAAATATAAAATATATTCTATACCACAATGGAATTAAACTAAAAATCAGTAACATAAAAATATCTAGAAATTTCCCAAATATTTGGAAATTAAACAATATACTTCTAAATAACCTATGCATCAAAGAAGTCTCAAGAGAAATTTAAAAACAAATATTTTGAAGTAAATGAACAAAATTAATGGGATGTAGCTAAAGCAGTGCTTAAGGGAAATTTACAGCATTAAATGCATACACTAAAAAGGAAGAAAAGATCTAAAATATATAACCAAAGCGGCTACTTAGGAAACTATAGAAAAAGAAACGAAAAAGCAAATCAAACGTAAAGCAAATGGAATGAAGGAAATCATTAAAATTAGAGAAGAAATCAATAACATTGAACACAGGAACACAACAGAGAAAGTCAGTCAACAAAACTAAAAGCCAGTTATTTGAAAAGATCAATTCAATTGATAAAACTTTGGCCAAGCTAACCAAGGAAAAAAGAGAGATCACAGAAGTTACTAGTATCAGGAATGAAAGAGGTGTCATCACTACTGATCCCATGAACATTAAAGAAATAATAAGGAACACTGTGAACAGCTCTGTGCCCATACATTCAATAACTTAGATAAAATTGATGAAGTTATTGAAAGACACAAACTGCCAAAATTCACTCAAGGAGACTAGATCATCTAAATTGCCCTTTATGCTTGACTGCATATTGGAATCACCTGGGGAACTTTAAAGACTATTGATGCCTGGGTCCCACATCAGGAGATAGTTATTTACGCAGTCTGGGTGAGGTCTGGCTACTCCACTTTTTAAAATCTCCCTCATGATTCTAATGTACAATCAAACTGAGCATTCCACTGTCTAGTGTCTCCACCTTTGGATGTCCATTGAATGAAGTATATCTTTAAGTACTAAGAATCATGATGCCTTCCCCAATTCCAGTAGATGGTTAGGGTTCACAGACTAAAATGCTCACAGTTGCTTGGCACAGATGCAGTCGGGGGCCTTGAGAGCAAAGGTGGTGATAAAACATTGAGGAATAAGCACTCTCAGCTGTGGCAATATCTTTAAATCTTTTATCCATGTTCATCAGTGCATGACAGGGATATTAAATGATGTTTGATCATTTGTACTCAACTGCACTTAGATGAGGGCAGAGTGCTCTGGCTACAGATGAGGAACTGGTCAGAGGAGGGTGGACACTGGCAAAGGGTCGGCAGAATTCACTGTGTTCCAGCTCTCTGGCTTTCCTCAGCATGGTCAGTTCCTTCCTTTCTGATGTACAAACTCTTTAGAAAGGAGGAGGAAACAGCACCTGCTGCCAAAGGCCGTCGGAGCTTTCTGGGGACCACTTTGAAAGGTAATACAAGAGCTGCCATGAGCCTGAACATCTGTGTGCCCAGTCCTCACCCTCCACAAGGCAGCTCTGCACTTTCCTGGGTTACCCGGCTCCTCCATGTGTCCTCCCCAGTGTGTTTACTGGCGTCTGGGCCTAGCGGGTCACCTAGCTCCTTCACATGTCCTCCTGGTGCATTTAATGGTGGGTGGACCTCCCATGTCACCTGGCTCCTCCACATGTCCTCCCCAGTGCATTTGCTGGTGTGTGGGCCTAGTGGGTCACCAAGTTCCTCCATGTGTTCTCCCTAGTGCATTTACTGGTGTGGTCCATTGGTTGGGGTGACATCACTTAAGGGCTTGCTGCTTCACAGCAGAGAAAATGATAGAATTTTACAGTGAAGAAAGGTAGTTATCACTGGACAAAGAAGAGTCCTGGAGCCACACAGACTTGACTAGGATTTGGTTTCAGGGAAGGCCATGTAAATGCACCGTGCATTCCTTGAAGCGGTCATGTTCAGGAGCTGGAGTGTCCACTGCTTCCACGTTTTTCTCCCTAACCCAATAAGGACAAGGTGTGAGGGCAGCAGTGCTGCTGACCTGTTGCAGAGGGCCTTCTGCTGGCAGCCCAGCTCACCACCTTCATGAAGGATGATTTCTGAAGGAGGCATCCACCTCTCAGCTGGATCCCCCTTTATTTCACATGTTTGTCTGAAACTAAATCCCCAGCCTGTCCACCATCCTCTGAGAACAGACTGTGAAAACTAGACTCTACTTCCCAGAGCTTAGGCAGGGAAGAGTGGGGGAGGGCTTGTGTTTCCTCCATCTTCAACATTCCTTCATGGATTTTAAGATCTAGACCCTGAGAGACAGCCATGATAGTGATCTTCAGGGATGTGGTAGTCATCTTGAGAAAGGAAGAATTCACCCAGCTGTCTAAAGCTCATGCATACACAGCTAACTCAAGACTCAATGAGATATTAATGATTGTGCCCATTTCATGGATGAAGAAACTGAGGATGCGTGAGATTAGTGACTTTCCCAAGGTCTCATGACCAGAGGATCAAAAGCTAGCATGTGTTCTGCTCTGCCCTTACTCATTCCCAGTGAGCTGCCTGCACAGGCAAACTGGCTCAGGGTGGGCCCCACTTAACTTACAGTGAAAGGCCAACTTCCTGTCTGAAACGTAACCAACGCACATACTGAAGGGAGGGTGAAATACCTTTTTCTTTAGAAACATAGCCTCTAACAAGTTAACAAGAAAACCTTAGCAAACCCTCAGGAAACTACTGTGAAATTTAGAGATTTAAAAAGAAATACCAAAGCACAGAACAAGAACCCTTGGGAGGAAGCTGTATCAGCACAGCTATTTTGTATGCGTCCATATTAAATTTCACACAGACGACTCAGTCCACGTAGAATGAAAGTTAATCTTGCGCTATAGTGGTGGCAGATATTCAGATGCGAGGGTGCAAAAGAACAGTTCTGACCTGTTCACATGAGCCACTGGCCACAGATCCACTGTAAAGGCAGATCTGTAGAAGACTCACTCTAGCACATACATGTGCACATTTACCCCCCTCAAAAGCCAAAAATGTGCCCCAAGTACAAGGTGAGTGTTCCTCCATGAAGGGCTCTGGCTGCCTCACTTGGCAGGACATACCTAGTCGAGCGCCCTGGGTTTGGAAATACCTTATGTAAAAATTCTCAGACAAGAGAGTCAAAAAGGACTTCTTTGACGTCAGGGCCTTTCAAAGAGTAAAATAACAGTATATCGAAGAGGAAAGAGAGACAGGAAGACAGGAAGAAGAGGAATGGAAGGAGGAGGGGAAGGGGAAGAAAACAGAAAAATGAGGGCCACAGAGAAAAGACATTGGTGCTGACCTTTGCCCTTCAAGAGCTTTGTGGTGTCAACACATAAATATGCGAAAGAAAGAAAGCTAAGCACTGTCTTTTTCATGCTATATTGGAGTAATACACTTAATCTGGGGCCCTTT